>NC_135844.1:16120000-16322500 GCF_029677425.1 Wolffia australiana
TCTGAAGTCTTTCGACAAGCCAAGAAGTGAGCCATTTTTGAAAATGATCCAGAATGATACAAATAGAATCTGATTTGCTGTGTGTCGGAGGAAACCCCAGGACAAAGTCCATGCTGATGTACTCCCATGGTCGTCCCAGCACAGGCAAGGGTTGGTACAGACCTTGAATAGTTCGGACAGATTTGCCTTCGACACAAGTACGACACCTTTCAAGAGTTTTGTTGATGTGACGTCCCATTCTAGGCCAATAGAACCGCTCTCGAATAGCTTTGTACGTCTTGGTTCTCCCGGCATGTCCCGAGAGTCCTCCTTGATGCACCTCCCAAATACTGAAATCTCGCATAGACGTAAGAGGAATGCACAAACGCTGATCTTTGAAGAGAAAACCATTAGTAATACTGAACTGATGCGCACTATGCGCTGGGGTTGCGCGGAGATCTGCATAAATTTTAGACAAATCAGGACACTCGTGGTAGAGGGCGGGAATACCATCAAATCCCATGAGCTGGGCAGAGACCATAGATAATAAATGTCAGCGGCGGCTGAGAGCGTCTGCAACTTGGTTGTCAAGTCCCGGCTTGTGTTTGAGATAGAACTGAAAAGGTTGAAGATATTCTACCCACTTAGCATGCTTCGGGTGAAGATGGCATTGAGTGAAGAGATATTTCAAGGCTTCGTCATCTAAAAATAACACAAACTCTCGTGAAATGAGATAATGTTGCCAATGTTTCAGGACTTGTACTATGACATAGACCTCCTTCTCATAAGTGGAGCACTTTTGTCTGGCTTCGTTCAGCTTTTCGCTATGGAAAGCGATAGGATGTCCCCCTTGACTGAGTGATGGAGGACCATCAGGTCGATCACGCCCCGACCCGTCGCCAGCCACGTCGTGAAACCCGACCCGACGTGAGGGATCTACGGTTCCACTACCAAGCTTGAGAAGCGACATTGTCTTATCACTTCGCGTCGTGTATCTTTACGTTCTTTCTGTATTTCATCCTCTTTGGATTATTGAGAGGCCCCTCCTGCGCGAGTACCGGCTTCCTGAATGTTTTCGCTTATTTAAATTTTGAGTCCTCTTTAGGGGAAGAAATCCTTGATGGGTTTCTCCTCTCCTAAAGAGTCCTCTTAAGGGAAACCCAATAAGCTCCCCCTTAAGAGGGGGCCCAATAGGGCCACCTCCCCTTCCACAACTGCCCCTTCTTGTTATAAGAATGGGAAGACTGGACGTAGAGAAGGAGGGCATGTCTTTGTTGAAATTCAGATCTATGTTTCGTTCATAGCAGTTATCGTTTGAAAAAGAAGAATTTCGTCATTGTTGTTCTCTGTTTCTTTTCTAAAAGAAGAAAGGGGTGAATTTGTTTATCGAGGAGAACTCTTGAAGGGGATTCCTTGCATTCACCATGGTTCTCTTCTGTCGTTGATCGAACCAGCATTATTGGAGTTGCGGATCAAGGAGAGAACCGACGCCTTGGTCATTGTGCGATCAGCTGAAGAAGAAGAATAGAATTGTGGGAAGAAATCACGTCCTTGCAGTTGTAGGACTAAGGCTGGAGTGGAGACAGAAGTCGCCAAAGCGCTGCCACTGCTGAGGGGTCACCGGCCATCACCACCTAAGTCCGTCAAGTTGCTGTTGTTGCCGCCGACAGAAATCCACCGATCTGTCTTCCCCCTTCCCCTTGTCAACTCTTTTGCATGAAAGTGCCTCACCGTTGAAAGCACCCGAAAGATCGTCGTCACGGTGGGCTCTACACCAGGGTCATTCCCCGAATGAGACAGAGTCGATTGTGAATCCAGCATCACTCTCCACGGACGGGATTTGTGCCTCCAAATCTCTACGGTGATTGTTGTTCACACCAAACAACATAAGCTCTCAAATCTCCAACCCCATCGACCGCAACAACGGCATTCTTCAGCTGCCTTGCTGGTCGACGTTGATGCTCCCTGATCCCACTGCTCATGGTTCTCAGTCTGCGCCAATCCGGATTACCTTGTAGCTCACCGCCTCTACTATTAAATGACGGTCGATGCGGTTCTATTGATTCCTCATCGACGACCAATTCACGACTTACTTGGATCATCCGACCGGGTCAGAAGACTTCACCACCAACAATCAATTCATGACTTACTTGGAACATCTGATTGGGTCACAGGTCAATCATCCTCTTTCCGTCTCATTTTGCAGTAATATTATCTTTTTTAGTACGGATTTTTGACTGCTCATTGCCTTAAGTGAATTTAGAAGTGGAGTTTAGGAATAGTCACCATATTGTATGAATAGAATTTCTTTGATGGTGTCGGGCTGAATGACCACATTGATAGTGTGGATGCTCTTGGACAAGATCGTTCCCCACTCGTCGTCACTCGAATCCGCTCACGCGGGGCATTGGGCGCTTGATTGAGACAAAACCCATCGCGTGTTGCCCAATTGAGTTGTGTCTTGCATCATCGATGAACGACATATTTCTCATTATTACTTTTTGAAATCATATACGTTAATTCACATCATTTCGTTGCATTTAGAGCTACCTTTTGGGCGTAGCACGAGGTGTCAATTTTGACCTTCGCGTTACATCACTAAGGACATCGCCCAGTCCAGTACCTGACGCATCACATAACCTAAAAGAGGACTTCAAAGTTAGGGAGTCTCAAAATAGGAGCACTGGCCATCATTCCTTTAATCTGATCGAAACCTGCTTGAGCCCTTGCATTCCATGAGAATTCTCCTTTGCGGAGATAGTTGGTGACAAGGGTCATAATAGTGCTGAAATTCTAGATGAATCGATGATAAAATGTGGCCAACCCATGAAAACTACGAACATCATGGATATTCATAGGGACTGGCCAATGGATGATGGTGCGTACCTTTTCAGGGTCGACAGAGATTCCTTTTGCCAAAATGATGAATCCCAAGAAGAGAGCTTGATCTTGAAAGAAGCTGCAATTTTTAAGGTTAGCCATAAATGGTGTGTTTGTAAAATGCGACAGACAATACAGAGATGCTAAGATGATTGTTGGCAGTTGGACTATAGATGAGAATGTCATGAAAGTACACAACCACAAATTGGCCCAACTGTTCCCGAAATGTATGGGTCATAATTTTCATGAAAGGGATGGGTGCATTTGAGAGGCCAAAAGGCATCGCTAGCCCTTCGTAGAGCCCATCTTTAGTTTTGAAAGCCGCCTCCCCCTCATCCCCAGGGCAAATGTGCACTTGATGATGTCCGCTCCGTAAATCAATTTTGGAAAAAACCTGAGCCCCAATCATCAACACAACCTAATTGAGCAAACACCCGCGGCCTAGGGTGTGGAATGTCTTCGTCTTCTTCATAGTCTGCCTAGTGTGGTGACAGCGGCCACTTCTCTTCTAAAACCAACAATTGGTCACCCACATGTCGAAGTCCTTCTATCACAACTTGTTGCAACATGCGAGTCCAAGGTGGCATAATTTCTTTGGCAGTTGTACTATGTTGGCAGAGGGTTACTAGAAGTTTCTGGCAGTTGATATTGCGTTCCAGACTGTAACGCGAGTACAGGCTGACATCCCCGCTCGTCACATCTTCCTTTTGACATCATCGCTCTGATACCACTTGACGTAAACAACGGATGTCCGTAGGGAGATAGAAATACCTCTTGAAAGAATAAGTCATCTGAGTGTGGTTGAAATTGGGCTTCGAAAGATTTCACCAACTTCAGTTGTTTGATACTGCGTTATAATAGAAATCCCGCGGACATGGTTCGATCCTGAATCACTTGGATGCTGACGATCACTGAATCCAATCGAATGAAACATCACTCACAGTTCACACTAGAAGGGAAAGAAAGATACTTATGAGCTTCTAGGGAAAGGCCCCAACAGGACGAACAGCTCTACTGAATCCAGAAGGAAGAAGATAACTAGAGACGCTAGGTCGAAGAAGAAATAATGCTAGATAGAAACAGAACAAGTTCCACAATAACAGTCTCCCCTTCATGCCCGTTTTAGGGCAATTAAAAGGAAAAACACAGACACTGAACAGTGTTGTTGACTTTAAATAAGCATGGGTCTTACCTACCTGTAAGGTCCCACGTGGAGATTTACTCCAGCCGACGGCGGGCGTTCGCAATACATCACCCTCTCCTCTCCCTCTTTCTTTCGCTCTCTCTCTCTCTCTCTTTCCCTCTCCCTCTCCTTTCCCTCTTTCTCTCACTCTCTCTTTCCCTCTCCCTCTCCTTTCCCTCTTTCTCTCACTCTCTCTTTCCCTCTCCCTCTCCCTCTCTCTCTCTCTCCCGCTCCCTCTCCCTCAGTTCCTCTCCCTCTCTCTCTATCTCTCTCCCCCTCTCTCTCCCTCTCTCTATCTCTCCCTCTCTCTCTCTCTCTGCTAATCATTTTTGAATGATCTAGATCTTTCTGAATTCTGCTCGACGCTCTGGTGATTGGTTGAAAAATCTTCCTGAATGCTCTGCGGATCTCTCTGAAAATTTTCTTGAATGCTCTGCTGATCTCTCAAAAAATCTGCTTGAACGCTCTGCAAATCTTCTTTAGCATCTTGATGATTTTTCTTGCATTATTCATGAACGATCAAGATGATATCTTAGCATTCTTCTTGAACGTCAAAGATATGTCTTGGAAGCTACCTATATTTGTCTCATTGGTGAGTCAAGGTTACTTCTCTAAAACGTGAATAGCTGATGCGTGCTCCCTCCAAAGTCATCGCATTCAAGTTGTGAAATCAGTTTGAAAGATTCCTCCATCGTTGGTTGATCTTAATATAATTACTGAATTTTCACTTCAAAAAAAGTATCATGTTTGATGTAAATCTTATTTATTCTTGTTGTTTGGTATTTTGGGGAGATTCATTGAAATTTTCTCAATCCATAACTTTAGTTTTCATTAAAATATATAATCAAAAAATTATTGATCCATGTTAGTCATTATTCAGTATTGAGGAGTTAATATCTTTGTATCTCTTTACTGAACAATAACTATTAATCTCTGCAACTGTCAACTGTTTTGAAAAGATTGTATTTCTCCGAAACTTCCTACAATAATAAACTTTTGACAGTTAATAACATGAATTATCTATCTCTCTCACTTTGGAATTTCCTACAGTAGAGTACATTGAATTGTTATATCTGTTTCGCAGCTGATAACATTACATCTCTCTATATATAGTTGTCTACAGTACTTGATACAATGTTTTTCAGAGATTTACAGCTTTACTATGTTGAGTCACAACTTTCTGAAGTTATTAATATTTAATAACTTTATGAAAATTTAAACCACAAAATGGAATTAAATCCTTCTACAATGTTGTCCTATAGTAAACTTAAGTGATTCTCTGGAGCTTTATTCCGCCTTCAACTCAAATGGTTTTTTTTCTGAAAGTTTGTCTGTTGTAGTGACTCAATACTTCTACTGATCTTGAGGTACCATATTTTGAAAGATATATTTTGAAGCATCATAGCAGAAAACTAGGAGGGCGGTAGAAAGGAACTACAGTACTAACATTTTAGGGCAAAGCACCAAGGTTGGGAATACCTATCTAGGATACTCTTGGACAAAGTTTGGAGTCATAAGATCTTCAAAGAAATGATAACATCTGAAGGAAGAAAGGATAAATTAAAGTTTCTTTCGGAGAAGACTCAAAGTGAAGAGGTGACAATGTCTCCACTCTAGAGATCTTCGTATAGTGTTGTCGTACGAGGGTGCACAGACTACAGACTAATCTGTAACGAACACGGTCTTTCTGTTCTCTGGTTAAAGATACTCCAAGGTCCTGGCAACCTTTTCCTGGATGACAACACCAAGTAAGTTGATCATGAACCAACGTAAAAACTTTGTCTTAAAGTGAGCGGAGTAGTTTGTCCAAGAAAATAAAATTGAACTTATAAAAGACAACAGGTGATGTCATTAAAACACATATTCAACCCCCCCTTTTTAGTGTTTTCCACTATCACTCATTCCAAGTGGAATCAGAGCATGACTTGGAAATCAATTGCTACAGGTTGGCAAGTCAATCAGACGTGTTGGCAATTCAATCAAACATGACATGAATGATTCCATATGGAATGTTAGCATATGTTATGGGGAAAAATTATGCAATTTGGAACATGATAATGATGGATATTAAGTTTCGAGTTAAACATGTATTAAGTCAAAACAATTTATATATCGTCCCTTGGAACTATTCCCTATGGACTATTTGATGTCTACAAATCAAAAGGTTCATGACTGGGTGATCCCATCTAGGACTGACAAGGCAACCTAGAGTCAGCCTAGTGGATCCATGAGTTGGTGGACCCAAGTCCCTAGTAGGTTCATTTTACCCCGAGTGGGCTGAATTGACCCTATCACCTAGTTGCATGCAAAGAGGTTGGGAATTTTGGATGTTGGTTGCAGGTGGTGATGGTGGGCAGTAACTTTGTGGAGTCAAAATTTTTTGATATTACTTTTGTAATAGATGGAATTCTTGGTAGGAGTTGAAATCCTTAGAAAGCATAGGATGTAGGCTATCAAAAAATATATAAATTTAGGGTGAAAGTGATGGATATATCATAGAAATGTATTGGTGAATTTCTTGAATGTAAGCTTGTCTTTTTTGTGTTCAACCTTGCTGAGGACCTCTATACTTCACACTTGGTGGTGGGAAAATGAGAAATCAGCTTATAATTCCACATATTTAATATGATTTGAGACACCTAACCTAGCTCAGAAATCTACCCTTTTAAATTTAGTTATATAATATTACTCAAATTAAATGCTTGCAACGTTTTCCACTTATGGATGATTTTACCTAAAATTATTTGATATTAAACGGGAAGAGAAAGAGAGAGTTATGACCAGGTCTTTGCTACATCCACTAACCCCTTAAACATTTCCCTTAAAGAGGAGCATAAATTTGATGTTATGTAAGCCAGAAACAATAATAAAAACATCAATCAATGGCACATATAAACTAAGAAATGATAGATGGGTGATAACTCAGGAAAAGAGTATAAGTCACCATTAATTCTTGGATTAAACAATAAAATTATAATATTTCCTTACTAAGTATAGATTTGAGTAAGGGTCAAACCACAAATAGCCAGAACTCAATTAGAATATATTTTCATATGATTATATATTTATAGTTTTTTTTATAAAAATAAAAATTAACTCTAAGAGAGGCAATAGTTTTCTTTTTTTTAAGGAAATGCAATGAATGAAAACCTAAATAATGTTGAAAATAACTCCAAAGATTAAATTTTTTTCAATCATTTAATATTAAGAGATCAAATAATAACTTCCGAAAATAGTTTACAGTATTTTTTTGTCATAGGGCGCCAGGGTTTCCCAGAGGAGCACCCTGGACTTGACGTGTCTGCGCCAAAAAACGTGTGGCGGATCTTCAGTTTTTCAATTCAGTAAGTACACAATAACTAGAGCTGTAGGACAAATTTTTAAGCACTGTTTAAGTCCTTGGAAAGCCCTTGGTCTTTGCTATCATGTCCTATACTAATCAAGCCAGAAAAATTGGGCAGGAACCACAGAGAATGCATGAACCTCTCATGTCACTCCCTTTCAGGGTAAGGATGCATTCTTCTTCAGTTTTCTCCAAACCTGATGATTTGATTACCTTCTTCACTTAACCTGAAACTCAAACAGAGTGGATGCAAGAAACACTAATGCACTCAAGTCTGCCAAAACATTTTTTGGGACAAAAATTCAGGGGTACATACAATGTGGTAGAAAAGGGATATAAATAATGATCCGAGACTCTCAATGTGAGAAACCTAGAATATGTTGCCAGTATTTCTCAATTTGGCAAGTCAATTTTGTGCCCCCTTTATAGGAAAGAAATGGTAACCACCCACTTGAATTTCTCCTTAAAAATAGGCCTCTCCTTTAACTAGGTGTCACGCGGTCAAACCCTGAGCTAGGACAAACGGTCAAATTTGGCATGTGCTGGCCTCATTGCTTGGAGCAGAACACTAAGCAGCCTTGATCTCTTGCAGCATAAGTCTTTGCAATTGCTTAAGTATGCATAGAAGGGGTAAGAGGAGAGGGTGGGGATGCAGCCCCATCGGGTAATAGAATCATTGCATTGATATCATAAAGATTTTACATCATAGTCATGAGCATTACATGGGGGAAGACGAGGGATGATACCGAAGTAATGAGATGAAGCACATCGCACCTTGGTAGTGTCGATCTTGCGCCTTGATGCGCACAGCTTTACGCGCATGCCCATCGGCCCTACCACTACACGCATGCCCCTGGGCCGAGTGCCTGATAACTTGCAAATTAACATGATTAATTAATGAATTTTATATTATATTTATGTGTTTTAATGACTATATTTCCATGTTATCATATTAAAATAAAGATAGATCATTTAACCTTTCATTTTATTATTAATTCTGGATAGAACCATTGAGGGATTCATATGGATCAACTTAGTGCACGCTATCTCAAAAGTGCACCCAGTGTCTATCCATTATGTATCGACACAAATGGCTACATGATTAACATCCTGATCACATGAGAGGTGATAGAAATATATGTGGGCATGAAGCTGATCACACATTCCACATCTCGTGCATTTTCCATTAGTACGATATATTCCACATGATGCTTACAATGAAGTCCATGAATATATTATTTGACTCATTCATTTGTGATGAGATCATAATATGGAGACTGATAGTCTTAACCATGCGTTCTTAATGTTCATATTCAAAGGATCCTTGAGAAGGACATCGATGTATTTGGATATAATAGCACTATTTAGTCTCACTCCTATCAAGAATATGATCAATCTCCTCGCCATTGCTGTGGAGACAATAAGATAGGGGGTGCTCTTTGACATAAAGTGTTCACTGAATTGATTCATACAAATCCCTCAATTGTATTAGACCAAACTATGAATCATGTTCATTCTCGTTACACTTGTGTAAGTGGTCATTAGACTTGGGACACCAAAGACATCTTGTGGATGAACAGTTTTACTTTGACTACAACCTATGAGTTCCTAACGATAGAATACTAAATATTCGTAGTTTGAGTTCATCAATAATTTTACAAAGACCATTTAGCATTCATGATGGTATTGTCCATCCTTAGTATAAGAGGAGGCAACTCAAGGGACACAATGCGATGAAATCCTTCACCAAGGTGAAAGAATATACGAGAAGTCATCTTCAATGATCTATAAATGCATCAATATTAACTTATATGCCCAATTAGAGTTTTACAGTTGACCATCCCTTAGTTATCCTAGAAGTGCCTAGGAAGACCAAAAATAAGCGATACTTGATGACACACAAGTTCCATGAGTGATTTGATACATGCTCATTTGTATTTTTTAGAGCACAAGGAGTTGTTTTGCAGCCCACAGGCTGGAGACTCAACCTATTGGTTGGGTTAAATTAAGATATCATTATTTAATCTATATGATGACACAGTTAATTTATTTTAAAGGCCGATGAAGGTTAATCTATATGAGTGTGATGCAGGCATTAACTGGATTGATACATGGGCCAAAAGAGTCACATGCAACTACCTTTTACATGTAAGAAGATATACTTAAGGTTTAGAGGTTTTATAACAAAATCCCTTTAGTATAAATAAGGAAGGCCCTGAACAAAATTTACCCATGCTAAACAAAATTCATTCCCTTCTCCTCTTGGCTCCTCTCCTTTCTCGATGCAAGTTGGATGGCATAACAATAATGACAAAGCGTGAACGGAGCTCGTCTAGATAAAGGAGGATATTCGACATACCAAGGATCATGTGGATACTTCTAGAGGCTACACATTTGAGAAAATAAATATGTTTCACATGAGGATCCAAGAAATCACAGATCTGATCCATGTCCAAATGATTTGACCATTAGATTGTCAATGTTGTTTTGACTCCATTTAAAGACTTTCACTGCTTGAATCACACTCATTTCATCATGATTTACATACACATTTGACGTTCTAATTTGATTTAAATTAGAATAATTATTATGGTCGCTCTCTCTTACATATGTATGGAATGTTGATTTTGTCACTCCACTCTAGTAGTTCATGGCACCTGCGGTCCTCTAGGCCTTTATGCAAAGGACATACTCCAATGCCTCCTCCAGATCTGACACCCTACGTGTAACAACCGAAGGCTGTGGCAGCTAGCACAGGGTCTCTCTACCCCACATCAGCACCAATGCTGGTCAGTTTATGCTTCATGCAAAGACATCGACTTCTATGTAAGTCATCACCTAAAACAAGGACATGCATCGCAACCCAAACATTACACACAGGGCATGGGGGACATCACCATATGCCACCTATCCATTACGGCTTGTCCCTTGATACTAGCATCAAAAGGGCCCACCTGTAGACTAACCAGACCATGCAACACAATGGTGGTCGTTCCTGCTCCAACAAAATCAAAGCTACGACTATAGGAGCAAGAGCAGAACAAGCCAATTCATCATTATCTTAATGTTACAAAGTTAATTCATCTTCGTCTAAATTTTACAAAACCAATTAAGAAGAATAATAATAAGAATAAGGTTACAAAGGTTCAGAATGAATTTAATCTTAACCACTAGATGCCTTCTTTCCTTGTCTTTTCTTTCCACTTTTTCCAACTCACTCGCAGTCCAATATAGTGCAAGGACGCGAACAGGACGATTTTTAGTCCCAGAACAAAAAAATGTCCCGTCCGCGAGGTTGGACGAAAATTGGGACAGAAATTCATCACGAGACCTCTGGACGGGATGATTTTTGCCCACTCGGACGAAAAAACCATCCCGTTCGGAGGTCTTGGACAAAATGATCGTCATATCCGCGTCCTTGCACTGATTCCAAATGTCGGATGGGGCGATCGTCGTCCCATCCCATCCATCGTCCCAATCCCAGACGATCCAGAACTACTCACAGATAGACATTGTTGTTCTGTTCTGTTCGTCAGAAACCAACAGAAAATTTGCACAAAAGATCTGCACAGGGCTTTGTTCTTTGTTCTATTCTTTTTTTTAAAAACGAACAAAATCTGCACATTCGCACGTTCGCACGAAACTAGAATAATATTCGCAAAAAGAGAACAAAAGAAGCGCACACGGATCTGTGTGATGTTCTGTTCGAATTCATTTTCGTTCTGTTCGGAAAACCAAACATACCGAACAATTCCCATAAATTGGCACAAAAAGAAATGAACAGAACCTCGTCTACTCACATATAATAAAGAAAAAGAGAGGTTAATTATGGGCTCATTTTCAATTCGAAGAAGCGGCCCATAATGGACAACCATTTGAAAAACATATTAGGGTTCTTTCTGCGAGTGGAGGCAAGTCTACCGAGACGATGGCGAAGTACAATGTTGTGAAGAAAGCGAAGAAGGCGGAGAACCAAGATAAGAAACGCGCACTTCGAGGCCAGTCAGGCACGGGAAGATTGAAGCACAAGCAAGAAAACAACATCCCTGTTTCTGGCAAACGCAAGCGCAAGCTTCTCAAGAAATGGCGCCAGGTTCTCAACCATCCGTCTTTTTGCTGCCATAATTCTCCGTGAATGATCATGATCGCCATGTTTTCAGTGAAGATTTGATTTTTTTTGTCATCAATTTTATGCTTTAATTCTCGTGAACGCCGCGCAGGATCAGAAGGCAGCTATACAGAGCGGTTTGATAGACATGGAGGATGTTGTGATGTCAGTGGCTGAAGGTGCGGTTATTTTTCGTTTAACTATTTCGTATTATGCTATTCTTCTCAATCAATTGAGTTTTTGAATCGACATCATGTTCAGTTATTTCTCGGTTCGTCACAAAATTGGATGCATGAAACTCCAGATCACTTGATTCTTCGTGAACCTTCGCTCTTTGTTATTTGCTCCTAGAGTAGAAAATGGTATTATCTCGTCCATTTCCTGCGATTCCTTGCTGCGTCAGCTCATGATACGCTTGATCTGACGAGTAATTTGTGATTTTTATATGCTTGCTTTTGGTCTTCAGGGACTTCTAAAGGTGTAAGCTCGAAAACTCAATTGAAGTTCCCGCTGAACAAAGGGAGTAAGCTGAAGATTAAAAAACTGAAGAGGAAAGGTAGTTTCTTCATCTTTCACTAGAAATCCCTCTTCCCGGCAGAATTAATTCTTATGACGCATTTTGATTGTGTTATTTTTAGAAATGGCGTTATTTTTACATTCTTAGAAATGGCGTTATTTTTAGATTGATATATAATGCGTGGTTATGAATTTTCAATCCGGTTTGCAGTCTGGTGTGATCCATGATTCTCTTTTTCCTAGTCTTCTCTCTGATTCTGTAAACTATTCATTTGAGCTTTTATCTCTTTCCTCTCTCTTTCTTCTCTAATCTTTATACTCTGTTTGACCTTTTGATGGATACAAAACTCTTTTTTTATCTAACAAATATCTGTAGTCTTTATCTTTAAGTTCTACTCGATATCAAAATTTCATGATCAATTATCCGAATTTGATCATCGTAGACGATTTACCCTGGGCTTTTCTACCCTTCAAATCTATGAACTCGATTATACATTTTGATGGATTAAAACCTCCTTTTTTGTCTAATAAATCTATGATGGTTCTCTGGACAGCATCTTACATTTGAGTTCTACTTGATTCTTTATTCCTTCATTTTTAAGTTCGACTTGATATCAAAAATAGGATGATCATTTATTTTAAGGGCATGTGTTGGAATTTGGTTCTCATCTGTGGCTCCTCACGCAGTCGATATCTCTCTTTAACTATTACACCTTTTGATGAATAAAAACCACCTTTTTATTCCCGCGAATGACTGATGGTTCTCTTGGAGCGTTACATTTGAGCTTTATTTGATTTCAAATTTGATTAACTTCTGATAACGTCTATCAAAATGTCCAATAAATAGATAGTGAAGGATCTCGATGGTTCCCTGTGCTAAATCCTTCATTTGCTCTTTTTACTATTTTCTACATTTATTTCACTGATCAGAAAGTCTTGATGGCTGATTAACTCTCGCTCCCATAGGTAAGGGTAAGAAAGGAAAAGAGAAAGCTGCCAAGCAAACATCCAGCGAAGCCATGCAAGAATGAGATCTAAGTTCTCTTTAATTTCCAAGGTGCTAGTGATGGAATTCTAACATCAGTCTGGGTATTTCTGTAAATTATTTCACCCGCATTTCCCTGTTGCTTGGTCTCGTCTGCCTCCATTAAAATGATATTTTTGCAAAAGAACGTCCAAAAAAAATCAGGGCCATGCCACTGCCCGTAAATTATGAAGGTTTAGTCACAAATAGGGAACGGCACGTCCGGGATGTGACGGGACGGACGACGATCCGTGACGAACGGTGACGTGACAAAATATTCGTTATGTCACCGTCACGCCACGCGTCCAAGTATTTTCAAAAAAATCCGTCACGTACCCGTCATGCGTCCATGCATCCTCGCTCCGTCACATCACTGTCACGGTGACGGC
Organism: Wolffia australiana; assembly: GCF_029677425.1. Taxonomy (NCBI): domain Eukaryota; kingdom Viridiplantae; phylum Streptophyta; class Magnoliopsida; order Alismatales; family Araceae; genus Wolffia; species Wolffia australiana. Next base: position 16,133,423 of record NC_135844.1, read on the forward strand.
GTCACCGTCACCGGTGATGGAAATAATAAACATAGTCGAAGCATAATATTACTTATTTTACTATGTTATTATTTATAATATTTATTTTTTTATGTTAATCTGTCACGGCTGTCATCCGTGACGGGTCTATCGTCACGTCACGGGTCCGGGGTATCACGTCACCGTCACATACAGCCCATCACGCATCACCCTCACCATCACGGTCCATGCATTCCGTCACCGCCACCGTCACGTCATCCATCACGCGTCCGCCACGGTGACGTGTGACGCGACGGATGACGTTTGCTGATCCCTAGTCACAATGTGCGTAGTGATGTACAAATGAACCTGTAATAATCAAAAAGTTTCCAGTGATTAGATCATTGATGGTCTTTTCCTCCATTTTTTTTCCAATTTTTGTTATTGTGTGTTCTCTTCATCAGCCTGGTCTGATTTTGCCGCAATCTGCAATCATCGTCTACCCCGTATGATTGGATGAAGACATTTCTGTCATTAATCATCAGTCATTATCAGGTATGTTAGACATGATACAGAAAAATGATCGATGGAAAATGAGTGACAGGTTAAAGTGATGAGCAAAGAGTTCTGGATAATGACATCGAAAGTTGTTTTGTTTCACTTATGTTGATTAGCGAAAATTTCTTATTTGATATCCATCTGTTATCGAATAATGTTAACGAATAACGGATTTTTTCGTAAGTTATCCGTTGTATCCGATATCCGTTATTTAGAATAATATTGATGTCCATTTCTTACTTAATGGATCTCTGATATCAAATATTGATTATTATGGAATACTAGTAATTGCATTTCGAATTAGAGTATGTCTCTCTCTCAAAAGAGAGAAAGAGAGCCCCAGAACGAGTGACAGGCAGAGACAGACAAACGAGGGGGAGAGGGAAAGTGAAAGAGAGAGAGAGAGAGAGCCAGAGAGAGAGAGAGGGGAAGTGGGGAAGGAGAGCCAGAGAGAGAGTGGGGAAGGCGAGCGAGAGAGAGAGAGAGAGAGAGAGTGGGGAAGTGGGGAAGGAGAGCCAGAGAGAGAGTGGGGAAGGCGAGCTAGAGAGAGAGAGAGAGAGGGGGGAAGGGGGGAAGGAGAGCCAGAGAGAGAAAGAGAGAGAGAGAGAGAGAGGGTGGGGACGTGGGGAAGGAGAGCCAGAGAGAGAGAGAGAGGGTGGGGAAGTGGGGAAGGAGAGCCAGAGAGAGAGAGAGAGAGAGGGTGGGGAAGTGGGGAAGGAGAGCCAGAGAGAGAGGCAAAGAGAACATGAGAACAAGTGGGGGGGGAGAGAGAGGGAGGGGGAATGGGGGAGAATGAGAGAGGGAGGGGGATTGAAAGAGTGACCGAGAGAGCGATGGCGAGAGAGGGACAGAGAGAGTCGGAGAGAGGGAGGGGGAGTGAAAGAGTGACCGAGAGAGCGATGGCGAGAGAGGGACAGAGAGAGTCGGAGAGAGGGAGGGGATACTGAGCGAGAGAGAGAGAGAGAGAGGTTAAAGGATATCGGATATCGAAAACTTTATCATTTCGTAATTAATATTGTTATCCAGCTTAAGAATATCGGTATCCGATATTGTTATCTGCTTAACGATGTCCATTATCGTTATCCATTTTGTACGTTGAAACAGTCATCCATTATCATTATGGATCACATTTTAGGAATTTTTCATCTTGTGACATTCTCAAAGTGGTATTCAGAGTCACAATAATAACTCCAAAGGTTATGATGAGTCAGATTCAAGTATGAAGTCAGTAAGGTTTTGTGTTTTAACATGCAACGTTACAACCAATTGAATCTGTTATCTCCAACTGTATGTAGATAATGTGTCAAACTAATAATAGAGCGAATGGGCTCTCCTTCACTATAGTGGCTTACGGATTTCGTCAGAATTCAGAAGCCCTATGTTAAACTATTCTATGGTAATACATTTGGTCCCACAAGCGAATATAATTTTCATTTTAAGAATGTATGCAACTATTCAATTAGGCAACTACGATCGATCAATGATCGGATCGGACAGGATCGCCGTCGATCGTCGGTGAGAGCTATCCAACGACCGAAAGGTCGATCGTGGGCCGATCCGATCAGCGAAAAAAAATATATGCACAGCAGAAAATTAGAAATTTTCTCGGTGGGGCCCACCAATCGATCGGGCCGAACCAAAGCGTCGTCGATCCGACCGATCAGGTCGAATCGAAATTCGACACGTGGACGCTGAATATACTCTGCCACCAGCAGAGCCTTTTTTGTTCTTGTCAAATTCAGTCTCGAGGAGCGAGCAGATCCGTCAATGGCGACGGTGGGAGACATCGCGGTATCCGCGTTTGTGAATCTACTGCTTGTTTTCATCTTCATCGCGGGGTTTGCGTTCTTGAGGATCCAGCCGGTGAATAGATTCATTTACTTTCCGAAATTGTATCTTTCGGGGCGACGGAGGAATCAAGGATCGAATTACGTTAGTCTTAACGTCTGGTCATGGATGCGCGCGTTCCTGGATTGGATTCCTGAGGCGCTGCGGCACAGCCAGACTTCTCTGATTCGTGAGGCTGGTCTCGACTCCGCCGTGTTTCTTCGGGTCTACATTCTCGGGTGAGGATTAGAATTTTATTCATTTAACTTAGTTTTAGCAGTTTGTTCTTGATTAGTTTCTGTTTATGTCTGGCGTTGACGATCTGTAATGTTTTCTCTCTTTTTGTGTCATTTTTCTAAGTTCAGAAATATAACCGTTTGAATATCGTGGCGGAGTAGAAAGAATAGATTTTTTCTACTGTCCGACAGGATTTTATATCGTTCTTTTAACATAAACTTAAAATTTGGTAATTGATATCTTGTTTGAATCGGTGTCGTCCATCCTATCCGAAACGATGTAACAGTTACGCGATCGATTGGAGATCATTTCTTGTATGATTTCTGCCACTAAAATCAATTTGTTTTCAACAGATTGAAGATCTTCGTGCCCATAACACTTGTAGCGCTCTTGTTTCTTGTTCCAGTCAACGCGTCTGGTGGGACGTTATTTAATATGACAAGGAAGATCGTTTCAAGTGATATTGATAAACTTTCTATCTCGAATGTCGGTGAGGCATCTCAACGGTTAGTACCAAAATTAATTTTGACTTCGAAAGTGTACGTACTCTCTGGAATTTTAAACTGTGTATTTGAAGTTTCCAATGACATCTTTGCAAATAAAGCGTACACGATGCCAATGTGAATGTAGTAAGATGTCAATGAAGCTTGTTCTGATGCAGAAAATCGCAATACGTGAGGAGTTTTCGGCCAATATTTAACTTTCATGAGTTGTTTAAAGTGTTCGACAATTTTCTTTTATTTGGCATTCTACTGCTATATATAGTGTATTAAAGTTTCAGATGATATCTTTGCAAACCAAAGAAATCTACACCCGATTTATTCTCGGTGTCATTGTAGCTTTCTTGAGGAACTTTCGGCCAATGGATAATTTATTGCATCATCACTGTGGTTTAAATGAAATATTCTAGCTCATTTTATCTGTTACTATATTCAAAACATACCGAGGTCCTGGTCACCGAATCATCAGGTGATCGCCCATTTTGTTCTTTTAAATACTCAGGTTGTGGTCCTTTTAGATAAATATTTTCTTCATTTCAGTATTCGGTACAAGATACTGGGCAATTCTTGCACTCTTATTCTCCTGGCTGAAGATCGTTGATGTTTCTCTTTTTAAGCTACAGTCTTTCTAAGAGTATATGGTTCTGATTTCAGGCTGTGGGTTCATATATTCATGATTTACATTTTCACAATCTGGGCTTGCTATGTATTATACACAGAATACGGAAATATAACGTTCATGAGATTACATTTCTTAGCCTCGCAATGCAGAAGCGTTGACCAGTTTACGGTACACGTTATTTGAAGTTGGAAACCGTTGATTATTTTTTCTTTTCTAAGAATATGTTGATGGCACTGATCTACTGAATTATCTTTTCCCGTTTGATTATGTATCAGCTTTGTTCTACTATTCACTTAACTAGTCCTTTGGCTAAAATATGTGATGTTGTACTCGTATTGTCTTTCATTTTCATTCAAAAAAAAAATGTTTTTCTTTTCCCTTTATCTTTTAGAACCCCGTTTTCTTTAAACTCGCTACTGAGCTACGTCGATGGTGTAATGAAGCACATCTGACAGTGTCTCATTTAAATCCTATAAATTTGCGGTTATTACTCCTGGAAAGAGTGGCATAAACTGATTTACGTTAAAAGGTAAAAGATTGAAATGCTTCGACGCTTCTGAATATCTCTCAATTCCTTGCACTGTTAACTTTTTTAGTATTGAGGTAAATTTTGTTGTTAAGCTTCAGCTATTTTCATTTTATTTTACGTATGAGTTTCAACAATGGAGATGGAAGGAGTACGCTTATGTCAATATAATTTGATTACAATTTAGAAATTTAACCCTTTAGTAACTGGATATTTGAATCTTTTGTAACTCTTTAATATATTTGTATGCCACTGTGACATTTTATTTTGAGGTTCTGTGACTTATTTTGTTATTTTCTTTAGGTCATAGTCAGGAATGTGACACCCCTTGATAGACATTCTATATCCGAGAGTGTGGACATTTTCTTCAAAAGAAACCACCCTGAACATTATCTCGGGCACCAGGTGCCTATAATTACGTGATACTCTGTCTACTTATTGTTGTTTTGTAAATATTTAAATTTTAATACTAACCATCCCCGTACTAATCTTTAATTTAGGTGGTATACAATGCGAACCAATTTTCTAATCTGGTAAAGAAAAAAGAAAACCTTCAGAATTTACTAGACTATTATCAACACAAATTTGACAGGAATCCAAGTAAAAAGCCGATGAAAAAGGTGAGGATGTTCACCAGATGCTGAAAAATTATTTTTTTATTCTATATTTGATGGAAAAATGTGATATATCTAATTACGCCATTCTCATTCAAGTTTCCTGTTTCAGATAGGCTTTCTGGGCCTTGGAGGGGAAAAGGTGGATACAATTGCTTATTACAAGGAAAAGATAAATGATATGGGAAGCAAGGTACAGTGAGCATATTCTGGGATGGAATTAATGAGCGCTATTGCAAACTTTTTTGCATTGAAACAATGAAAAGGGCTAACAATATTGACAAATTCTGCAAAGGCTTTTCAGGTCTACCTGTAAGTCTCAGTCTGGTTACTCTGGATGTCAAACTTGAATCAACTTTATAAACCTTAGTCTTCTGCCAGTTGTGTTCCTCTCCTCAATGATGATGATACGAAGATATTGACGAGTTCACATCGTCCTTATGACTTATGCATGCCAGGACGACAAAGTCATCATTGTCATTTAGTGGCGGACAATGACGACCATGGACAGGCAAATCCTGCCCTCTGATGCTGCGAGCTTATCATCCTTGTTCAAGATGATTACTTGTAAATAGACATTGTTCTCATCATTCATCTGAGCTTGGATGATGATGATGATATCAATAATGATGATGACGAATCATCATCTTCACTTGCGTGCAACTGTATGACGATGATGGAATTATCATCGTCACATTTGAAGGGTATAACGAGTAATCAGTTGGTAGGTCGCCTCTCCATATTTTTTCAGAAATTCTTTCCACAAAATTATGTGAAATCCATGTTCCTCAAAATAATGATTGTCATTGGAGCGGTATCTTACATTAACGTGAAATAATCTTTATTTTAGATATCTTATGAACGCCAGAAGATTTTCAAAGATCCCAATGCAGTTCTCCCAGTCGCATTTGTCATATTCGATTCTAGATGGGCAGCAGCTGTTTGTGCACAAACTCAACAAAGAAAGAATTCTACTCAGTGGTTGACCAGTTGGGCTCCAGAGCCACGTGACATCTATTGGAAGAATTTAGCAATACCATTTCTTTCTCTCAGCATACGGAGGCTTGTTGTTTCATTGATAGTCTTTGCCCTGGTTTTCTTTTACATGATACCCATTGCTTTTGTTCAATCTCTCGCAAATCTTGAAGGTTTGGAGAAGGTCGCCCCCTTTCTTCGACCAGTGGTTGAACTGTAAGTCATCACTTCTTCTCCTTATTATGAACAACATGGAGGCATGGAGCACAAATATTTTTTATTTTGAAGACTGTTTTTGAATTATTCATTTTTTTTTGTTTAATGCCATGCAAAGATGGATAGAAAATGGTTTTCTTGGGAAATTGGTTGTTAAAATTTACAGATTAAAATTGGAATCAATTCTCAAATACTTGTTCGAGTGATATATTTTCTCGTGATATTTTCAGGGAGTTAATTAAATCATTCATCCAAGGGTACCTTCCCGGGCTAACGTTGAAGATATTCTTGTATTTCCTTCCCGACATCTTGTTATGTTTGTCAAAAATAGAAGGCCACATTTCTTTGTCCTCACTCGAAAGGAAGACTGCATCGAAGTATTACTATTTCATGCTTGTAAATGTTTTCCTAGGGAGCATAGTCACAGGGACAGCATTCGAGCAGCTCTACACGTTTCTCCATCAATCACCCGCCCAGTAAATAAATTTAACTTCATTAAAATAATATCAATCAGCAATATAACCAGATAATAAGTTATCTCACGTTTTTGCCCCAGGATTCCAAGAACAATTGGATTGGGTATTCCAATGAAGGCAACGTTCTTCATAACGTTCATTATGGCCGATGGGTGGACAGCCATTGCATTTGAAATTCTACGTCTTAAACCTCTTGTTATTTTTCATCTCAAGAACATGTTTATCATCAAGACAGAGAGAGATAGAGAGAGAGCCGTTGACCCTGGTGGCTTTGACCTTCGAGAAACACTTCCCACCATAGAGCTATACTTTCTTCTGGGTCTTGTCTATGGGGTGGTCTCTCCTATTCTTCTTCCTTTTGTCGTTGTGTTCTTCGGATTTGCCTTTGTTGTATATCGCCATCAGGTTGGTCGTGTTGTCTGCGTTTCCATGATAATATAATAAAATGAAGCTTAATTTAATCTTAAATATATATTTAATTGAAATCATTTCTTATAAATGCAGATTAGTAATGTCTACAATCAGGAGTATGAAAGTGCTGGGGCATTCTGGCCCCACATTCATAGCCGCATCATTGGTAGCTTGTTGATTTCTCATTTGCTCTTGCTGGGCCTGCTTAGTGTTAAAAAGGCAGCTTATTCTACACCTCTCCTTATAATTCTGTCTGGTCTAACGCTGTTCTTTCACAAGTTTTGCAAGAACCGGTTTGAACCTGCATTCAGAAGGTATCCTTTAGAGGTTAGTTCCACTCACCTCTATCTATTTCGCTTTCCCTTTTGGTGCCAACATCCTTATTAAAAATAGGGCTTGCAAGTTCATATCTCTCAATCAAGTTACTGCTCCCTCCCTTAATCTTTCATTATATGTCTTGCCCTTCAGCAAATCGGTTCTGCAGACTCATGCACCAATACTCTTATCAGACAGAGCTTAGATGTACGCATATACCTAAGGCTTTTCTTCTCCCTTTAAAATTGCTTTTACGAGCAATGTGATCTGGTAAACTCATCTAAATCCCCTCGTCACTGTCACTTGGTCTCTTTGTGATACTAATACCTTTTGAACTAATCTGTTTTCTTTCCGAAAATATATCTACAGCATCTGACTCTCTCTGTACCAATACCTTTGGAAAAAATGGGCCTTTAATTCATACATACATCTCTATATTTCTCTCACTCTCCATTGGTAATGTCCTTCATCTGCTAGTTCCTTCACATCCCTTGGGCATTGTGCTTCTCTCTCTCTCATTCTGCCTCCCTTCCTATCTTTCTGCTTCTGTTTGCCAGGCAGCCGACTGGGCCTTGCATGCACTCTCAGATAATAAAGAACTGATTATACCAAAGGATCCATATCTTCTTTTTCTGAATGTAAAAAATGTACTTCATAAAAGTGTGTATTTTCAAGATGAGGAAAAAAATTTACAACAGGTACCCTACAGAAGAAAAAAAATCAATAAATTTCCTTTAAAAGCTTTCACTTTCCCTTTTTATCATTATGCTTTCATAAATCTGTACTTTCCTCCGCTATGCCATTTTTCTGTCATATCTCCTCCATTTTATCTCATTAAAGTATGAATCATAAGAATATGTTAATGATTCATAAGCATCACCTCTTTATTCTCTTATGGGTCCTGCCAATACATATGTTTCGACAGGTACTTTAAGTTAATATTCTTAATCTGTTATTTCAATTTTTGGCAACTCATTGAAATTTTCTTGAGATATAATCTATGTATTAAAATTTTCACAACTTTTCAATGGATATAACCCTTTTGGTAAAAGTAATATCTCATCTATTTGGTAAATTTGACTGGATAGAGGTTTCTTGTTCTTCAGGAAGCGATGGAGAAAGATTCCGTGGAGAAGGCTGCTGAGCCAGATCTCAATCTCAGGGCCTACTTGGCCGACGCCTACCTGCATCCCATCTTTCAGTCTTTTGAGCAGGAGGAAGCTGCTGAGGTGAAAGTAGACAAGCAAGTCTCACTTCAATCTATATCTCTTGACACATCGCCATCAACAAGCCCAGTAAATTCTCCCTCCCCCGGGTACGCTTACCACTTCGAAATAGAGCCTTGAAAGATAAAACAAATATTCCATCTGTTTATAATAGATTTGTAAGTATAATAGTTGTGGAATATAATTGTATTCATGTAAGAAGCTTATATATGTGCTATTACCTGAAAGTTAATGCAGATTAAGGGCTTATAATTAGGGATAGGATAAAAAAATCATTGACTTTCAAATAACTTATCTGTGATCTAGTTTGATCAGGCATGGCTTAAAATTCCAATGATGACATGAGCCATACCATCTATAATTGCAACAGTAAAAATAAATACCTTAATACTATTTTTAAATTATCAGCACCAATTTCTTCTTCGCAATAAATACATTTTGCATATTTTTCTATAAAGGAATATTTCATAAAACAACCTGTGTACACAGTGACATCTTAATGCTATCATGTTTGTCTAATGTGAATGTTTATGAGCTAAACCCCCTCATATACAATATAGTGTGCATGATTTCCCCTCATGTTTTCTTTAAAGAGTGCTAAGTTTTACTTAAATGGTTGTCCACCTACACTGACGGAAGGGATGCTAAATTTGAGTATGAAAAAATTAATAAGAAATGTCCTATCTCCATTTTTTATTAACTTTTTGAAAATACTCAACCGTTAATAATATTAACTTATGTTGATGATGTTATGAGAAAAATCAGGTTCATCGAATAGCCTGAATGGCTAGTGAGCCTTGAACAACATCGAATAGCCTGATTTAGGTTCGGATGAAATTATTCTGGTTGTGAAACAACAAATGCTTTCCACCTGAAGTAAATTATTCTAACATTTCTGGGGTTTTTCCTTATTGTTAATGGAACTTTGCCATTCTGAATAATGACACTCAAGTTAGAACAGTTTTCCCATGTTCCTATGTATCAATAATAAACCCCAAATATATATAATAAACAATGACATAATTACACCGCCAAACCCACTGATTAAACCCCAAATATATATAACAATGGTGAGTTTCGGGTTGATTCATAGAGAGCTTGTGATCTGATGATTATACTAACATTTTTTATCGTAACTATATTATAATAACATTTTTCTAAAATTAATGAAAAAACTGGGATTTAAAAAGAAAGAAAAGTAGGTTCAAAATCAATTATTTGAAGGGAATAAAGTAGAGAAACATGTAATGACTTTCAAGTTCCATTTAATATTTTTATCAAATAAACAAAATGTAATTTAATGCAACAAATGTGACCATTATTGAAAGTAAATAGGCATAGTATCCTGGTTTACGACTGAGAGGATCCAATAAGTGCCTTTCAACAAAAATATTGGACCCTTTGGTTCAATCTGTGTTTACCTTTCAACAAATGATCAAACTAAAATTTCTAGATGCACCTAAAATTATTCTTTGTTTAGCTTCTGAGGGTATCATTAATGGGTTCTAGAGGCCTAAATCTGGATGAAAAATTCAAAACGATTTGCAGCAGAAGACTTAAACGGAGTCGTAACTATTAAAGCAATGACTAGATGAAAAATGGACGCATGCAGTCATCATGTTGTACAGGGACCGTTGCCACCTGTCCTCGAGACTCGTACCGACACAGCAACTGCCATATCAAACCAAGAGCCGTTGTTGCCTCTCCTCGAAAGTTGCATCAATGAATGAAGTTGTCGTACCATACAGGAATCATCGCCTCCTCTCCTCGAGACCCGTATCGAGACCTAACGCCACCATACCGTACGAGAGCCGTCGCCGCCTCTCCTCGAGACACTCCTCAATGCCTGCCGCCTCCCAACACGTCAAGTCATACGTGACATCATGTTGACCGTCATGATGAAGCTCAGGCTGTGGCATGTCTTCATAAACATCAAGATCCATCATGCTACTCCTTATCCCCTTTATGAGGATGGACAGACGCGAGCTTGTTGGGTTTTATGGGACTTTCTTCTCCTATCCCAATTTCTTCAAATTCTTCTTCTCTCCTCTCTATCGACTCTTCCTTTTTCTAATAGTAACAACATCAATAAAAATCACTAAACGAATAACCTATGTATGGATCACATCCGTGATTTCTTGGATCCCGGAGCAAGACGAGTCGAGCTGCTCAAGTATGCAGCCTCTAGACATATCCACAGAATCCTTGGCACATCAAATCTCCTCCTTGACCCTTGCAAACTCCCTTCACCCTCTGTCATCGTCGTTACACCGTCCAGATCGCATCGAGAGTGGAGAAGAGGTGTGGAGAGAAGAGAGAAGAAGGGGAAGGCCCCTGAAAAATTCTAGCCTAGGTGAATTTTGTTCAGGGTCTTCCTCTATTTATACTAAGTGGGTATTTTTTATAAAAATCCCAAAACTTAAGTATGTCTTTTGACGTCCAAAGACCATTTGCGTGTGACCCATTAGGCCATGTATCAGTCTAGTTAACGACTCCATTGACCCATTAGCCTTTATTGGTCTTCCAAATTAAATTATATCATCATATAGATTAAATAAAGTCAGAAAAATTTAACCCAATCCACAGGTTGAGTCACCAACACGTGGGGGGCCAGGCTACACCTCGTGCTATAAAAGATACAAAGGAGTGTGTATCGACTCACTCATGGAACATGTTCATCATGAGTTACCATGTATGTATAGTCTCTCCTCTACTTGACGCTCCTAGGATGACTTAGGGCATGGTCAACTGTCAAACCCTGATCAGTCATCCGAGTTAATACTAATGTGTTCGAAAATCATGAAAAGAGTCTTTTCCGATATTTCACTGCCTTGGCCATGGACTTTATTGCATCATCTTCCTTGAGCTGTAACCTCTTATACCAAGGATGGACGATCCCATCTTGACCACTCAATCATCTTCATGAACTTCTTAATGTACCCAAACTAAGACTATTTAGAATCCCATGATTAGAGACTTGTAGGTCATAGTCAAAGTACAATTTTTCGTCCACATGACGTATTTGGTGTTTCATGTCAAAGGACTACTTACACAACCATGACATGAATCAACCTGATTGATAGTTCGGTATCATACCATTCAGGGATTTGTATGGATCTATTTAGTGAACTCTTTCCACTAAAGATCACCCACTATCTATCCTTAGGGTCTCCACACTAATGGCTATAGGAATGGCCATACTCATCATATGAGTGAGGCTAGATAGTGTTGTTCTATCCAGATACTTCGATCTCCTTCTCTAATTGGAATATTTAGAAAACATGCTTAAAGAGTAGTGATCTCTATATTATGATCTCATCATAATTCACTAAGTCCGATCATGTATTCATGGACTTCGTTTTAAGCATCACACCTGTAGTATAATGAATATGTTCTATTAATGAACCTGGAACGAGATATGGAATGTGTGATTGGATTTCTGACCACATATATTTCCATCAATAATGTTATCATAGTGGATAAGTTCATAGGTTCTAACAGATTATGATAGTTTGCAAGCCTTGATCACATCCTTGTCCATCAACCGCTACCCCATACCTAATGGAATTGCATTGCCTCTAAGATAATTGCACATTCCACATCATACTCAGAATTCATTTATTAACTCATATGTGATGCTCATAATGAAGTCTAAGGATATTCACAATCATGAGTGAACTATGACAATATCATACTACAGTGATCACTTATCTAAATATTTCTATTAATGGAATACTCAAGAAGGACATCAAAATATCGTTGTAGAATAGCTTACGTAGTCTTGTTAATATTATGAGAAGGGTTGGTCCAGTAACCATTTTTGTGGAGTCAATAAAGAGAGAGAATGGATGGTTGTTAAGGCTGAGGGAGAGAGTTCACTAAATTTTTCTATATGACTCTATAGATGGTTCTATATATCAATTAGGTTGATTCAAGTCACAGTTATGTAAGTTGTCCTTAGACCTGAAAAACCAAGTGAATTTTGTGACAGCACAGTTTTTTTACTATGACCTAAAATTCCCTTAATCAAGAGATTCCAAACAGTCTTAGATGATGTGGAGCAACAAATCCACGAAACTGTCATCAAATGTATATATCACACAAAAACTTGCGTAACCTGTGTAAATATTTTTTGTGTAACAGTGTATCTCAAATGTTTGCAACAAATCCACAAACCAGAACATTTCCAAAAGTGGAAAAAAAAAATCAGGGCTGAATTTTTTTATGTCAGGATATTATACTTGTCAAGTGGCATTTTGATAAAGGTGAAGAAAGAGAAAGCTGCGGCCACCGTGTGGAAGAAATTGGAGCATCTGTACATGGAAAATACCCTTACATGTAAGTATCATTTTAAGCAAAATTATTTCACGCTACAGATGCTTTAGGGGACCATAATGAAATCTCATCTTTATATATTAAATTCTACTATCATGAATTTGGAAAATTTTGATGTAAAATTATAAATGATGATCAAGATTTATAGTTGTTTTGACCTCAAGCACATTCCTTTAAATATTTTATGTAGACCTTGAATTAGGAGAGGGAGTATATCAATGTGTTATTTAACTCAGCTATTTTGTATGAGAAGTGCAACAATATGAAGTTTTTCTTTACTAGCGATTGTCGGAGAAAGAAGGCTTATATGATGATGAAAAAAAATTAAATACGGCATATTTAAGGGATTATAGGTTATAATGTATAGATAGAAACAATGCCATAATATTGTGATAATAAAGGACACAATCAATCAGACAGGTGATTTTTTAAGGCTCCAGAGGAAGCTAACATGTTATGAAAATCACTCCATGAAGGTAGATGACATGATAGAGGCAAATGTCATTGATGAAGATATTATATATTATAGCATATATGTTAACACCGTCAGATTCAGATATGGTTGAATATTGGATAAAGCTTGTACACATTGTATGAACCTAATAGAGAATTCATGTCAAGTTTGAGGACATTGATGTGGACTTTCTTTTAATTGGAAGTGATGATCCATGTTATATTGTTGACCATGAAAAATTCAAAATCAAAACATCTGATGGAACCATAAGATATGCATTTGGGTTGAAGAAGGGTATTATCTCATTCAGTATGCTTGATAGCAAGGGCTACCATATTTATACTAAAGGTGGAAGTTTCAAGGTCCTGACAGGTAATCTTGCTCTTTTTAAGGGAAAGTTGAATTAATATGTTTATTTTGTATTGTTTGCAACTATTTTCAGGGAAGCTGCTACTGCATCATCATCAGTTCCCTGAGAGAACATCACATGCCTGTAGTATGTGACTAGGCTTATGAATCAAAGGAGACTTGCAATTTTGGGTAATAGAGGCTTGGACATAATGGAAAAAATATTTCAAGTTTAAGTTTGGTGCACTAAATATTAGCAAAATTAATACATACTTAGCTTGAACATTGCAGCTCGTACGACTCACAACACTCTTGACTACATTCATTCAATTGTATGAGGCCCCTCTCAAGTACCTTACAGGAGTGGTAAAAAAAAAAAATCTGTTATTTATTGATGATTATTCTTGAAGCATAAGGATAGTAATGTTGAAGCAAAAGAGTGGCATCTTCCCACGCTTCAAGCATTGGGGGTCAGTCTTTGAGAATAAAATATGTGAGATAATCAAGAGGTTACTGATAATCATTACTAATATCCTAATTATTATATTAGTATTACATATTATTGATTTTTATTATTTATAATGATCATATATGCATGTTATCAGGAAATAAAACAATTTATTATAGTATTTTACTTAGATTCTGAATTTTCTTAATTTGTGATATTGTAAATGAATTTTCTAACATCAAATTCATCAAATAAATAAATAAATTTTATTATTCACAATATATAAATGGATTTATATAATATTTTGTGGGTTTAAATACAATATAATCTCATCATCCAATCGTCATAAAATAGGTCTTCAGAATCTAGGGATGATTTTTGATTTCCAAGACATACACCTGTAGAGATGTATCAATGGCCAATGGGTTTTTTAGAATGAATTTCCTAGTTTGTGCCTAGAATTATTTCTCTTGTTGGGATAAAATCATGATATTGAATCATGGTGTAGGTTTCATGGATTTCCCTTAAGCCACCAATGCCCTCACCGTATACAGCAACCATAAATAGGACTTCAGATTCAAGTGAAGATCACTTCTCCAACTGGTAGAAATGGAAACTAAACAATGAATGGGACAGATAGGTACTAAGGAATAAATGTCATATTTTCTTAGCAGAGCTATTTATTTTGATGTATTACAACGCATGTATCAGGGATAACCCTTGACACAATGACTTTATCACCAATGGAGGCAATGGGAAATAGGTCTCAAAATCTAGTGTTGATCTCGCTACTTTCGAGATAGGCAGAAACGAAGATAGAACAATGCAAGAGAGTAATGGGTATTAAAAACTAATGTCCTCATTTATTTCTTCAACAGTTGGTTTTGTTGAGATAAACTCTTGATGCTAAATTACAAGCATATGGCAAGAAATGCTAAGGTAGCAATGGTGCTAAGGTATCGGTTGTTTTTTACTCTTTGCATTAAAAAAGAGAGCAATGGTGCTAAGGTAGCAATCATGGTAAACTCATGATGCGAAGGTAGCAATGGTGGTGCCAACAGTGACAATCAGGACTATGAGTTTGAATTTAGTGTTTATTGCTCTCTTTCCTTCACAAGTACAAATGGAAATAGAATAATTCATAAAAAAGAATGTCCTAGTTTGTTCCTAGAGTTGTTCTTATTGTTGAAATAAACTCATGATGTTGAATTAAAGTGTAGGGGGAATATCTCCCTCTGGGATAGCGCTCACATTGCCAATTAGGGCAACCAAAAATTGGTCCCCAAAATTTAGTGGCAATCTCTCTCCTTCCTTAACAAAGTAAATTGATATGTAATAACAAATGAGACCAATGGGTATTCAAGAATAAATGTCCATTTCATTTGTATAGCCTTTAGCTGGAATAAACTCATGACACAAAATTACGGTGGAGGTGGCAATGATCATGCCTTGAGACAATGACAGCATCACCAATGGGGCAATGAGAATTTAGTCTTCAAAATCTTGTGATGATTGTGCTCCTTCATTGACTTCTTGACAAGGAGAAAAGGTGACGGAGCAGTGGATCAGATAAATGGGTTAAAAATGTCCATAACAAAAACTCATTGGTAGTTTGTTTCTAGAGTTGTTGCTTTCGTTCAAATTAACTTGTGCTGGCGAATATCAATCCAATTGACAAGCATCCCCTCTTATGAGCGACGAAGTTACAAATGGGTGCAATAAAATGGGTCCTCATATTCCAATGGCGATTGCTCCTCTTCCCGATAGGTATAAATGGAGATGGAAAAGTGGGCGGGACAGATAGGTGCTAAAGAATGAATGTCTTATTTTTATATTATTGTATTTCATTTTGTTGCAATAAATTCATGATACTGAATTATAATTTAGATTATATGGATCGTTCTTTGAGACAGTGATGGTGTTGCCAATTGGAGAAGATGAAAACTTGGTCTCAAAAATCACTAGTCATCAATGGCCTTCCTGACAAGGAGAAATAAAAATGGTCTCATGAATGGTGTCACGAATGAGGACACCTAGGAGTTAGGTATTCAAAATATAGTGGTGATCAATCTACTTCTCCATGAAGGAGAAATCGAGCTGGAAAAATGGAATAGACCAGTTGGTTTCAAAGACCGAATGTCCTAGTTTGTTATTACAGTTGTTGGGATAAACTAATCATTTTGAATTATGGTATAGGTAGAAGATATCCATCCTTAAGACAATGACTACGTCTGTCCTTAAGGCAATTAAAAAATTGGTCTTCAAAATCGTGTGGTTATCTTTGCTTCCTAATAAGAACAAATGGAGATGAAATAAAGGATTGGGTTGATGGGTATTTAAGAATGAATGTCCAGTTCATTCATGTAGTTCATTTCATTAGGATAAACTCATGACACTAAATTACAATGGAGATGGCAGTGATTATACCCTAAGACAATGATGGTGCCACCAATGGGAGCAATGAGAAATTGATCTTCCAAATCTATTGATGATGGCTCTCCTTCCTCGACAAGGAGAAAAGGAGATGGAATAGTGTGATGGATATTATGTGGTCGTCAAGCCAATCATGATCGGTTCTTTGCTTTGGTTCAACCATGGAAAGCATGGTTTCAATGATGTGGAAGCGTGTTATCGATTCAAAATTGATCTATGAAATCATACATCACATGTACCTTATGGGGAACTTGTTCCACCCTTGACTTTCCTGCTCTGAGATCATTCTGAAGCAGTTCACATGTGCGGCCTCTAGAATTATCGACGCGATCACGTTGCACTAGGATCTCCACCTCTTCTTCTTCAACTTTCCTTGAAAATCTTGAAGATCTTCTCACCATGAAGACACTCTCCTTGGTTGAGTAGAGAAAATGGGGGTTCTCAATTCTGGTTGGCCCGGGTGCTTGAAATGAGTGCCCCTTCCCTATTTATATTTTACTTAAGTTTTTCTCAAAAAATCATATAGTAAAATATATTCAGCAATGCTCCTATGATATTATAAGTTTGACCCTCTAGGTCATGTATCATTCTAGTCAATAACTTTAGTGGCCCAATAACTGACTCACCTTATTAATTAACTATATCAACATATAGATTAATTATCAAGGATCAATTTAACCCAGTTGATAGGTTAAGTTTCCAGCCCGTGGGGTGCCAAGCTACACCTCATGCTCTAGAAGATACCGATTAGTGTTTGAACTCTCTCATGGAACCTTAACCGTCATCGGTTATAGTACATATTTAATACATCATCTTGCGAGAATCTCAAATAACTTAGGGTATGGTTGATCGTCAAACCCTAATCACTCATTCGATTAGTACTGATGCGTAACAGGGATCATTGGAGAACTCCTCCTCCAATATCCTCGCCACCCTGACCAGGGAATTTTTGCATCATCTTACTTGAGTCAATCTCCTCGTATGCCGAGGGTGGATGATCATGTCTTGACCACTCAATCACCTCCATGAGCTTCTTACTGCACTCAAGCTATGACTTGTTTTAATCACATGATTGGAGGCTCGTAAGCCATAGTCAAAATGTAGTTGTCCATCCACGAGATGTCATTAGTGTCTCAGGTCAATGGATAACTTATACAACCATGACATGAATCAACCTGATTGACATTGAGGTATAATACCATTGAGGGATTCTTCTGATCAATTCAGCGAACTCTTTCTCAAAAGAGCACCCACTATATGTCCTTAGTGTCGCCACACTAATAACTACATGATCAGTTATACTTTTCGTATAAGTAGGATCCGTAAATTCTATTCTATTTGATAATTTGATGTCCGTCTCGACTATCCATCAATAGGAATATTTAGAATACATGTTTAAAGACTAGTGATCACTGTACTATGATCTCATCATAATTCACTAGGTTATTGCACATATTCATGAACTTCATTATAAACATCACACTAGAATAATAATGAATGTAATATTTTATTCAATGAACTTAAATAAACATGATGGTGTGATTTTTCTTGACTGCCACATAATATCCATCGATCCTTCCTCGCTAAGGAGAAACAAGGATGGAACAATAAATGAACCAATGGAAATTCATGAAGGAATGTCCAAGCTAATTCCTAGAATTATTGATTTTGTTAAAAAGAACTTATGATACTAAATTACAATGTAGAGGGCACATGTTCCCCCCCCCCTTCCACACTAATTGAAAATTGGTCTTCAAAATCTAATATTGATCTCTCTTTTTGTGATAGGGAAATCTTGAGATGAAACAATGGATGGGAGCAATGGGGATTAAAAAAGGAATTTCCTAGTTCATTCCTAGAGTTGTTTCTTTTGTTGGGATAAACTTATGATGTTGAATGAAAGTGCACATTAAGAGGCTCCCTCTTTAAGACAATGATGATATTGTCAACGGGGAATGGGAAATAGGACTGCAGAATCTGGTGTTCACCTATGTGCTTCTTCAACAAGGTGTCTTGTGAGGATCATATGTCTGGTAGGGACCACATGGCTGGTGGGAACAATATAATTCACCTTCTGTGTACTAGCTAAAGCATTACATATGTCTGGTGGGGACCATATTCACTCTAGTACCATAGTAGGTAAGCTAGAAGGTGAGCATGAGATGACTTTAGGCTAATGAAACATGATATAACATTCAAGTTGTCCTCTTAACATAAATCTAACTTTAAAAAATAATTGAGATCAAGAAAAAAATCATAAATAGTCTTCTTTCTAAAAGAAAATTAAAATTCTAATACCTTTTTATAAGAACTCGACGTCTTCAGAAGTCAAAGTATGTGTGTCTCCTTTCAAACTACGAAGAGCTATGGACCACATTTACGGATGTTCCTATCAGAAAACACTTACGTTACTGGAACTGATGCATTGTAGAGCAGTTTTTTCTATTTTAAAACTAGTCTATTATGAGGCAGCAAGAAGTGAATTTAAATAGACTATTAAATTTAATGTCAAATTATATTATATGATTTAATAATATCACATTTTGGATACAAATGGGTTTTATGATAATACACTAAATAAACAAATGGGTTTTTTATATTATAGTCTAAATAAAGCAAGAAACTTCTAAGACTAGTATGATATTCTAGTTGTTAAAAATATTATTTACTTCCTACAACAAATTACAAGATAAGAAAACATATATATAATTTGATCATAAGACCAACAAGTTGATTCAGGATCTAGATATCAACTGCTTGGCCTAAAAAAGGTCATCTTTGTAATATGATAATTGAGAAATATCATTTGTTGAGTTAATTCAGATAGATCTAAAATTGGGTGCATCAATAATGTGGCATATTGAATTTCCTGTGATGAAATCTTAGGTCCACATTCTTAGGTGTTAATCTGTTGATCTTGCAGTCTAAAATGAATTAGACTTTATAATAATGGAGATTCGAGGGTTTTTTATTGAAAAGTACAATTGAGATTTGAATACTAAATCACTTTTGTCCGTCTTAGTGTGACTAGTAGTCAAGTTTCTCTAGGTTCGACCATTAGCAGATCAAGGTGTAAATTTGTTGATTGACTATTGACCTACCTACATAATGAGATAATAAAACTAAACTTGGAAAACTCATCGGAATCATCATTTTAAAAATGCTAACTAGATACCTTTGCATTGTTTCTTTGGGTATGAATAAATATGGACCGAGAGTAGATCCAAATAATTAAGGCCTGACAACATGGCTATACAAACAATATTATTATTGTACGCCCCACATTGATTCGCCTTGCATGATAATCTTGTATTCAGTAAAACCTTTCATCTTTCAATACATCATTTACCATTTGATCTTAACTGGTATGTAATCAAGAGGATTCCAAATTGAATCGCACAACAAATACAAGTATTACAAATATAAACAATCCAAACCAATATTCAATCAAATAACACTATAAAATAAAAATGGAAAGTCATTTATTTCATCTTGATAAAACGTACACCTGGAGATAAGGACACTTACATTTGTCAAAACCCCCACTTGAACACAAATTTACAAGCAGATTAGAACTCAACAAATGATAGGGGATTGCTATATATTCTCCCACAATTTCAGAACATGAACAAATCAAGGCAGTGCCTAGGGCTTTGCCTCCAGCGGCTTCCTAAATTTTTTTTTAACAGTAAACCAAGGGCAATCAAATGAGAAAGAATGGACGCAGGGGATGAAAAAAAAATGGATTCAGTTCCTACCATCTGTGAGAATCAGAGGCGGGGAGCAGAGTTGGAGTACCAGAGCTTCTTGCGGCAGACAAGGACCTTCTCGTTCTCAACCTTGTACTCAGTGTCATGGACATTGCAGTCCCACCTCATGCCCTTAGCCAGGGTCACCACAGCATCCACAAAATACTTGGACTCTCGGACGATGGCGTGGCCCTGCGGCCGCAGCAGCCGATCCATCTCCAACAGCACATGCTTCATCTCACACCTGGACAAGAAGAGACGACGAAACAAACATTAGACAAAGGAGAATTGGCGATAACAGGACATGGGTCGCGTTGCCTGCCCACCTATGGCTCTCCGCCGTGAACAGCCCATCCACATGCAGCAGGTCATAGGTCCGAGGATACGACGAGAAGGCTTCGCACCTGCCATCAAAGTTTCATACTAACATTAATGACAATGCGAGTGAACAGGGACGTAACTATGGTTTCGTTCAGTCCTATTGGCACGATGGGGTCCATTCCGTTTCTCATTTAGTGGTGTTATAAAACAAAACGCAACGGGACAGAGGTAAAGAAACGTTCTGTTTGTTTCCCGTTCTCTTCCGTTCAGGATGGATGACGTTCTGTCCAGTTTGTCATTCTTCCAGGAAGATAGGAGGGTAGTGTACTGACCAGTCATGGTAGGAGCCAATGAGACCGCGGTCGTAGATGGCACCGAGGGAGCGTGGACCGTAGGAGGAGACGACATTCATGACCCAGACGGGGGCGTTGACGAGGGCAGCAGCGAAACCACCGTAGAGCGTGTTCATGTCCATGACGTTGCGGATCTGATCCGTGCCAATGGCCGGAAGCAGCTTCCGGTAGTGCTTCATCCTGGCCATCCATTTTGAACCATCGTGCTTTAAGGAGCTAGAGCCGGGGACGGGCGGGGCCCGCACAGGGGGCCTGGTCAGGCGGTGGGGCCATTTGGGAGTGCTCTTGAGAGAGAGTTTGCCGGCGTCTGGCCCGGGGGCGGAGACGCAGGTGCGGAGCGGCGTGTACCAGGCCTCGTCTGGGTCTGTCCCATCATCACAGAGTGCAGGCAGCGACTCGGTTGGGGTCTTGAGCTTGTCGTAGCAAGACGTGTCGGCGGTCTTCTGCCACACAGCGATGTCATCCTTCTTGTTGTACAGCTTGAAGCACATGGCGCCCAGGAGCTTCTTCAGCTTGTTGAAGTCTCCCTTTTGCTCCTCGACCGTCGTGTTCCAGCCTCTCCACCGGTTCTCGTAGTTCACCGGCGGGCCTGACAGCACCCAGAACCCCCCCGGCCGCAGTATCCTATGCACCTCCATGAGATAGATACCACCTATCCACCATCACCACCACCATCATCATCATCAGCAGCAGCATCATCATCATCATCAATGTGATCATAATATGGTTGATTACTCACCAAACTCGGTCCAGGGGATGAGGCAGCGGGAGCAGTGAGCCATGTCGAAGGAGTTGGCCGGGAAGGGGAGGCGTTGAGTGGAGATGATGCCGAGCATGGCCGGCACGCCGCGTTCTAGGGCGAATTGGATCTGAGCTTCATGGTTATCTCTTGGGGCAATGGAGAGCGTGAGGATTCCCCTGTCAAGTAGATCACCTCCCCAACTGGCCACCTTTACAAACAAAAAAGTACACGAATTTGTGTCAACCCGTCAACGTCAACGTTGACTTGACTATGACAGCGACTAAGGATCGGGTTGGATGATGGACAACAGTTTGGGAATGGACGGAGGGACACCGAAGGGGCCTCTAACAGCTGGCCACACTAAATGGGCCATCTGTTATGTTCCCGTCCATTGGGTTTGGATGGAACCAATGACGGAACTATGGCAGGACAAATAAGAATAGATTGATTAAGTGGTGTTAGATGAGGAATGAGACAGAACCCAAGGCAGTTAGAGGTTTCCCTCAGTTCTCATTCCAGGGTCAGGACGGATGACTAATGACGAACTGGCTTTTGTCCCATTCCGTTTAACATCCGTCTAGAAACCTTAACAATGACAGAAATTTGGACATATGGACGGTTGACGTAAATGTGGAATTGGTAGTGACCCATCAATGTCACCATGAAAGGAAAATGCGAACTGAAGAGTGAGACGGAGACGCAGAGAGAGAGAGAGAGAGAGAAGCTCACCCCGCATCCTGTGTCAATTGCGGTTCTGACAGAGCCATCCTTCATTCCAGGAATGAGTTCTTCCATGAGGTCCACATAAGCACCAACTCCTTTGGGGAACATCGTACCTCCCCCGGGAAAAAGGAATTTTTCGCCTTCTTTCCGCAGCCAGTTCTGATTTGATTTCTGGCTATTTATCCAGTCGTAGGGTACGTTCCTGAAATCGAATGCAAATAATTTATATTGAATTTTATCTGCTTACAAATTTAGAATTTTTTTATATATCACGGATTGGTTTACCTGTACCAACATTCGTCTCTGCTTTTGGGCCATCGGATCGGAATCTTGTAACCTTTCGGAGGAGGCACTAAGCACTCCTTCCTTTCAAACATAGGCGGGCAATGCCGTTCCATAAACGAGAGTCTGTAGTTGCCGTACTTTCTCCATCTCTGAAATGGTACATGAAAAGGGATTTTACATTTAAACTTTTCGAAACTAAAAACCCACGTGATTTCACGTTTAATAATTTACAAGAAATGGGACTTCAACTATTTTGGACAGAATGCAAAACTTAAACACGGTGAAAGAAATCGAGAGCGGTGAGATATATTTTCAGATTTAGAGGAAAATTATCGACGAAACAGCAATTTGAATTACACAAATGTCTTAGGATCAATACAAAACATCTTTAAAAAACGGAACATACTACAAGAAAATATGTCTGATACATGAAATATGATAATAAATATGCCATAGAGATACATCTTATAGTTTTCGAAATTTGATAATAAACTACTTGCTTTCTGACATTAATCATTATGGCATAGAAAGATATTTCGATAGATAGATATATAAATAGAAGGACCGATAGTTTGAATTATATATGCATATCTGTGGCAAAATGATTGACGGCAAAAAGCAAGTAGCACTTAAGCGTGCTTCAGAGTACATCTGTCAAAATTGAGGAGAAACGCAGGAAAATCAAATATAGCTGTACCAACCTTTGGATCTGTGCAGGGTGTGTAGTCTTGATAATCGAGGCCGCACTCCGGGAAAACGCTGGGCTTAATTTCTAGTGATGAAGAAATAGTAGATTTCGGCGAGAGTTTTTTCTGAGATAAATCTGCCGAGATACTATTTTTCCCAAAAATGTTATCACCGCCCGAATTGAAAATACCGCCAAGATAGAATGAGAACCCACAGAGTACAATGAACATCAAAGTTACAGGCACCATCCTGGAACTTTTGTCAGGATGAGTGGCCGGTTTGTGCTCCCCCTTCATTCTGTGTGATTAGGCTGGCTGCCTGAAATAATGCGATAAACATCGATCAGATAAAAAAAAAGGTAAATAAATCTCGGATGGGCAAACTGTATTCTAGGTTTTCAAGAACACGTGAAATCTTGAGTTTCTGAGAATCGTTCCGGTTGATGGTAGCACGTTGAACCCAATTATCAGAAAGATCCATGTATTAGAGTGGAGAGCGAAATTCCCCATACGGATCCCGTATAAATTCAACAGATGAGGTCGTAGGATCAAACGGATAGGAACCCGCATAATTGACAATATAATACTTTGAATTTGACGGCTAAAGATCCGCTCAAAACATCCCAATTACTTTGAATATCGATGATGAAATTCACACCCAAAGGTTGATTCTGACATCCGAGAAATGAAGAACCAAATTCTTAGCAGCAAAAAACTAAATTACGCAAACACAAGCCATAGCCAAAGAAGGTGTTCCCCCATGTAGACAAGACAGAAGAACAGGTTTCAGATCAAATCCCAAATGAGGATAAAAACCCATTCAAGAAAACAGAAAATTAGACGGACCCAAGACAGATCCGGCGAAACAGGCGCTAGTTCTTCACCTCGGCAGCCCACAGAGGGGTGGGGGAGTGAGGAGTGATGACGTCAAGCACCGCACGGAGAGCTGCAAGAAGAGAAATTCAAGATGGACGGAAGAGAAGGCACCGCACGGAGAGCTGCAAGAAGAGAAATTCAAGATGGACGGAAGAGAAGGCACCGCTACTTATCCATGTTCGCATTTGTGGGGATTTTTTGGGATTTACAGCTACCCTTGCATCTCGGCAAGTTTGTCCGATTGGCGCCGGCGTGAGCGTGAGGGCAGATTGAATCCCGTGGAATTCGAAGAACATTTACCTCGAAGAATCATCTGTCGGTCACCGATCTCACGCGACTAGAACAGACTGGCCGAAGCAAGGGCCCCGCCATCTCCGCCGACACCCTCAACTGCCTCCACTTTCTTCTTTCTATCTTCCCCCTTCTCTGTTCTAATTCAAGGCGACCACGTGGGCGGGCCATACTTTCGTAATGACGATTTTGCCCTTGTTTGAAAGCGTCACCTAGCTCTATTTGTGTATTAATTAATGGTCTGAAAACTAAATTATAAATTCGTTTTGACCGGGAGTGCAGTCCCTGTGAGCATTTTTCTGACGATTTTGCCCTTGTGTGAAAACGTCATCTAGCTCTGTTTGTGTATTAATTAATGGTCTGAAAACTAAATTATAAATTCGTTTTGACCGGGAGTGCAGTCCCTGTGAGCATTTTTCTGACGATTTTGCCCTTGTGTGAAAACGTCATCTAGCTCTGTTTGTGTATTAATTAATGGTCTGAAAACTAAATTATAAATTCGTTTTGACCGGGAGTGCAGTCCCTGGGAGCATTTTTCTGACGATTTTGCCCTTGTGTAAAAACGTCATCTAGCTCTGTTTGTGTATTAATAAATGGTCTGAAAACTAAATTATAAATTCGTTTTGACCGGGAGTGTACTCGTGGTGAGCATTTTTTCTGACGATTTTGCCCTTGTGTGAAAACGTCACTAATTCTATTTGTGTATTTATTAATGGTGGGAGTGTACTCGTGGTGAGCAATTTTTTCTGACGATTTTGCCCTTGTTTAAAAGCGTCATCTAGTTCTATTTATGTATTAATTAATGGTCTGAAAACCATTTATAAATTCGTTTTGACTAGGAATGTACTCGTCTCACCCTTGTATTAATATAAATATCAAACCGTTTATATTTATTCTTGTGTAAAAGCATTTTTTCTGACGACTTTGTCCTTGTGTATTTATTAATGGTCTGAAATCCATTTGTAAATTCGTTTCGACCTGGAATGGAGTCGGTGCGATCACTTTTTCTGACGATTTTGCCCTTGTTTAAAAGCATCACCTAGCTCTACTTGTGTATTTATTAATGGTCTGAAAACCATTTTTAAATTCGTTTTGACCGGGATTAGAGTCGGTGCGAGCACTTTTTCTGACGATTTTGCCCCTGTATTAATGTTGGCACCTTGGTTGTCAGTCACTGGTTGTATAGTTGATTAAATTTATTGTATTCCTAGTTATGCCATTTTACATTATATTTATAATATTATATTGGTAAATTTATCAATTGTGTGACAACGAACTTGTATAGACCGGGACTGCAGTTGGTGTGAGAATATTTTCTGACGATTTTGCCCTTCTAGTAATAATGGTATTTATTGTATTCCTGGTAATGATAATTTTGCCCTTTTGCATTATTATTTATTATGTTATATTATTAAATATATGAATGTGCAAAAACCAACTTGTATTGACCAGAACTGCAGTCGATGTGAGAATGATTTCTGACGATTTTGCACTTGTAGTAATGATTTTTCTATTTTATTGTGTTGAACCTTGATTGTCGGTGTTGTATAGTTAATTAAATTGATTGTATTCTTGCTTAGGCCTTTTTACATTGTACTCACAATATTATATTTGTAAATTTATAAATTGTGCAAAAACCAACTTGTATTGACCAGGACTGCAGTGGGTGTGATCACATTTTCTGACGATTTGGTCCTTGTAGTAATGATGCTATTTTTTTATTTTATTACGTTGCACCTTGATAGTCCGTGTTGTACAGTTAATTAAATTTATTGAATTCCTAGTTATGCCATCTTACATTATTATTTATAATATTATATTTGTAAATTTATATATTGTGCAAAAACCAACTTGTATTGACTAGGATGCAGTCGGTGTTAGAATATTTACTGAAAATTTTGCCCTTGTACTAGTTATGGTACGATTTCTGTTTTATTGCATTGTGCTGTGTTTGTCGGTGACCATTTGATTAAATCTATTGTATTCCTATTTCGGCCATTTTATGTTATATTTATACATTAATAAATGGTGCGAAGGCCAACTTGTAGCACTAGGAGTGTAGTATGTGTGAGAATATTTTCTGACCATTTTTCCCTTGTGATAACTAATGATGGTACCATTTTTATTTTATTGATTTGTTCCGTGTGTGTGTGTCAGTGACCAGTTGCAAAGTTAATTAAATTTATTGTGTTCCTTCTCATGCCATTTATATTCTATTTATACTATTGTATTTGTAAATGTATAAATGATGCAAAAACCAACTTGGGTTGACCAGGACCTTTGGAGACATTTATTTTCGGATTACATGCCCTTGTGGTGATGATAGTGAGATTTCTGTTTTATTGTGTTGCATTATGTTTGTCGGTGAACAGTTATATTGTTAATTAAATTTATTGTATTCCTACTTCGGCCATTTTACATTATATTTATAACACTGAATTGGATATCAGAATAACTTATATACTAGAATGATATCTGATTCTGTCATCCAATCCCACGCATGAAGACAGCTCCTGATCTCGAGATGTGAATGATGATATATGAGGCTGTTACCAAAGCAATCGATATATGTTATCCACATTTTGGTAAAAGGCAAATATTGGATTTCCAGATATTGATACCTAATTCAGTATGTGTCATGATATCATCATGGGATATCAGTATTCCAGCAGATGAACAATGATTGTCAGTGATTGTGATTTACCAAATATTTTAAGTATTATTTGATGTGATTGATGGCAATTATTTGAGCATTAAAGTGCCTTTAGCATTCAGATTATTAGTATATCCTAGAAGGTTTGGGCGTCATCTGGGAAGGATTGGTAGACTGAACGCAATGAAGGCTTCAGAGTCTGTGTCACAAGGAGGACAAGCAGCATCACTTTGTATAAGACTATGTGGGTGAATGAGGGGTTTACCCAAGTTCTATTTTCTGATACCATAATCAAATTGTCATCCAGGATATCAGTTATTCCGGCTAGGGTGCGCTCACATACAAACTCGGGTATAGCTTTCACAACTCATGACTAGATATCCTAGGGGCAGAAAATGAATTATCTAAGTTGTATAAAAGTCACATTGCCTACCATATCATCTCTCTCTATTAAGGAGCATTGTATCTCTCTCAGTTACCAAAATTAGGATTAGTAAACATTTATAGTACATAATTCATCCCCCATTAGGTCATACATTGACCAAATGTACCAACAATACTGAATATATGCCTAAGCATATGTATATCGATGTTTATTTAGAAGAAAGTAGTAATTTTTAAAATAAGAGGAAATGGTAATATTTTGGCGATATTTATGACATAATCAGACAGGTATGTGTAATTCACATCTAAAAATAATGTAGGGGTATGCATTATGTCATAAATTTTAAACAACATCCTGGCGGATATCAATAGTGAATCTTGGTATTTTCGCAACTAACACCCAATATCATCATCAAGTATCTAGATATGGTCCAGGTGAGTGACTAGCCAGAAACTGAGTTTAGAAATATTTTTTAACACCTTAAGTATATAAACAAATATTTATAATTTGCCTTACGAGCATAGAACAAGCAAGGGTCAAATCCACAGGGAGCAAGTATTGAATATGCAAATTTTACCTTCATTTTATATTATTTTGATTTAATATTTATTTTAATAATTAAATTTAGTTTGATGAAGCAAACTAATGAAAATTAATTATAGGAATTTTATAAAGTATTGGTCATATTAATCTAATTCATTCTAGATTTATGAAATATTTTCGGTGATTTTATAGAAATTTATTGTTGAAATTACTAGTTAATTATAATATAATACCTTAGCCGGTGCTTAGGAAGTGTGGGGTGACAGTTGATGGCAAAAGCGTGAGTGAGGTGGAGCAGATGAATGAATTGCCTCCTCTGAATGAGATGGAGATGGTGGTGGTTACATGCCGATGAGCGGTGGAGTGGGGGCTACTGATGACGAATTTACTGTTGTGAATGGAGATAGAGATGGAGGGGGATATGCACCAATGAGAGGTAGCGTTGGAGGTCGTGTGTGTAATAGAAGAAACCATGGCTATCGATGATGATAATCTAGGAAAAAGGATGAAGATGTGAGTTAGAAAAAGACAAAGGCCACACTAACCTAATTGACACACGCCCAACGGACCCAAGTGGTATTTTTTTCTTCATGTTTCTTGATCTGAACCCCACTCCTCCAATCCTTCATTATCGGAGTACAATAACAGATCCAAACGAGATTTTAAATGAGCCAATCACAGAGATAATCATAATTCCATTGATTTTTGTAGCTGATTACCAGTCTAGCACGCAATTCTATAATTTGAAAAGGTAAAAAATTATTTTAAAATTTTAAATAATTTCAAAATTAAATTTACTATGTTTTAAAACTTTTTATTGATAAAATTTAACCAAAAAAATGCCATAAAACTACTTTTAAATCTAGAAAAATCAGAATATCATTATAAAAATTTATAGAGCCCTGGAAAATCTCAATTAAATCAGAATATCATTATAAAAATTAATAAAGCCCTTGAAAGTCTCAATCAAATCTAAATTTATATTTTCTTACTCATAAAAATATTTTCTGTATGAAATTAATGTCAGATAAATTATATTAAATACCATTAAATAGATAAAATTTTGAACATTCAAATATTTTAACAAATCATGGATTTATGATAATTTGAATAAAAATAAATTCATAGAATACATTACCAGGAAAATTAGCATGTTTTAGGAGTATCTAATTTCTCTTTTCTAATAACCAGTTCAGTCTCCTTCTCGATACACTATTTATGATTGATACTTGAGTGGGGCTGACAATGAGTTAGGTGACATGTATTATTACGCAAGGGAAGTTTTTTTTTTTTGATTTTATCTGCGTAATAGATAACAATATTAATTTACGCTTATCATATTGCTCATACATAGGGTTGTGGGATTGATGACAAAATGTCATATATTCCATTGGAGTTTGTCATCTAGCATCGTTCAGACCAAGTAATAGAACACAGAACATAATGAATTTAGTCTTCAATCATTTTTAATAGACAACCGGTGATGGAAGATGATGAAAAATGACTGATGATAATTTAAATGACGAAAGGGTGGATAATTTGTTTAACAAAATAAAAAATGAGAGAAAAACCGTAGAAGGGATTGAGGTCCATGTTGCAAGGGGATTAGGACAGTTATGGATGGGAAAGGCAGTTGTCGTGAACATGGACAAGAATTCGCGATGAGAGGGGTGAGGATCATCATGGAACCCTAGCCCCTCTCTCTTTCACAGGGACAATTTCATAAATCCCTCAAACTCTAAAACTAATAAAAAAAGACACCAAAAATAAACCCAAAAAAACACAAAGGACTACATTTTTTACTCAATTCTTTTTCACTTGGCTCTCCTTTCTTACGATGGACACCCCTCCCCTCTTATAGGGAGAACATGGGCCTTCCCCCTTAGAAAAAGGGAAGAAGGCCCAAATGTTTAAAAGAGGGGCCCAATTTAGGGGAAAAAAATACATATACACGCCGGGCGTGCGAAAAATGTCTAAGCTACGCCTTTAAGGCTGGATGGTCCCCCATCATATGGCCCAAAGGGAGAAGTTAATCGAGCATGATGAGAATGAATCTGAGCCAATCATTGCATTAACAACATTTAACCACAAAACCCCCAAACGAGGCATGGTAGCGATGACAAAGATGAGGAGAGAGAAATATATACATATTAAATTGACAGTTGAGAATCATCCAACTTCCAGGGTTAATATTAGACAATCCAAAACTCTGAGTCAGGTGAAATTTAATGGGAAGCTTCTTCTTTATATCATCTATCTATCTATCCATATGGTTAGATCTATAAATTGAGCTCTTGATATATGCAAAAAAAACATCTCTAAGCTCACTTCCTCCTAGAGAGGAATATTGAAAGAAAGTGAAGTTTTGAAGGTCCATCAAGAGTGTTATTGGCATCTTGAGTGCTTGTCGAGGATCAACAGAGAAGTGGGAAGGCTGATCTGCATCAGGAAGACACCTTGGTCCACCTGGAACTTAAGGATCTAAGGTTAGTCTCTTGCCTTACAATTGTCATTCTTCAACACATTCATTTAGGTAGATCATCCATCAACATCCATCATCCATCCCTATCTATCATCATCTACCATACATCTCATGTGCCATCTATGTCGTCAAGATCTTGTCACTTGTCCCTCTCCATTTATCTAAGAAACCAAAACCACTATCTTCCTCCATTTCATTCATCAATCTACTCCTACTTCCACCACCTTCATAACTGCATCTCATAACATCTTCTTTATCCCATCTCGCTTTCACACCCGCCTATCTTTTATTAAATCCTAAATCAAATACTCATTATTAGTTCTCATTTTGTCTTGTCATCACTCCACAACCTCGTTCACCCTAATATCTAATTTTGACTCACTTTGATCACGACCCACCACTCGTGCAACACTCATCTCATTCTTCTGAAATAAGAGTTATCCCAGTCTTTGATCAATACCTTCATCCTACCACTACCTCTTACATTATATTTATCCCTTCTCGTCATCTCATATGGAGATGATGAGCTATTTGCCATATGGAGACGACCCTTGCTCATCACTATCTGAATCAAATTATTCATGAGTAAATGATTAAAAATTTTATTGATTAAACTCAAATCCGCAACAATGTAATTTTACCCCTAATTTTGAGTTTCTCAATGATTCAGCCAAAAAATGAAATGTGATGGACTAACGCATGACTGAAATGCGATGTTTGTTTAGTCTTATCCAATCTGTCCAAAATCATCATCCGTCATTCATCCAATGAGCCTACTCATTCAGGGCCGGTATTTAGGGAAGGGTGTGTGGTGCAGTATTAATACTCACATCACTCATGTAGATTTTTTATCGCACCAAACCCCATGTGCGATGCTGGGTGCAAATTTGTGCAAGATTTCACATTGCACACCACACAAATTACACAAATGTAATACAAATTTATACAATGATCACATATAGAGTGGAAGAGAAGAATGAATGAGAGAGACGAGAGAGCGAGAGAGAGAGAGAGAGAGAGGAGCAATGGAGAGAGAGAGGGAGAGAGGGAGCAAGCAACAAAGGGAGAGGGAGCGAAGAGTGAGCGAATGAGAGAAAAGAGTGATAGAGAGTGTGATAGAGAGTGAGGAGAGAAGAGCTAGAATGACGAATGATCGATCAAGAGGGAAGGGAGAGAAGAGTAAGTGAGAGAGAGAAGAGCTAGTGAGTGGAGAATGATGGAGAAACAGAGGGAGAGAAGAGAGAGTGAGATAGACAGAGAGAAGAGCAAGGCAGCGGGTGAGTGAGAGAATCGTGATCAAGAGAGAGGGTGAGAAGAGAGAGATAGATGGATAGAGAGACAGAGAGATAGATAGATAGTAGATATATAGATAGAGAGAGAGATAGAGATAAAGAGAGCGAGATTGAGAGAGAGATATAGATTGAGATAAAGAGAGAGATATAGAGAGATAGATAGATAGATATATATATATCGCGATACCCTTCCTGAATTTCAAGCCCAGGATGGGGTTCGGGGCTAATATTTGGCTAATAGGGGGCATCTCTTGCCTGCCACGGAATCTGTGGGGCCCACAGAAAACAAATTTGTGTTGACCTGGACTCTCGCACGTGCGAAAAAATCTTACCAGCTGCCAAGTCAGATTTTTCGAGGGGACGCGTACGGTCCACGCGCAGGCGGTGTGGACTTCCCCCCAGTCTCTGGCGGGGACGTGGGTACACCGCTTCCGTCAGATGCTAAATCTACGGTGAATAGGCATCTTCTAGATGCGGGAACGTTAGATGAGATGAAGACCGAGTCGAACGATCCGGGTCGGGGTCGGGCGATTCCGGTCGGGGTAGGTGAACGAACAATTGACCGGCCCGGCCGGTCAACGGTTCTTCATAAGAGAGCCGGGAATAAACCGGGGAGAGAAGAGGCGGAGAGGCATTCAGACTTTAGCGATCTCCTCGTGCGATCCACGCGTTTCGTGGTCTTCGTTGCAGCCAGTCAGGGAGCTCCGATCGATTGTTGTGGAGCAGGCAGCCGAAGAATCGCAGAAGAGCTTCGGTTTTTGTTTTGCGATATCCGTCTCGAAGGTTTGTTCATCTTTCCCTAATCGATCCGCCTTGGTGATGTTCTTTTACCCGTAGTTTGAGGATGTTCGCCCTATTTGCGCGTAGATTTTGGGAATTTTGGGGATCTTGATGGGTTATTCGTGTTCATGGACTTTTGCCCTTTTTTGTCGAGGATTAGTGGATTATGGTGGGTTTCTGGGTAATGCGGATTCACCGGAGGCGCAGAATTTTACTGCTGATTTGTAGTTTAGATGATCATTGAATCGCGCATCGGCTTGCAATTTGTACTGATTATGGAAATTTAGGGCTGAACTGTTACGGGCGATCTGTAATTCTTGTTCGCAGACTGGGCTGCAAGAAATCTCTCTTGATTCCTCTTATTTTGCGCTTATACAAAATAATAGAACGCCTTGCTCAACCTCTGCTCAGGGCCATCCCAAGATTCTCGAGCTTTGGGTTCTTCGCCCTCAAACGCGTACTCACTTGGTCGTTAATCATCGTTAAATCTCAGCGAGAAATGGGAAACCTCTCCCTTCTTAACCCAGTTATCAAAATCGGGAATTTCCATTTTTGTGCTAATCTTATTCCAGAAATACCTAAATTTTCTTTTGGAAGACATGTTGTTTCTTTTCTATTTTCCTTGATGGTTGAACTACCTAAACATCATGAATCGTTCTTTAGATTTTCTTGAGCTCCGAAAAACGACGTAATGATTGTCACATTCACATTATTTCAAAAACTGGTGGTACATCATTGTCGATGTCTCCTAGGTATGCAAAATCGTTCGTTTGAATAAGTTGACCACTTTCTAATTGAACGATCATGATTCTTCCCGAAGACCGAAATTCTTGATAAATACGAAAAAACTCTTACCATTTTGTTCATAATGATACCGGTTGAGTTTTATTGACTTTTTATACCATTCCGTTGTTGGCTTTGTTCACCGAAATTCTTATGGTAAATTCGTCACAATTTGTAAAATCTATTAATTTTTCTTTTTTTTTTTCATGCTTGATTCATAGTCACTAATCTTGACTTTCTTTAGACAGGATGGAGTTTTTTGGCAGTTTTCTCGGCGATTCATTGTCGCATCCAGACATTCAACGATGCCCCTTCCTTCGTAATATCAACGAGCCCACAAACTTTTCTTTTTCCTCATTTCCTCTCAACCTCGCTGCGGCGGAGGCAGTGGCTCCGGTGAGTTTTATCCTGGCTCCTTTGTTGTTTCCCCTTGATGCTGAATTTTTGAGAGATTGAAGTTTTGAGATATTCTGCTTTGTTGTGCTGCAGGCAAGGGTTGGGGCCAAAGGTCCAATCTTTGAAGATGGGCCCAATTTCGAGATGGCCTTCCGACTCTTCCACGGCCGAGACGGCGTCGTCCCTCTTCAAGAAAGGGACTTCAAGCCAGACACAACTCCTCTGCAGTTCAACCCCTTGGCTGCCAAAGCTGCCTCCATCAGTCTCAACGCCTTCGGCCCGGGTGGCCCTTTCAGCTTCGATGCTTTCTCTGACAAGTGGAAGCAGCAGAAGAAGCCCAAGCCCAAGAACCAGAATTCCCAGGTACAATTATGCACAATCAAAATAATCGTGATGACAATTATGCAAGATCCTTAATGCCAATATCAGCATCTCCATCATAAAAGTTTTCATGACAAATATGCACAATCCAGGCTGCCACTATCAGCATCGCCATCATAATAAATATCATGACATTTATGCTCCATCATGACAACGATGCATGATCCTGATTGCCATTATCAGCACATCCATCATGACATCCAGGAGAAAACTATGCACGATCCTGAGCATCGTCATGATCGCCATCATACTAATTATCAAGATAACTATGCAACATCCCGGTTGCCATCATAATGATCACCATGATAAATATCATTATTTCTTCAAAAATAAATATCATCATTATCACAATCTTGATCACCATTTTCAGCATTTCAATCATCATCAAATTCATAATCATCATCATGATTGTAAACAGCATGTTGTCGTCGTCGTCCTCTTCTTCTTGATATTGACCCTGGGTGGGTTTCTAGGGGCAGGGAAGGAAGAAATAGGGATCTCATGATCCTGATTGCCATTATCGGCACATCCATCATGACATTCAGGAGAAAACTATGCACGATCCTGAGCATCGTCATGATCACCATCATAGTAATTATCAAGATAACTATGCAACATCCCGGTTGCCATCATAATAATCATCATGATAATGATGATATTTGATTTCTTCAAAAAAAATCAAATATCATCATAATCACAATCTTGATCACCATATTCAGCATTCCCATCATCATCACATTCATAATCATCATCATGACTGTAAACAGCATGTCGTCGTCGTCGTCGTCTTGATATTGACCCTGGGTGGGTTTTCTAGGGGCAGGGAGGGAAGAAAGAGGGATCTCATACAGCAGAGGGGAAGGAGTGGCTGGAGACGGGCCAGTGCCCGCTGGCGAAGTCGTACAGGGCAGTGAGCGGAGTACTGCCTCTGGTGGCGAAGGCGCTGCAGCCACCTCCGGGGGTGGTACTGCGGTGCCCGAAGGCGATAGTGGCGGCGCGCGCCGCCTTGGCTCGAACAGCCCTGGTCAAGACCCTTCGCCCCCAGCCGCTGCCAGCCAAGATGCTAGCCATTGCGCTGCTCGGCATGGCCGCCAACGTCCCGCTCGGCGTCTGGCGCGAGCACACCCGCAAGTTCTCCCCCCAGTGGTTCGCCGCCGTCCACGCCGCCGTGCCGTTCATCGCCATGCTACGCAAGTCCGTGGTCATGCCCAAGACCGCCATGGCCCTCACAATTGCCGCCTCCATCCTCGGCCAGGCCATCGGCTCCCGCGCCGAGCGCCTCCGCCTCAAGTCCCTCGTCGCCATCGACGCCCCGCCCGCCGCCCCCTGCGCCACGAGCACTGCCTGGCTGCCTCCTACGTCCTCAGGCTCAACTCCCCTCTGCGTCTGAACTCTAACTGTACCGGCCAAAAGAATTAAAATTTCCCTTTATGTCCCTGTTATCGGAGCGGAATTCCCAATAAATAGACTCCATTATCTCTTTATTCATTCGCTCCCCAACTTCCCCTCTAAACTGCCAGCCATCAAAGAGTCATCATGCAAGGGAAGAACCAGAGCGGGGGAAATGGAGGCGGAGACGTGGACTCTTGGTCGGATCTGCAGGCTCTGAGCAAGCTGTATGGCCTCCTCCGCGGCGAGGCGAACGGCGCATCCGACGGCGGAGATGAAGTGAGTTTTCTTCAATCTCCCCTCTCGCTCGCCATCTCACCGTCCGATCTTGATCTTGATCTACTCCGCGGCAGACGTTGGACGAGACCGCGAGATCGCTGCTACGGAGATTGCTCGAAGAAGCCACGCAGCAGGCTATGCGCTCTACGGCGATGACGAATTCCGCGTCCGCTTCCGTTTCCGTTCTATCGCCGTGGCGGATTCCGGCGAGAGAGCCGAGGCGGCTCGCCGCTTCGACTTGGTCCCCGCCGGTCGGAGGCTGCAGGACGACCGCGCCACCGCCGCGCCGGCCCGAGCCCGCGCCGGTTCGGCGAGTCGGTCCGAGTCCGGCGACGGTTCGGAGAACCCCGCCGGCAACCGTCAACCGTCCGCCGAAGAAGGAAGCGCCAACTCCCCGTTCGAACCGTGCTAAAACCCCGGCCCGGTGGAACACGCCCGAACCGGTGAGGATCCGGAATATCCGACCCGTTATGGACCAGCGTTCGAGTAGATGCTCATCGCACGTGCGGCGGAGTAGCTCGTCCTCGGCGACTGACCGGCGGAGCGCGCCGGCGGCACGTGGAAGGCCGTCGTCGTCGAAGACGATGACGAAGACGGAGACAAGGAAGAAGGGCGAGAAGAAGGGACGGATGACGAGGATAAAAGAAGGTCTGGGGATGGTCTTCTTTCACCATCATCATCACCATCATCACCATCATGATCAGGGCTCGTCCTCGGTTTCGGAGCGCGGCGGCGGAGGGCGGCGGCGCCGCCACCGGTCGTTCGGGGAGCTTCTGGGGGGGCTGCCGCACCGTTCGTCGGGGAAGCGGGCGGCGACGGCGGCGGTGGCGCCGCCGCGGAAGGGGGGTGAGGTGGGGGGTTTGTGGCGGCAGCTGGTGAGGAGGAGGCGGAGGAGAGAGGAGAAGGGGAGGGGGGGAAGGGGGGAGGAGAAGAAGGTGCATTGGTGGAGGAAGCTGTGCCGGCGGCGGGCGCGGGGGTTGACGCTGGCTGCTGCTGCGCGGAGGAAGCCTCGCCGTCTCCGAATTGGGGTCGGTCAGAGGAAGAAGGAACCCGCCGACGGGGCCGCTCCCCGGCGGGCAAGGACCCAGCGATAAGCCCAGAGACTCTCTCTCTCTCTCTCTCTCTCTCTCTCTCTCTCTCTCTCTCTCTCTCTCTCTCTCTCTCTCTCTCTCTCTCTCTCTCTCTCTCTCTGGCTCTCTCTTTCTCTCTATCTCTGGCTCTCTCTCATTCTCTTTCTCTCCCTCTCTCTGTCTCTCTCATTCTTTCTCTCTCTCTGGCTCTCTCTCATTCTCTTTCTGTCTCTCTCTGGCTCTCTCATTCTCTCTCTCTGGCTCTCTCTGGCTCTCTCATTCTCTCTCTTTGGCTCTCTCTCATTCTCTTTCTCTCTCTTTCTGTCTATCTCTATCTCTCTCATTCTCTCTCTGGCTCTCTCTCTTTCTCTCTCTCTCATTCTCTTTCTCTCTCTTTCTGTCTCTCTCTATCACTCTCTGGCTCTCTCTCATTCTCTTTCTCTCTCTTTCTGTCTCTCTCTATCTCTCTCATTCTCTCTCTGGCTCTCTCTCATTCTCTTTCTCTCTCTCTTGCTCTCTCTTTCTCTCTCTGTGTGTGTCTCTCTCTATCTTTCCTTCTGTCTCTTTCTCTCTCTCTCTCTCTTTCTCTCTCTCTCTCTCTCTCTCTGATTCTCTCCGTCTCTCTCCCTTTCTCTCTTTCTCCCTCTCTCTCTCTCTGATTCTCTCTCTGTCTCCCTCTCTCTCTCTCTCTCTCTCTCTGATTCTCTCTGTCTCCCTCTCTCTCTCTCTCTGATTCTCTCTGTCTCCCTTTCTCTCTCTGATTCTCTCTCTGTCTCTCTCCCTTTCTATCTGTCTCCCTCTCTCTCTGGGCATTGGGCGTTGGCACTAGCACCAGCCTTAGGGAAGCACCCAGTGCTAGAGCCATATGGTTACCCCTTTGGGGATCCTTGCATATCCCCCTTTGGGCTTCTTGCTGAAGGTTCACAAATCTATGTGATAGATACTTGTCTTGTAAATATTCTACATTATAGGTATTGGATACATGCTATTGAAAAATAGGATAAATTTGAGCAAAAGCAAGGTGGAGCTGAGGTGGGGAATGGCACATGATCTGTTGCAACCTCTAGAAAAACAATGACCCTCAAGCTTTCGTCTAGAGATTTCATTCCGTTAGAAGACTGCTATTATGTTCATAGAATATTAGTTAACATTATTTTTATTTCTTTCTTGGAAAGACTTAGGTACATCGTGACAATCATGAAAGGATATTGTTATATTTATTTGAAAAATAAATAGTATGTATATAGCTTACTTATGGGACCCCAACTTGGAATAGAAGATTACTTACGTCACACAAAGATGTCTCCTCTGGTTTTTTTAATTCTGAATCATATGCAACCTGTGAATATTGAAATATGGGTAAGTTACCCAAATTGCCATTCTCAGGGAATGGAGAATGACCAATGGCCTTTTTAGAACTGATAGATTCTGATGCGTGTAGTTGATTGATCCAAACTAGGGGTTCAAAGTTGATGATGAGAATATCACTAACTAGGTCATTTGTACGGTCAGTATGGACGTAATCAACAAATTTGTTACCTTACTAGTGGTAATTAGTAAGGGTCGATCCCACAAGGAGCTAGGTAGCACATTAGGATAAATCTCAATCTGTATTTTATGTTCCAGAATTTTATAAGTCTCTTTGATAAAGTTTTTATTTGTTAAGAGGATTTATTTTCAGAGAAAAGAGGTGCATATTATTTTTACTAGGTATGGAAAAATTTCAGTTAAGAGCCTAGACAGAGAATGATTTTTGAGAATTTTTGGGATTTTTTTATCATCTCCAGAGAGAGATAAAACATTTCAAAGTTAATAAGATTGTAAAGGACTTATCCGGTTCAAAGTTGTTGAACCGGATGAGAGAGAATTGTCGTAATTGTTACCAAACTGAGTCAACTCAGTTTG
Source organism: Wolffia australiana (assembly GCF_029677425.1). NCBI lineage: Eukaryota > Viridiplantae > Streptophyta > Magnoliopsida > Alismatales > Araceae > Wolffia > Wolffia australiana. The sequence continues at coordinate 16,172,266 of NC_135844.1, forward strand.
TGTATGATTCCTGACAATTGGGTGAGGAGAGAGAGGCACGCACAGGCCTTGGGCGCTCTGCCGCTGAGTGCGCAGGAAGAAGTGCTCAAAATGCATGCTGGGCTTCGGCGCTCCGCCGCTGCTTGCTCCGTTGGAGGTGCTCCCACGTGTTGTGGACCAAAACAACTATATATGGAGTTCCAGAAGTCGTTTTGACATGTGTGAGTAGGCGTTGGAAAGCTTAGGACATTGGCTATCTGATGGAGCATGCCAGCTTACTTCATCAGGGACGTCATCGAAGCCGCCATCATCGTCGTCAACATCCCACCAGTTCGTGTCCCGCTCGACCGACACATCAAGACGACGGTGAAGACGTCCGGGTTTAACACCCCAGGTGAAAAGCACAACCGCACCATCGATCGTTCTGAATTTTTCACTGGCTCATGCTCATTTTAGTCATTTTACCATGCTCATTCAGCTCCGTGTTTATCGTGTTTGTGTTTTCATAGTCGTCGTGTTCGTGTCCGTCATGTGTCATGTCATGTTCCCGTGTTTTCACGCTCGTGTCTACAAACACGTGTAAAATTATTTAGTTTTGTATGTATAAACCCCCCCCCCCTTAGTAAGGGCATTAGTGCCCTTACTAAGGGCTCCCCTGCCCTTAGTAAGGGCCATCATGTCCCTATATAAGGGGCAGGATGGAGCCCTAGCCCCCTCAGACCATATTATCTAAGTTTGAAGTTTCTCGTCCAGAGTTTGGTCTCACCAAGAGGAAGGAGGAGGGAGAGGAAGAGGAAGGAGAAGTAGAAAAGGAGGAAGGAGGGTATACGCCGCAAGGCCATGTCAGACCACCACCAAGGCACTTTCGATGGCCAAACCACCGCGACGTGCAATCTTGACGCGAGCATGCCGACATTCTGAGGGGAGTCCAGCCTTATCGTGTGATAACGAGTAGGAGTCGCCCACTCGCCCAGTCAGCACCATTTGAGCCCTCGTCGCTCCATCGAGCACCGTCGTTGCACCATCGCTAGTGCACGACACCACCTCGTCGGGTCAACACAGTGCTGACGTGCTCGCGATGACGCCCTCGTGCCGTGTCAACTCGATGCTGATGTGAACACGTCGACGACTGCCACAACCGGGTCAATACGCTGCTGACATGCATGCAATGAAGCTCGCCCGCTCGGTCAGCACGTCACGTATGTATGTGCGAAAATGACTGTCGACCTGGTCAAGACGTTCCCGTCTCACTTGCACCGATTGCCTTTCTCTTAAAGCCCGGCACCGTCCATAGTGTCCCTCAAGACGTCACACGACTGCCGTGAGTGTGTGGTTGTGAGTCGAACAATGTGGACTGCCCGAGTGCGGGTTTTGTGATCGATTGCGCTGACGGTTGCTGACCCCGTACATCGCGTGGAGCCGTCCGACTGTTGCTCCTGCAATCCGCCTATGCCACGCCTGCATGTGCCCGGTATTTGCTTTGTCGTCCGCCGCTGGACGTCCGCGACGCTTTCGGTGCCGGCTGTGCCTACGCTGTCGTGACCAAAGAGTTTCTGCCAGCCCGTGACTGCTCGGCCCTACGTCGCGCCGCCAGTCGCGCCTGCACGTGTGCTGCACGTGTGTCTCTCACAGTTGCCACTGCCACCAGACGCGCCCATGGCCCACGCAGCGACGCTGCCACTTTGATGCACTATTGCTGCCGCGTTGTCCGTTGTTGCGCCCGTAGTGCTGAGCTGTGCTTCCCTTCCCTCGACCTCACCTCGAACCTCCGACATCACGCTCCTGCGCCATGACTCCGTCACCAGTCGAGCCAAGCCGTGCCCATCAATGGCATGCCTCCACCTACCTGCCCGCACCGGCCCATGTACTGACGAAGACACAGATGACGAACGTCGTCACTGACGATGTACGCCGTTCCCCTTGCTCATCAGTTATATTATGTCTTCCAGTATATTTTCGGCTTCACTCCACCATGCTCGGGTTAGTTTAGGTGAGAGATTATATCGTGAAAACTACGTCTCGAGTGATTCCCCAGATACGGGTCGAGCCTGTCCATTATGTGCGAGCGCTAATGGAACTTTTCCGTTCGGCGTCGTAGTCACCATCGTCGCTCCGATGAGGGTCATAAGGTCACCGTCACCGTCACCGTCACCGTTCGCCCACCCCATAGCTAAGGGCTCAAAAAACCCCCACGAGTCAGGGCCTGCACGTACATCCGCCTAGGATCTATTGCATCACCTAGTTTCATTTCCCTTAGGGAATTATCCGTCGGATGATGTCACTGAGGACGTTTGACAACACATCTTGGTATTAGAGCATCGTCTCGATACCCTCGGGATGACGTCACTAACGTTGTCCTGCATCACTATCTGCCTAAATTATAGCCAAGAAGCTTAGGAAAAGACTGAGAGGAGGCAGAATGAGGAGGAGAGATGAACCTTTTTGTCACACCCAATGGGCCCAAGGTGATCTCTTCAGCTCCCTACCCGCTGGCTTCAAGATCCATAATGCTCCCAGAAGACTCCTTGCACCTTTAGGATGAAGGTGGACCCAAGAACAAGCTCAACTGATGGAGAAAAGGGAACAAAACAATACTCAATTCTTGGATACCCTCAAGGAGAGTGAGGGGCCCATTTATATGGTTACATGTGTTTTTTAATCATTCCTGGTGGTTGGATCAGGGATGAACGTCCAGGATTGAGTTCTTGAGGCCCTAATCCATGTGATCATGTCCCAACCAATCAGAGTCTTTCCCTCTAGGTCGAATTTGGAGGGAAAAGACCAAGTTGGTTGGAGTTAGTTACAAATCATCCCTAGCCCTTGGATTTGAGCTTGAATGGATGGATGGATGGGTTCCAACTCATGAATCCTGGACTGGATCTTGACCCTGAGATCTCCTCCAAACAAGACCTATCAGGATGGAGTCCTCCTCAGGTGTCTTGACCATCCTCAAGCCCTCCAAAGACCTTCTAGAAGGTTTTCTTCAAGCTCCTTCACGTCATGCCGATTAGTTGAGTCAGCTCCACTGATTAGCATGTATTTTTTTCTTCATAGCTCCTTTTGATCTGAAAATTTTCCTCAAGCCTCAAGACTCATGTCTTGACCTCCTCATAAAATTTTGTAATTTTATGACCACCAGAAGTCAACCTTTGACCTGAAAAGTCAACATACTAGGGAAATTATTAGATCCACGTCCCACTTGACTCATTGAGTCTAGTGGGGTTTAGAAATATTCCTGGAAGCCTCTAAAAAGAAATCCCAAACTATGTAACTAGTCAAAAATATGTCAGAGCATTGATGGAAACCTCAAGTGAGTAAGAAAATTTTATCTTTTTAATCATTAGAAAAAGTTGAAGGCCTGAACTGATTATTGTGTAAAAAGAGAGTTTTGGTAGTGTTGAACTAAATTTCAGGATATTTAAGATGAATAATGCATGTAAATGACTACCCTTATTTGACTTATCAGTATTCCAGTGCCTATCCAAGCGTGCTAGTACATATGATTTATCTAGATTTAGGACTTTAAAGAGATTAAAATGAATTAGATAAAAAATCTAGAAAAAGTATCCAAGTTCCTCGATCAGATCAAGGATGAGAATAATTAAATGATTAACCTATAAGGGAATTTTTGTAAAATATCTTAAAATGTGTTGTGATGAATATTCAAAGTAATGCATGTCTTAATCCGGGCGGTGATCAAGCACAATATATCCTCTATCAACTAGTTGGCTGGTTATAAGCGAAGACTAAATGGTGTCGTAAGTTATACTAAAAGGCTATTAAGTTTGACCATACAGTGAACAAGACAAATCACTAATTGATGACTTGAATTTTCTATGACATGAACATGAACTTTACCGTTCAAATATTTTGTGTGGATTTGACCCCGTTGATTCTTCCATATGATGATGATATATGATTAATTATTGTGGTCGATAAAGGTTATTAGACCACTAGAGTCGTTAACTAGAGGTTCACACACAAATGGCATCTGGATGTCATGAGATATAATTAAAGTTAGAGGTTTTATGAAAAATACCCACTTAGTATAAATAGGTAAAAGCCCTTAATGAAATTTATGCAGGCCATAATTGTTCAGGGTTCTTCCCCTTATTCTCCTTTCTCCCCTTAGTTCATGTCCATTCCCAATGCAATTGGGGCTGTGTCGCAACAACATAGCACTATCTAGAGGCTAAAGGGTGAAGGAGGATATTTGACATGCCAAGTATCACATCGATACGGCGGGAGGCTGTGCACATAGCTCGACGTCTCACTGAAGGATCCAAGAAATCAAAGACGCAATCCGTGCCCAAGTGATTTGACCATTAGTTTTGTTGATGCCATTTTGATTTATTTTTTAAAGTCTTTATAATGCAAGTAGTCCTTTTGTTTCATCCAAATCAAGGCCCTTGATAAGCCTAAAATTAGTGCATAATATATGTCGTTGTTTGAGCTTTTAGACTTATGCAATGAAATTTGTAATAGCCCTTAAGCACTAAATATTATGTATAGAACAAGCAAGGGGTCAAACCACAGGGAGGAACTATGCAAGAATTTTTATCCTAATCCAATTGAATTAATTCAAGAGTGAATTAATTTTTGCATTTAATGGGCCTTAATTATGTTTAATTTTGTTTTGTAATTAATCAAAATTAACAAAAAGCTTAATCGTGATCTTAATATTTTTGGTCAAGATACTCTAGATAGGATAATTCTGATTCTTGAATCAGATTAATTCGTATTATCAAGATTTAAATCAATCTGATTTATCAACACAATTTTTTATGAATTAAAATTGGGAATTTATAAGCAAGAAAGGGATTTTGAAATTGGGCTTGAGGATGTACGAATTTTTGGATGAAATTTTGGATTTAGTTATTTTAGATGTTGATTGAGTTTTCCAACAATGAATTTTTATATCTAGAGAGAGAAAATAGGCGAGCTAACCCAGAGAGAGAAAGGAGAAGGAATTGGGGGGAAAATGAGTTATGGATGAAATTCGTCTCTAATCTAGGGATCTAAGATGAAATTGAGACGAAAATCAATGTAGAATTAAGAATTTAAAGCTAGATCTTGAATCAAATTCAAATTGCAATGCTAATCACCATTAAAATCATTTTCAAGGGCATGTACATTTCGCCCATGCCTTGGCATTTTGAAATCGTTCAAGAAGAAGTTCCAATAGTGAAGAAGAAACTTAAAACTTTGATGCTTGAACCAAGATCTGTCGACTTGAGAAGCAACACATATGTCCTTCCTAGCCAAATTCTTGGGGGAGAGCTTCCTTGGTATTTTTCCCCTTCTTCTCGAACCTGATTTATAATCCAACCATATGGATCGTAGAGGGTGAAAGGACAAACCTACCCTCAAAATTTGGGCAAAATTGGAAGGCTAGATCTCAAGATATCGCCATTTTACTCGCGATTAATCTTAGCCATCAGATATTTTTATCTCTCTTCCACGCAGCTAAAAAATGGAGTTTTCTGATTCGCCAACGCTTATTTCTTGTTTTCTCCACCCTCGTATCACGCGTTGCCACATCTTCATGTGCGTAAAATAATGAAATCATTACCATTTAATGGGAAGGCGAGATTTTACCTTTTTAGCGGTTGAGAGAGCACCACGTCGACACGTCAGGTTTTGTTTTAATAAAAAAATACAGAAAGGTAAACTTACTGCTTTATTGAATGCACGTGGAGTATCGAGTTGCTGCGTGCATTTATTACTTAATGTTATCGATTCTCTGAGTTACACAAAATTCCAAAAGCACAAAAGACAACTTTACCTTTTCTCCTCGTTGTCAGCGCTAGGTATAAAAAACGAGAAAATGATTTGCTCATTATGGCATTGCGTATTGCGATGCCATAATGAACCAATAAAGTTCTCATTGAACGCATCCAATAATTCACCCGAATTTTTGGGCGAATGACGTGGATGCCACAAAATTCATTAAAAAATCATTTTTAAAATACTAAATAAATCGTAAAACATATTCTTTTACTTCTAAAATTATTTCTTGGCTATGTAATGGTCAGAAAATTATAAAAAAATATGAAAAATTCCAGAAAAATTGTTAAAACCCTTAACAACATTTAGCCAAGTATTTTATGCCCTGAAAAAAATAATTCTTCAATGCACTGAGGTTAAATGTCATGTAAAAAATACTAAAAAATTAAAAATAATCATAAAACTATGGTGCAAGTCATTTATGTCCATTTAAGTATGATAACATGCAAATATGGCTAGTAACACATATATGTAATGTAATATGCATCAAGTTAACATTATAATTTGCAAGTTATCAGCTCTAGAACCCAACACACATTGTCTTATCTCATTAGCCCGCGAATGTGTTCATTAAAAGTCTCACAAATGTTCTCTTATATTGCGATGTGAACCAAGGTGGGCATGTTTGACTTGTATGCTACAGCTCGATGGGGTGTGTTAGCGTAGGCCCACTATGACCATTTGGCCCATTGTGGACTTGCTCAAACATCCCTGTTGTTCCTCCACTATATTCACTACCTCCACTACCTCCACTACCTCCACCGTCTTATCTCACTCCCTCTCTTCCCCTCCTTTCTACTCAAAATCAGTTGGGAAGAGTTCTCCTTCCCCATCTATTCAAAAGACACATTAGTTTCATATTCTTCTCTATCTCCCCAAATGTCTTAAACCTCTTTTAGGCACATGGAAAATTCCTACTCCACTTCCTGTCCTTTGTGAATTGTAGAAAATAACAATGGGATCCACCGATTACCTTCCACTCATCACCAATGTCTTCTATTTTGCATTATTCATGCTTCCTATTCACAAGCATTTATTATTCTAAATTCCTTAGATTAAAACAAACAGCGCTTTGATATTGCGTTGTGGCTTCAACCCTAACTCCTAAACCTAGAATGTTTCTGCTACTTATCTGCTAATCGTAAATCTCAGCACTGCTTATGCTTCTGCATTTACTTCCTATATCCATCTACCACCATCTTGGATCTATAAGTAGACATCATATTCCCAAAAAAAGGGTACCCTTGAATTTTCTTCCTAATTATGATTAGTGGAGTGATTTACTTATTCAAAGTCTTATTTGGGTCCCTTTTTACATTTCAAGAGCGAATGATTGGAGGAATGCCATTTGGATGAAGACTTGAAAAGAGAGAGCACCACTCAGCCCATTAGACATGTGGCAATGAGGTTAATGCAATCTGTCTTCTGTGACTCATATGTTCATCATTTTTCCTAGGTCATTGTCACACATGTTTTCATCATCACACACGCCACCTCCAATACGCTACTCGTCAGCCTGTATCCACCTCCATTTCCCCGCCAACGGCAATGGTAAAACTATCATACTTGGCCCCCTCCGCCACTTGCCAGGGCGTATCTCCAACATTTCTGCTACGAGCTGCAACAACAAAATTCCATTCCTCTCAATCGATACGTCCAAATTATTGTCGCCCAAAACAATTAACCCATTTTTCAAGGTAATTTAATTGGATTTAATTATTATTTGTCATTAGAAATTGTCATTCAAATTCTTAATTTTATTTTATACATTCTGAATAAATTAGGTAGATTAGGACTACTAATTTCTAATCATTTTAGAATTATTTAGAATTAATTTTCTCTAATCTGATTTTATTAATTTAAATTTAATAAAATATATATATAGAAAACCAAAAATAGTAATTAAACCTAAAATCACTTATTTTATAGATGATCCTTATGGATTCGATCCTTACTCTCTCTGTGTTCACAAGGAAATTTTAAATATTGTTGTTAAATTAGAAGCCTTAAAAAATAACTATAACCCTAATTTCTAGTTTATTAATGTTAAATCAGTGTCCTTTGAGAGATGGAAAAGGGGGCAATCATGCCTTTTCTTCTGCATGGTACTTGCTCATTTCAGGGTGCCTGACCAAGAAGAGCCGAATGAAACTTCTCTTCTACTCAGTCACGCAGTCAAGCATACCTCAATGACCTGTTTTCCCCTTCTCTAAACAAAATAATCTTCATTAGTGTTATCCTGCTGTCTGCTCATCTCCTTTCTGAGGATGCTGAGGAGATGGTAAATGCTCATTGTCTCTGGATGAGTCCTATCCTCTACAAGAAACACTCTCACCTCCCCACCCACCTCTATCCAGCTCTTCCCAGGGGACCTCACCACCTCAGCCTGCCTCATCGCCCTTCTCACCCCAGCCACCTCTTCCCACCTCCCCTCAGTTGCATACACATCACACAGCATTGCCATTGCAGCTGAATTGCCCGGCTCCAGCTCCAGCACCTTCCCCGCCGCCCTCTCCGCCGCTCCCCGCTCCCCTCTCCGCCGCCGCCACGCCGCCAGCACTGTCTTCCACCCCACTGCATCTGCCTCCAAAGGCGTCTTCTGCAACACCTCCTCTGCTTCCTTCACCCAACCTGCCCGGGCCAGCAGATCCACCATGCAAGAGTAATGCTCTCTCCCTGGCTCCACCCCATGGACCACCTTCATGGCCTCAAACACCCGCCACCCTTCCTCCACCAGCCCGGCCCGGCTGCACCCAGCCAGCACACCCAGGAAGGTGACTCCGGTCGGGGCCGCGCCATGACGGACCATATCCTTGAACAACTCAAGCGCTTCCCGGCCGCAGCCGCTCTGCGCATGGCCAAGGACGAGGCTGGTCCAGGCGGCTGAGCCACGGAGGGGGAGCCGCCGGGCCTCGGCGGCGCTCCCGCACTTGCAGTAGGCATCCACGAGGCGGCTGCTGAGCTCTTCGTCTTCCTCCAGGCCAGACTTCATGGCCCAGCCATGGACCCGGCGGGTCGTGGCCAGGTACCCGAGGGCCGAGGCTGCAGCCAGAGCGAGCCCAAGGGTGATCCTGTCCGGCCGGTGGCCTGCCGCCGCCAGCCGGCTCAACACACAGAGCGCCTCCTCCATCTGCTTCCTTTCTACACAGGCAGACATGGCCGTGTTCCAGCTGACCAGGTCCAGGTCCTTCATCTCACCAAAGAGGCGGGAAACGGGTGCATGGCCCATGCAACACCTGCAGTACATGGCGAGGAGAGCGTTGCTGACAGGGAGGTTGGATAGGAGCCCGAGCTTGAGGGCCTGGCCATGGAGGAGCTGCCCTTGGGAAGGCCTTGGCCCGACGTTGCAGAGCAGGCAGAGGAGGGTGAGGTCGTCAGGGCGGCACCCAGAGGCCAACATCTCCTTGAAGAGCTCCATGGCGGCGTCGAATTCCCCGGCATAGGCCTGGGCGCCGATGGCGGCGTTCCAGGCCGCCGTGTCGGGGCGGCGGACGCACCGGAAGGCCTTCATGGCTGCGCCGAGGTCGCCGCACTTGGCGTACATGGCGGCGGCGGCAGCGCCGGCGCAGGCGTCGCCGGAGAGCGCGAGCTTGACGCAGAGCCCGTGGAGCTCCTCACCATGGCGGAGCGCCGCCAGAGCTCCGCAAGCCGTGAAGGCGCTCCCGAAGAGGAATTCATTGGGGGGGGGAGCGTCTTCCTGGGAGAGCATGCTTCTGAAGGTCTCTAAGGATTGGACATGGCGGCCCTGCTGGGAGAACCCGGCCACCATGGTCCCCCAGGTGACCAGGTCCTTGCGTTGGGCGCCGGAGAAGATAGCCGCGGCGGCAGGGACTTGCCCGGAGGAGCAGTACATGGAGATGAGCGCGCTGGGCACGGCGGCGGCGCACTTGGCGGCGACGGCGTGGAGCTGGCCGCCGAGGGCGGCGTCGCCAGCGGCGGCGGCGGCGCGGAGGGCGGCCTCGACGGCGAACTCGTCGAGGAGGAATCCGCGGCGGAGGATCTCCGGGAAGAGCGCCGCCGCCTCGCGGTGGCGGCCGTTGCGGGAGAGCCCGGCGAGGAGCGAAGTCCAGGAGACGAGGTTTCGAGTAGGCATTTCGTCGAACAGGGCGCGGGCCTCGTCCGGGGCTCCGCACTTGCCGAGCATGGTCAGGAGGTGGTTGTGGAGGATGAGGTCCGGGGCGGTCCCGGACCGAGCCAGGTGGCGGCGGAGGTCGAGCCCGTCGGTTAGGGAGCCGGTCGCGGCGCAGGCCATGGCGAGCCGCGCGTAGGTGCTGCGGAAGAGGGGCGGCGCCGCCGGCGAGCGGCGGCGGGCTCGGTGGAAGGCGCGGAGGGCTTCTTCGTGGAGCCCGCGTTTGCAGAGGCCGCTGAGGTGGTCGTTTAGCTCTTGCTGGTTTGGATGGGCTGGCGGCGCCGCCGCGGCGGCGGCGGTCGATGCCGCTCGCCGGCGGCGGCCGCCGGCGAGGCCGGCCTTCCCCAGCTTGGAGATCATCCCCCTACTATCGTCATCCGTTTTTAGGCTTAAATGAGAGACTGATGACGATGAAGATGACGGGTTCCGGACACCGGATGACGACATTAGATGAGGGTTATTAATAAATATTAGGGTTCTGCATCCGTCATTTGTCACGTCTCACGTCACGGTGACGGCACTATGACAGATGATGTGACGAATGATGGAAAAGCCTTCGTAGTCAAGACTAGGGAACGACACTCTTCATCGGTGACGTCACACGTCATCGTGACGGAAACGTGACGGAAACGTGACGGTGGCGGTGACGGAATTCAGCGGCAGTGACGGTGACAGTGATGTGTGATGAGTTTTATGTGACAGTGACGGGATGCCACGTGTGACGTGACGAAATGTACGTCACGGATGACGACTTTATTTAATACATTTTAATAATGAATTTAGTGACTGAAAATTATGAATATAATGAAATTAATAAATTATATACTGATTGAAAAATTGAGGAATTAGTGTCTTTTGTTTTAATATATTGAGATCATCAAATTATTGACGTAAAATTGTGAATGTAATTAATTGGTTTATTCCATTTGGGACCTAAAGTCCAACGAGAAAATAAATTTGAATCATTCAGAATCAGATGATTGATTTCAAAGTAGAGTGGGATGAATATCTCTGGAAAAAGCAGATAATCGATTGATTCTCCTTTTTTTCCATTAGTCTAAACACTGAATGCAATTTATCTGGGTGATTCTCTAGCGTCTTGGAAATTGCAATGCTACCAAGCAATCCACTACACTCAGAGATTTTGCAGATGTTGAAGACAGAGCATTAACTTCTGTTGCACATGAATCGACTTTGGGATTTCATTATCCCACACATCTGTTTATTTTTGCGATAATCAAGCAGGTATTCAGAGATACTCACTAACCCCACTTTTCATGCACGCAATAAGGAAGTTTCAACAAATCGACATTTCGTCTCTGAAACGACCATCCAAAGAGAGATCAAAATTCTTCTTGAAACAACTATTTCCTGAGTTAATTTTCAAAACGATGCTGAAAACATTACATTCAATTAATCAATTTTTTCAAAATTAACGACAATCTGCAAACCCTTTGAAGAGCAGGTTGAGCTCCAGGCTAGAATCATAAAAAGAAAAAAATAGTGATTCGCACAACTCACAGAGAGAGTGAGGAAGAAGATTAACGTGAAGGAGAATTTCCGGAGTTCTCTTTCATGAATTGCCAGAGAAATAGGAGAGAAATAGGAGCGTTCGACCTGGCTCCTTCATGAATTGCCAGAGAAATAAGAGAGAAATAAGAGCCTTGAACAAGGGCTTTCGACTTCGACCTAATGGGGAATCCTTATTCCTCAGAGAACTTAGAAGTTCTAACGTAAAAAACATAGTAAAATAGACATACTATTTCCGTCACCGATGACGGCGTCACGGTGATGGTGATGTGACGGAACGATGAAATAGGGACGCACGACGGGTACGTGGCAGATTTTTTCCAAACTCCTCAGACGTGTGACGAGACGGTGACGTGACGAACTGTTCGTCACATCACCGTTCGTCACCGATCGTCATCCGTCCCATCACGCCCGGAGCGTCACATCCGGGATGTGCTGTTCCCTAGTCAAGACAATCCCTAGAAGCCTTTGTAGCCTTCGTAGTCAAGAAAATCCCTGGGGCTCAAAGTGAGGAATAACTTTCTAAAGTGGTAATCAATATTAACTTATTTTGTATTAATTATAGTTTACTTAATCGAAAGGCTATGAATTAATGGTCCTAGATTAATGATAAAGCACAATAAGTTGGATGCTCTAGGAGTTAGTGAACTTCTTTCTGAACCATAACTAAGATGATTTTGAATTTCATGATTAGGAACTTGGAGGTCATAATCAAAGTACAACCATTCATCTACAACACATCTTTAGTGTCTTAGGTCTAAGGACAACATACACCACGATGATGTCAATCAACCTGATTGATAGTTTGATATAATACCATTTAGGGATTTGTACAGAGATGTACTTCTTGGGGTATCCTTCCAATAGAAATATTTGGATCACATGCTTAAGAATTAGCGATCTCCATATTAAGATCTCATCACAATTCACTAAGTCAAATCGCGTATCCATGGACTTCATTATAAGCAATGCATGTGCACTAAAACAAATGTAACATGTTAATAAACGATCCATGATGTATGGAAAGTGTGATTGGAATTCTAGCCACATATATTTTCATCACATCTTTGATCTGGCAATTACAGTCAAATACTCATGGACATTAATCAACCTTTTTTTATGCTTAAGTTCTAACATTTTACACCAAATTACTATTGGCCTCTCCATCATTCACCCTCTCATTGACTTGGACACAGAGTTTTCAAACGATGACAAAAATCATCTTCATCGTCCATACACCATATGTGCCATTCATCATCATCCCCTAGTTTGGATGAGGGGGTGATTCCATCATTGCCGTCAGGGGCACAAACAAACAACAATGAAGATCACATTTTGTTGTTTGCAGATGCGAAGCGTCAAGATGCAATGGGGAGATAAAGTCATCATTGCCATCCCACCTACTGGAGAAGAGATGATGATGATGATGATGATCTTAATGATTGTATTAATTAATACCATCTAAGGGAGAAAGAATGAGAGGTCATGGTGCCAACTGGTCCTCACAAATAACACTCTTAATTTGACGGTAATTTCATGTATTTATTTTTCATTGAAATGGTCATAACACTTTATAAGTACTCAAATGATTTATAACATTTTTAGAATGAATTTAATGTTTTCTCAGTTTTACCGAATTATAACATATTTTGCTGACATAAACTTCATAAAGAAAATAATTTTATAAATCAGAAAATATATAATAATATTTCTAAGGGTTTATCATATTGACCCCTATCATATGGAAAATAAGTAAAGTTATCAGCTTTTGAGTGGACACGAGGCGGTCTTGTCCCTTGTCTAAGAATGGTTGGTGACTGACTAAAAAATCCGACATTAAGGCATTTTCTATCTGCCATTGACATCCACCTTTGCTCTCTCTCTCTCTCTCTCTCTCTCTCTCTCTCTCTAAAGGACTAACATTTTCCAGAATTTCTCTATGCCCTAAATATCCAAGGTGATCTATCCTTTTATTAATTGTCAGTTTTCTGTTAAAGTAGAGAGAAAATCAGCTTAAAAATGAATAAAAATATTGAAGCGAACGAAGTAAAGTACCTATGGAAGTCAGGGCTCGTCCCGATTGAGAAATCCTAAGCTCAGTCGAGGCTTCGCCTAGTTGACAACAGTCAAAAGATGGGCGCCAAATTCCTATACAATATGGGTCTATCAGTGCAAGTCAGCTGAACACTGTGATTGATGAGTGGGTAGGTGGTTAGATGCACCGCTCGCCCATTGGGAACCTTTTATGTTATTCTGATTTATTTCATAACTTTATTTATTTAATTGACTTCGTAACCTTTGCTCCGTCGCTTCGCTCCCACTCCAAAACCAACGGGGTAAAAATTTCCTAGCGATCAAGCTTGGTATTTTAGTACATGGAGAGTGAAGATGAAAATGGTTACGTCATTTAAAAGTCAGATGACATGTGACCTTCTTGTCCTAAATTCGTTCTGTAAAAATAAAGAGAACGTTTCATTGAACATAAAATAAAATTATGAGAATGATTTGATAGAAGTATAGGTCAACTTGAGATGGATTAAAGGGATAATTAAATTGATATAGAAATTGAGAAGAGAGAGTGGTAGTGATATAAAAGGAAGTTAGTTTATTATATTGAAGTGAAGGGAATTGAGTACAAGATGCACTGAGATAAAATTATATAGTGGATTAAGAATTATTTACATTGAAGTTATTTTATTTTTGATATTCTTTTAACATTATATCAGATAATACAACAGAGGATACATATCATGGTGAGCTGAAGTGAGAAGCCTCCAAAACGAATCTCTTTTTAGGAAAACCTTGCGGCTGCAGAGGAAGTACCAGTCAAGTCCATCCTTGGAAGCTCTGGTGTTCAAATTTAGGAAATACCTTTCTAAATTGATAATCAATACTGACTTATATTGTGATTAATCTCAATGTTTGGAATTAATGGGCCTAGACTAATGATAGAGCACAATAAGTCTGATGATTTGGGGGGAAAGTGAATATCCTAAAATGTATCAGGGATCTGACCAAATTTAATACACCCACTACCTCTATAGACATACATTCATTTAGAAGGCGTCAACTTATTCTAAGCACCGAAGAGCTGAAAAGGGAAACACGGATGAAGAAAGTCCACGAAGGATCCCGTATGAAGAATTATGCACGAGGACAATTTCTTCCCTACAATGATTTACGACAGTCACAAGGATAAACTTCAGATCAAAGCGACCGACAAAGCGATTCAAGAAAGAAAAGAGAAAATCAGAGAAATCTCTTCGACAATTACATGAACATGGATTTTTTTAAAAATAGTTCTAAAACAATCTCTAATATTTAAAATCATCTGAGAAATATTTCCCTTTGATTAGACCCTTAGCGAGATCCAAAAAAAGGAGTAAAATATACGAGTAACATGGAAAGGAGAAGCTCGTCCGGTTGACATCGACAACAGACGAGGGAGACCGGCGCGGTCGGGAGGAATAGACTTTCTTTTATTTAAAGATAGTTTGGTAGAAGAGAGTTTGGGGGAGGCGTGCTTACGTGTACGGTGGAGATTTCACGGCTTTGGATTGGGGGGGGTCTTCAAGGGAGCGGCTTGTCCACGTCCTCGAGCGGTCGGAACCAGGCCTTCTGGTCCAGGACCGAACCCCCCTGGGGCCCACCCGGGAGGGGAGGGTGCTCATGGGGTACGTGGCCGTCGGCCGGGCCGAAGACGCCGGTCGAGGGGTGTGGGGCCCACGAAGTCGCCGGGCCCGCCTCGCTGATCACATCGTCCGGGACGAGACCCGGCCGCGCCTGGTCGTCCGGGTTCTTGTCGTACGCCGACGCGTGGACTCCCCTGCCCAAGGCCCAGTCAGGTGGGTCCCTTCGAACCCAATAACAAAAACAAATGGCCCAAACCAGGCCCATTTACCGTGGGCCCGATAAGAGACACGTCAGCGTCGTGACCCGGGCCGGTTAAAACTCAAAAAAGTCTCCTCCTACTCTAGTAGCTGCGCGCGTGCCTCGGGAGTAACGACGACGGCGACAGTTAAACGTCCTACAAAGTGAAAAGAAATCCACACCGATGGATCGGGACAGGGGGGAAATCGAGGCGCGAGATGAACGGATGAGATCTGAGTACGTCCTTGCGAAGGGGGACAAGAAGAAGAGAAGATGCTCGACCTGAAGAATATTCCGGTTTCAGGTAAGAAGCCAGAAACTAGGAAAGGCGGCTCCTAAACTTGAAGTCTACAATCGAGAAATAGAAGAAGTTGTAGAAGAACGAATGAAGAGCCGTCAACGAACTCGCCCTAGAGTGAAATATCCCTCAATCGAAGGAGATAGCGAAACATAACGAATCTAATCGATCTGCGTCTCCACTCCACTACTTTACCTAATTCAACTCCATCCGATCAGCGTCCTGACAGCGATAGACGAGTATTATACGGCTGATATTGAGAGGCCTTTCAAGGGAATCACCGATCAGCTCACGATTATTTCTAGCATATATTCTAGGAGAGATAGAGATACTCCGGAGAGCTTCTTCCAAAAAGAGACGGACAAAAGGAAGAAGCAGATCTCAGTAATAATCACCTCGCAGATACCGTGGCGGCAGGCGAAGAGAGGATCGATCGATTCCGATCGGCGACTCGGCGGACGACAGAGGCAATCCCCCTCTTCAGTTGCTGGCTGGAGGCCATACACTACTTTGCAAAGAGATCTCCCTTCAAACTCCTCCGCCCAACCAGACAGAGAGCGAGAAATGAGTTAATCTTCTTTTAACCAATCGCTTGTTCCCGAAGTCGCTTTTTATAGAGCCCCCCCCCCCCCCCCTCCAAACAACAACGTGCTTTGAACGACAACAGATCCCGGCCGTCGAAATTCGCAACCGTCTTCCCCCCACCACCGTCCGATCTCCATCCAACGGCTCCAACTGTTTACTCTTAACCAGGCGATAATATCACTCGCAGCTTACGTCAACGTGTAGCGTAGACCGGGTCCCACTGTAACGAGCTTGTTTCTTATCGGTATGCGGATCCGTATAAGCCATTTCGGATATACTCCTGGACTGACAGCTCTCTAAAGGCATCGTGCTCACGTGTCTTCAACGGCCAGGATATTTATTGATTAAAAATATCTCATCATGGACTGGTTATTGGGCCCGCAAAATAGCCCATATCAACCCATTGTCTGTAAACTAAAACGGCGGTGTAATGGCACGTGGGCTCCGAGAGAGGAAGATCTGGTGGCTATACCCTTGAAGAAGGATATTTTACAATTATACACCTGACGATGTTTTTCTTGACCAGAAGATTTATCCCACATTGCTCATTTTATAATTTAAAATTATTATATATATGCTATGGGTTACATCTAATGTGCTGGAATGGAAAGTCTAGGTGTCTCACTATTTAATTAGTGAACTTAGGAAAATCCCCGGGCCGTAATGCAGTAATGCAGACGCACTTCCCACGTGCGTGTAGTCCCCACGGCATTAAAGGTCCTAGAGGCAGAGACACGTGTGGAGCCGATGATACGACTATGTCGTGATTGGGACAATTTCTGGCCAGACAACAGTTATCCTTTCAGACCCTGTGAATGCAGGATCTACCAGAACGGGGTTTACATTCTAGCGCACCACTTTTTCCTAAATATTTTACAAAATTTAGGCCTAGTATAAAGTTCACTTTTCACATTTAAAGTTCCTGGTCTCATATTTCTCTTTTCTTTAAAATTACTCATATTATTATCATAGTCTTTCTGGAGCTTCCTTAACAGTCTGGTCTAAATTCTGAACTGTTCTCCTCACACCTTGGAATGATTTTGATTTCTGTTTAAGTTTCCTGCTGTTACATAATCTTTTGATCCCAAAAAATCATTCTTTTGAAAATCTACAGGTTTGCTCAGAATCGATGACATGTGATTTCCCCCCTGGAGATTTTTATGGACTCTCCAAGTATATACTTGAAAGACATTTTCCTTGAGAAGGGCAAAATTATTTAAAAATCCTGTTCTCTGGTTTTTTTTTTTGACGGATATATGATTGTTTATCCTTTTAATCTCCATTTTTTAGACCATATTATATTAAATGTAATTGCTTCCATTTTTCATTTACAACAAGGGCTGCATGTGTAAACATAAGGTTGCCAGTAAAAAATATATAATGTCTTCAGCTTATTTTTATTCTAAGGATAATTTATCGTTAATAGAAGATCAAAAATCTTTCTAATCCTTTTTAAGTAGACAACCTGATGGTATGATTCATTTGTATGATCTTAGCCAATAATACCTTTTTCACTTTCCAACTTCAGTTTTCTCTGTCTGCCTTAAAACAACTAGTTCATGAAATCTAATACATGGGTTGCTTTTATTACATCCTAGATATTTTTATCTTTTTGAGAAAATTTGCACTATGTTTTTTGAAGTAAAATAATTATCCATGAAGCTGTGGTGATGTATCCTACTTAGCATGCATGAAGGTAAAACTTGCGTAAAATTTTAGCATGGGAGAAATTATTTAATTTGAGAACCATAAACTGTAATTTAGATTTCTCAACGCATTTATTTTTCTACTCACGGATGAAAAAAAAACACAGATTGTGTTCAAATATATTTTTGGTTAAGGAAACAACATATACATATATTTGGTTCAAATATTCAATTCCTAGAAAATTATTTTTAACATTTTTTGAGTTATTCATATTCACTCCTTTCTAATTGTTCAGAAAAATTAATATATTTTCCTAGGAATTATATTTGATCACGAATGAATGAATGAAAGATCATAATGTAATTTATATTATTTTCTTAGTTTCCATTATTTTTCAATGCCATAAAATTTAAATCTAACATCGTAAAGAATAAATATATGTTTTTAGAAGTTTAGGAAAAAATATTTTTTTTATATTTCCCCAATTTTTTCAGATCTTCAATTCAGAAATGCCCTAGATTACCTCTCTAGCCATCGGGGGCAGCGGCAAGGGCACAGTCTTGGGCGTCCAGGTTAGGGGTGTGTACCATTGGGTTGGCTGGTCCATTTCAGATGGTTCAGCCCATTTCAGTTGGTTCAGGTGGTTATGAAATTAATCAAAAATAGAAAACTCTATAAGATAGCTCCCTTTGGAACCAAATGCATGTGAATGACCCACTTGATTAATGTGCAACGGGCTGAACATACTTATGTTGCTAGAGTTGTGCAACGTACACAAGCATGGGTGATGTCGTATGATGAAGAGACACTTGTTTTGCAGGGGTAACAGCAAAATGTTTGTTATTTCTTAGAGAGAAAGAGGGGTCAACAACCATTTATAAAGACAAACAACTGGAATCAAAGGGAGAGTTGTGCATCGTACACAAGCATGGGTGATGTCGTATGATGAAGAGACACTTGTTTTGCAGGGGTAACATCAAAATGTTTGTTATTTCTTAGAGAGAAAGAGGGGTCAACAACCATTTATAAAGACAAACAACTGGAATCAAGGGGAGAGTTGATACATGTCTAATAAACCTTAATGATCATCTCATGAACCCATAACACATCCTCTAAAGTTTAGATCCATATCTTCTGTCAGGATCTCACTTGTTTTAATGGAAAAAAAGGTGAAGATATTGAAAGAAAGCTTCTTCAGAAAATTCATACTAAGCCAATTGAACAACCTGGATCCTATGAACCTTTTCTGATTGGAAAGTGCCGGCTAGAGAATTTCCAGAATGAGAGAAAGATAGGTAAGGAGAGTATTTTATACACTTAAGATAATTACTAAATTACATAGGGGATTTCAATCAATGTCCTTGCCATTTTTGTCTCCTTTTCTCATTGGTTGAAGGTTCTCCTTATAAATTTCTTCAGCCCTCTTTGGGGAAGTTATTGAGAAATAGGTGATTAAAATATGTTTTTTTCAGACTTCTTATTTATCCTTTGAATGTCAAAAACTCCAAGCAACCCTGTTAAGCCAATCTGCCCAAAAATGAGCTCCAATAAATAACCCAATTTATTTATATTTTCCAAGATTATTTATATGATTGAGAGTAACAATTATTAATAAAAATACTTCTAGAAAATAAAGATATCCTAGTTAGAAATGTCCAAAATTTGTAGAAATTCAAATTTATAAGTGATGTAGGAATATTCAATTAATCCAAGAAATAAAACGGCAAATTCAAGTTTAATGATTCTAAATAAAATCAAAGGTACTTAAATAACAAGTCATTTATCGTTTTATCAAGAGACAGATCAATGGGTACTAGTTATTAAGCCCTTGGACAAGGTAGTGGAATATCGGGAGAAGAGATCTCTGATTATTTTTCAACACATCAGTACTAAATGGGATGAATGGTTCGAGTTTCACGATTGACCATGATCTAAGTCATCAAAGGCACATCAAGCAGATGCCAGGTTATACGTACAGTGTAGCTGATGGCAGTAAGATTCCATGAAATAGTATACATGCTCCTTTTTTTAGAGAAGGAGGTCTAGTTCAGCAGCCCATGGGCTTGCAACTCAAATACTCAATTGGGTTAAATATCTTATGGATTAATTAATTTATATATTCATATGGTTAATTATAAGGTTTTCACTAAAGGTTCATGGGCCATTATACTTATTAAATAGGATGACACAATAGCCAAGTGGGTCATACCCAATTCATTTATTTCAAATACATTGAATGGTTTTGCTAATTCGTCAATACTCTCGAGTCTGCGCCCACTTTTATATGGAATCATAAATGGTTTATTCGATGGTGGAAGATAAATAATTAAAATTTAGGAAATTGGATGATGCTAATTTTACTTCTTCATATTGAGTTATATATCCGCACATTCAATACACTCGTGAATTAACCGTATTTTTTCATTTGAATATTCCTTTGGTTGGCTAATCCTAGACATTTCATATTCCAAAAAATATAAAATAAGTGAAAATATGGAATAAATAAGTCTGAAATTTAGTTCCTCAATCAGGGAGTTCCATAATATTAGGAAAACTAAAACCATTATAAATTGAGGTAATGTTTGCACCAAACTTAAGAATAAAGAACCAGTACTGTGTTATATAAATCATTTTTTCTAAAAACAATATAAAAGTAAAATAAGACTCTACACTATCATTAAACTAGTTTTACAAAAATTAAGTCATAGTGAGCTGCTATATCCATAGCCGAAGTATCAGGATAAATTTGAGCCTGAAAGAACTGGTCATATTCATATACTTCTAAAAGTTTGTCCAAATAAAGATTCCTAAAAATACAGATATAATTCAAAAAATAAAGTTATGCATCACATAAATATTATAAAGTACAATTATACAATTATTTCTTAGGAAGATTGATTTCGAAAGTTGTCTTTATAATAAATTGAAACTCGTTCTGATATCTATTTCATGGGAATGATGACAGGTGAATCAATAAATTTATTTTAAAATTGGACCAATTAATAATAAACGTTTAATATTGTCATATATTGAACTGATCCATTGTAAAATATAGAAGTGACCTATTTAAGATTTGACATTGGCTCTTTTGCTCATCCAAATTTAAAAATTACTTACAGATTTAGTTACTTTCATTTCTTAATATTAATATAAATTATAAACAATAGTATCAATTTCCCCTACCACTATTAAACATCACATATATTTATTATACACCATGAATTCTACTTAATTTCTAATCAACTTATTAACAACACTATATTATTAATATTCACAGAATCGTTGATGAAGGCAAATTGCGCGTTAATTTTTAATGTCGTTGCAATTTTTCATTTCCCTAAAATAAAATAAATTTGATAAAACATGTAAACTCACTCAGACTTATAGTTAAAGCAAGGGACTGGACTTTAGAGGTGTATTTAACGGTTGAGTCATTAACCGTCAAACTGCTCTTGGAACTCCGGACAGCACCAGAATAGGTAGAAGAAGACGTAGTTTTGTGCCAGCATGGAGGAGAAGGCTGAGGGAGACAGCACACAAAGTTTGACCAGCGCCAGGACCCTTGCTCATCGAATCAGGGAAAATCATGCTTATTCTTGGCTTAATCATCCTCCCAAGCCAAAAAGCTCCAAGAGCAGTCAAACTTAATCATCCTCGCCAAAAGGGATCTCTGCTGCCGCAATTGAATTTGGTCAAAATATGCTTAAAATTGGGGCTCTAGAGCCCCTTTTAAGGCCTGGGACAAACCTCTCATGGCCGTTGGTGGAGGGGGAAGCTATTGAGGGTCCTCCCAAGCCGTCAAATGCATTGGCGTCCTCCGCGAAAAACTGCCATTCGGTAATGATATCGACGGCCAGGGGTGGAGATGGATGAAACTGCCCCTGGCCGTCGGATCTCTATATAATCTGTCCAATGGCTACGATTAAATCGCAGCCGTGGACCCTTCTTACAGTGTACCCCTGTCCTCGCCCAGTTAGCGCCTCGTCAGCTGCCTTGTCAGCACTGTCCTTGGTCATGATTCATTCTTTGTGGGGTCCAGTCATCCTCGTCATTCGTGGCAACCAATCAGAGCCCTGGAAATAGAAAGAAAAAGATTATATAACCGAAGCAGATCTCAGCATCCAATCTTCTTTAAGAAGATTGGACAGATGAGATCATATCCCGCTATATAAAATAGCCTGAAATGACACGGGCTTTGGGCCGGTCAGACTCGAAGCCCGATCAGACTTCCTTCTGTTATTCCTAAAGATTGCATCCCATTGGGCCATGATTGCTTGGTTACTTCTCGGCCCGGCCCAAAGTGAAGATAAATGGAACATCAGACTTTTATAATGTTTGGTGTTAAAAACACAAAACATGTGGGGCTTTTTGTTGGGCCTTTGGTGGGCTCCTTGGTGGCCACTAGGCTTGTGCTGGCTACCGATCCCTTGCTGGCTGTGGGTGGGCTCGAGTGCCATGAGCTCGCCCGTATGTGGCCAGCTTGGGCGCTGCTGCGCTCTGGCTCCGCCCTAGCTGGCCACATAAAGCCAAATTTATTTATTTATTTATTATTATTATTCTAATATAGATATATTCTTTCTTCTTCTATATTTCTCTCTTTTATGTCTTTCTTCAACTTCGACTTCTTTCCTGAAAGTATAGATTGGCATACTACAGGGAGCATTAATCTCATTATAATTAAAAATGTTTTAAATATATTTTACTATGAAATTCTTGGACTTGTAAAATATGTAAAAATTACATAAAAAATGAATTGTTTTATCCCATTATCTATTTAGTGCATGAGATTAATATTTTTAGTCTCATGCAATAAATAGATAATACACATAAAATTTCTGCTTTAACTTTTTTAATGTTACAAAGTAAACATTTCATCATGACAATGGGTTCAGGCAAGCCTAGGCGGATTCAGCTCACCTGATCCATTACTGCACGGAATTTGCTGGCACCCAAAAGTGACTTTAAAATGTCTAAGATTGCATGCCATATTTTGGGTTTATCAAACTTGCATATTTTTTTATTGAATCAGGTAAACATATTATGTAAATATAATTAACATAAAAATTACACATGAGATAGCAACTGAAACAAAGTTAGCACTTTGTTCAATAATTTAAGAAAATTACTTTTTTTACATAAACTATTGATTTTGAGGGGATTTTTAATCCTATGTGGAAACAATATCACTAAGCTAAGACATTTATAGTTTGTATCCTCTTAATGAGTCATAAAAATCATTTTAAAACTTCAGCATTTTCAGGAAATTCATGAAGGTTAGAAATTCTAGTTTGTGCGAAATAATAAAGTGAAACATAATTGTACATATAATTTCTAGAAAGATCAGAATTATAATTTACATGATATTCTGAAAATTTTCTAAGATATTCTGATGATGCTCAATTGACTCTTGATATGTATAATAAAGATCACAAATAGGGTAAACTCGAAGATCATGATATTTATTACTTTGTTCATTAAGATATGAACTTATTGAAATGGAAAGAAAAAAACAAAGAATAAAATTAGTCCTTCTTGGAAGCATATCTGTACTATCATATATGTGATTATGAATAACAATGAAATAAAATGTACTAACTCAATGATACATGCTACCCAATAATTGCGCCACTTGATGAACTGGTAAAACAACATCGTTTAATGCTCTGATTTATATATAAATCATTCATAAAACATCAGTCATGATGAACTGCTACCATCACTCAAATCAATATATCAGAACCTTGATGGATCATGTTATCACCTGGTTAAGTTAAGTTTGCCTAAAATGTACAAAATTGTAAATTATAACATCATTTACATTAATATGGGGGATATGGATACACATTTTAAATATCATCAGATAAAAATAGAAAGAATAACCATTCATAAAACGTTTTTTCCCAGAATGTTTCTGGATATTCATATATCAAGATTGAAAAATAGAAGATCTGATCTGTTAGTAATGTCTCCTATGCATCTGTGTTGGTTTTAGGGACTGAAGATGACTACTTGAATATCAGCATGTGACACGTTTTTGTGGCCTCAATTTCTTGTGATATTCACTGTGTCAGTTTTTGTATGTATTTTTGTACATGATAGAACTTTTAGTAGCAATCTAGCACATACATATAATGCTAATAAAATAAAAATAAAATAAATCATGTTCAATGGAATAATTTTTCTTTCTCCAATTTGGTGCTATATTAATGCCCTTGCTTCTATTTTTCGTGCCACAACTATGTTGTGCATTTATATTTTATCACAAAAATTGAGCACCCCTTTTCTAAGAGTACAGTAGTGTTAATTAAACCGAAATAAAATTTTAGGGTTGTATGATTTTTACTGATGTAATTACTACAGTAATAAATATTTCATAGTTCTCACAAATTCTTAACCCCCGAAAATTCAGACATGATTGATATCTTGTACAAAAAATGTAAGGGTAAAACTTTAAAATAGGGTTCCGTGATGAGGCTTTTGTCCTCGTTTTTATTATTATTTAATCAAAATTAGAGAATACAATGTCAAACAATATTCCCTTGGACTTTATTTTGGACCTATGTCATACATAAAAAACACATTTTTATTACATTAATAGATTTAATTAAAAAATATATAATTAATTTTTTGTATTTCATACACAAACTAATTATTAAGTCTGTCAGAATATTCAGCTTCATTTTTACTTTTATAAATTTTTTGTTGTCTTATTTATTTGTCCAATCAAATTTCTAATTTGATTTTATTAGAATTATGAAATATTCAAATAACACTCACATTTTTATTAACAATGTACATAATTGAGTGCTGCACTAAAATTTAGGGTTTCGATTCATTTTTAGTGTTTTTTAGATTAACCAATAAATATATAAACCTGAACTCAAATAAATTTAGTGAGTGATGAGTATGAATCATCTCCATAAAGAATGTTAATTCAGAATTTCATATTCTTTATTTAGTGATTAATGAGATGAGATAAGATACATACAAAATATGGGACCGATAGACGAGAAACTTTAAGGTGAGAGGGTGATAATTATTAATGAAATTAAGATGATTATAGTATATAATAGATAGTGATAGTTGGAATATTCGAAGGGAGTGTCAATAATGAGATAAGAGAGTAAATGGATGTGATGAAAAGCACAAGTTGTGCGAGGGGGATGATGTGTGAGATGACAAATATTCTGCGGCATGATCAAAGGGTATAAAGATATAATGTAACAGTGGAATTGGACGATGAGATGGTCGTAACCTAACGATAATGCTGAGAAAAAAATAGTGTAAGGTGAGGATTCCAACTGTGGATCCTTGTGTTCCACCAAGATCATGGCTGTTTAAGAGTGCAGGTGACCTCCCCCTCTTCTCTGTTGTGTTTTCTCACAAACCCAAGACACTATGAACAAGCTCGAAGGATCTCACAAACTCACTGGATTTCAATCAGACCAAAATTTAATAAGCAAGTTTAAGGATGAATTTCGTATAGATTCTCGCCTCTATTTAGAGATTACAAGGCATGGATGTAAAGAGAGGATAATATGAAGTGACCCTCAAAATTTCAGCTCAGTCTGCCTTCTGGATCGTCAAATATCCAGCTTTGAAGTTAGAAAAATCTTGGTCGTTCATTGATTCTCTCTCTTCACCATCGACGATGTTGCTTCCTCACTTTGAGTTGACAGTTAGAATCTTAATTATTCCGTTGAAGGATCTCTCATCTTCCATGATTCCATGAACGTCAACTCTGAGGGTGGCATATGCCCCAGTGTAGAGGAAGAAGTAGAATATACCATTTTATTACTTAATCATTACGATGTTGCTGCACATCGACATATGCGACATCACCACTTTCCCTTTTTGTTTCTTTTTTCCTCTTAGATAGTACACTGATGCATGTTATTTTCCATAGAAAAGCCAATAAGTGCCAAATGATTGAGTGATGCGGTGACACATTTCCCCATGCCACATAAGCATAATTCTAACTTTTAATCATTTGCAGTAGTACACGTGCATGCCACAAATTTTGAGTATTCCATTATAAATGATTGGATTTTTAATCATTTCTGCTCTCAATCTTCACATGACATGTATCGTGATTAAAATCTGATCTTTTTTTGTTCTTGTCATCCTTGAACATAGAAATAAAAAAAATGTCTCTCAATGATTGGGCCTTATTGCATTACAATTTTGATGTCATAATGTCACATCTTTGCAATGATTAATGCACATAGTCATTGCCGAAGTTCTTGATTGGTCGACATTCAATCGAACCAAATCACAACACATGGCAGGGCAAAAAGATATAAATAATAAGTATATAGTATGATTTTTGTATATTTAATTGTATTTTTAAAGAATATCTCAATAAATAAATGTAAAAAAATTCATAAATATATTCAGAATCATAAATTAATATTTTTCAGAATATGATATCAGAAAATTCATAAAAAATACCATTAAATCTATAAATATCAGAATTTTGCTCCTAGAATAGATTTAATCATTTTAAAGCCTTATAACACATATATAATTATTATAATGCATAAAATAGGTAAATTGCATAGAAATGCGCCAAAAATTCATGAGTTGTCATTAAGAATATTTTAGTCGTAATATTTCAGACTAACTATAAGTTACACTGTTAAGATGAGCAAAAATATAAAATCCTAGGATTTTTTTATTTGAGAAATTGCCATTATGATAATTTCATTTTCAAAAAGCTATTTAATGTTGGAAATATTTATATGAATTTAAAATGTGAAAAGAGGCAGTCCTCCAAGCCCAGATTTTTTGCTTAACGTCCACAATAATCTGTCCCTTTGAGTTTAATACCCCTGCTTTATTGAAGGTCTAACCAATCATGAGCCAAATAAATTCATAGGATAAACAAAATATATTTGGTAGATCAGTCAGATTTCTAACCAACATTAAATGTAGAAGTGTTTCCTCTCTGTCTAGTTTGTTGAATTGAGTAGAGGGCATAATGATATAGGACTGAAATATATTGAAGCCATGTTGCACAATTTACCCCAGCTCCTGTCCTTCTCCAGAAACATAATTTTTTCAGACTTTATATGAATTTTATTCCAATATGTCACCAAATATGTTCCAAATCTCCACATAATATTCCTACTGTGGAATTCCCCCACCATAGTCACCAAACATGTTTTACAAAACTGCATGCTCAAAGAAGTCGTCTGCTTTCACCCCATCCCTATTTTGTCCCTGATAGCATATTTAGGTACAATGCATTTACATGCTACATATGATCAATTTATAAACATGAGTGATGAAATCATGCATGTTATCATTTATTTAGAAATATCTGATAATTCATACATGAATATAGCGAGACTTATTTTCATTCCATCTTTATAAATGTTTTTATATTTCATGAATGTTTTCATGGTTTTTTTTTTTTATGAAAGAGATTTATAAAAGTCTATATATAATCATTTATAGTTACCCTCAATGTTCAGGCTCACTGTAACTGTAGAGCAAGCCCATGGGTTAGGTTATCAAGGAACTGACTGTGGGATTAGGCTAGTAAGTCATGAGAGAAAATTTTAATTGCAGCAGGGGATGGTGGACCCTACATATATAATCAAAGATGTGAGGTATTTGGTAGGCACCGATAGGAACATGCAAGCCATGGATTTCTGAGAAAATGAAACTGATGTGTCGTCTGATTCTGATTGGAGTTCAAGATTTTTTCTTATATCAATGAAATATGTGTTTTAGTTCATTGTCCTCAATAATAGACTCCCAAAGATTCAGACCTTATGAAAAATGTACATCTAAGATCTAGGAATATTGATTATATGAAAATAATATGTGAATTGATTCTAAATCAATAAATATGACTTTTGGAATAAATTGTATAGGGTTCCGTAATTTGCAGTAAATTGTATAGAGCAACGAACGAACTAAAATGAGATTAGTTTTTGGTTAATCATTGATTCATGAACATTTTTTAATATTTATCTATATAGCAAACTGATTAGATAGAAGATTAAACCATATTTCAGAATTTTTATTTCCAAACTTTTTGAACTTTTAGATGATTGACCTCAACTCACCATTATGAAAAGATAAGATTCCTACTGTGGATTTCAGATAAAAATATAATAATTTATTTAATATTAACTGTACTCTTCCCTCGTCTTTCCATTTTCCTCTTACATGCCCATTCTACTCTTGAGGCATGATCCTCTCAACCATCCATCATCTACAGGTACAATTTGATATGGTCTTTTCATGGAGAGTGATAAACTAATAACCAAAAAATTAAGTACATAATACTCTTTAAAATTTTATCTTCCTTTTATTTTTACTTTTTGATGCTTGAACAGGGACTGGTGTAGTTCAAGAGGCAATAGGGGAGTCTGGAAGCACTGGGAACATGTTGCCATGGGATCTTTGGGTGGGAAGATCTTGTTGGGCCCTAATGAACTAAGGTTCTTGGAAAGATCTGTGGGCCATACAATAACTGGAACAATCAATAATAGCATGTATTACTCTCAATAAATATAACATGATAATGTAACCTCACTTATACAAGAACCAACTGATAAACTAAATTTTATGGCTTCAAATCATTGTTGGTACTTTTAAGTTTATCCAATAAATATGATAAAAACCTTAGAGAAAATTTGGTAATGAGTAATGAGTAGGGATTGTCTTCAAAGGGATTGATGATTAAGAATTTTAAACACTTTAAGTAATGGTTAAAAAGGTAACCAAATTCCTTATAAAATTACAAGTTAAAGAGACAAAAATGTGAGGCAAGAAGGTGCTATTTAATTTTTAATGATATGTAAGATGATTAATATGAATGATAGTAGATCGGACATGGTGACATACACATGATAATGACAATCGAGATGTAATATGAAGTGATGATGATGAGATAAAAAGATAGATGGATATATAGGTACTATGTGATGATATAATGATTTACGTTAATGGGATGGTGATAATATAACGAAGATACAATGATGTGGCAGATGTAAGATGTGATAGAAATGTGAAAGTTGGTGATGTGATGGGAAGATATGATGATAACATGTGATAAAAATA
Organism: Wolffia australiana; assembly: GCF_029677425.1. NCBI lineage: Eukaryota > Viridiplantae > Streptophyta > Magnoliopsida > Alismatales > Araceae > Wolffia > Wolffia australiana. The sequence goes on from NC_135844.1 coordinate 16,201,167, forward strand.
AACAATGTAAGGCGAGGACACTTGTGGTAGATCCTTATGCTCTATAGGAAGAAAACAATTTGTGAGTGCAGATACAATTCCCTACTTCTACATTTATCCACAAATACCCAGGACTCCAAAAACAAGATTAATGGATCTCACAAACTCACTCTCTTTTAGTCAGCCAACATATGTAGGAAAAAAAAACAAAGATTATTTTTACAAAGACCCACACCAAAATTTTTATAGATCTAATAGAATGAATGGAAACAAGGAAGAAAGACAAAGCTTCCCACAAAATTTAAGCTTCATTGGCTACATCATCAAATACTAAGCATTGAAATTTGATCATGGCCATCAATTTGATTAGGCATTCTCTCTCCTCATTAGTGCTGTTGTTGAGAGTTTTCAAATCTCTCAATATTCTATCATCTTTTTGTTTTTAAAGTTGTAGCTCCTAGAGATAAAAATATGATAGTTAATATGTGAGATGGCTATACATCACCATGACCACATCACAGGCTTTCACTTTTGTTGAATGACACACTGTACGTGTCATTCTTGTTTTATATAAAATTATGCAACGATTGCATGATGTGGTGATGTGTCACCTCGCACCACATCAATATATTTTTTCCTTTCAAAGCCAAAAGAGTGGTACCATATGGCTGCACCACTTTTTTGGCTTTTCAACTTTTAATATTGCATAAAAATATTTATTTTGATTGAGGCATATTTTTTTCTATCTGTCCAAGTCATCCTACGGATGAAAAAAATTAAAATAGGTGTCACATAGCATTAGGCCTTATTGCATCGTGATTGTCATTCCATGATGGTAAAATTTTCATAATTATTTTCTGTCCAGATCATCACCAAAAATCATTCTTGGTCGCCATTCAGTTGAATCGAAGGGTGACATGTGGTGGAGCTGGAATTTAAAACGCGTAGCCTTAAAATTTTTGTTTTTACATAAAATATATTAAATATTATATTGCTGAAAGTAATGTCCAAAAATCAGAGAAAATATTCCAAGTCAAAAAAATAAATTCTTTGAGAATATGATGTCAGAAAAATATTAAAAATGCTAATAAATCTAAGAAGCCATAATATCCATTTAAAAATAGATTTAATCATTCTAAGCTTGACAAGATGCACACATAATTATGTGAAGGCATAAAACATGTAAATTTCTTGGTATAAACCTAATAATTTGTGTATATAACCTACCACAATACACAACTCAAAACATATATAATATGAACACATGCCAGTCTACAACCAGGATTAATTCCGCAAAAAAAATGTACCCAATGATACCTAAACATTGATTAAACAAAAACTTAGTCATAACATCATAATGGGATCTAACCATTGATTAAACACATACCAGAACCACAGAAAGAACTCAGCAAATACCAGAAACATAACTAAACAAAATGTGGGGAATTATGATAAAGGAAGCACCATTTCATTATGCACATGCATCCCAATTCTCCCTCACTCTCGTGCTCTTCTTGTCTCCCTTTTCTGTTCTTGGACATTGATTACTTCCTTTGGCTTCCTTCTCGTCTTGTGATCCTCCTAACACTACATCAATATCTCCTAATATCACTCGATGAAGGAATAATTGTGAGACACAAAAATGAATTTGTTTGTTGTAGTGATGAAAACTTAAAGCTTGATCTCAATGAATACTGAACTTTTGACAGAAGATCAACCAGCAGAAGGGGGAGATCATCAACAAATAGTTTGAAGAGAGGAGAGTGAGAGTGTTGTGTTTTCTCATTGCAACAATAACAATATGAATCTCACAACTGAGTTAAAAAGGTGAAAATGGACCTTTGAACCAAATCATAAATTGGTCAGTTATCAAATCATATAGCATGAAATTGAAAATTTTCTACCCTTTGGTTCATTGAATAAGTTTTCATAAGCCATATCCAAGACATATGCACACGGTACTCAACATGCATAATTGCCTTGTCTTACATTCAGTAATCATAACCGTTGGTTCTAGATTATCTCATCACTTTTTCAGTCACATCAGAAGGAGAGTGTGTCTATGGATAGAGGGAGGGGTTGAAAAAAAAAAAAAATCTCATGAATATATATATTTTTTAGTTTTATATCCTTTTATACGCAATGATATTTTTCATTAAAACCCTTACACTTTAGTTATATAATACAACTTAAGTGTGTGCCCTTTTAGGTCTGTATACAATCTACTTAATAACTCCATGGCCTAATACATTTTTACTGTCTAAACAAAAAAATTAAATATATACAATATAGAATATTAGTTAATGGTAGACTGATTTAATCTGATCAATATACCAAGTTCCTAGCATGTGCGGTTCCAAACTATGTATATCACATGATCTAGGTGGCGCAAAGGAGTTTATCAACTCTTTCAAGGAACTTTACTGTCATCAGTTACTATTTGAAACTAGTTATTCATCCTTATAACCCTACTTAAATGACTTATGCTAGTTACACTTCAAACCCAAACTGATCATCCCAATGAATATATATTTGTTCAGGAAATCACAAAAACATATTTTTTCATAGTGCCATTATTTTGGCCAAAGACTTCATCATACTGTCTCCCTTAAGCTATCTCTTCTTATTCCAAGGGTTGAAGATCCCACGACTTGACTTGTTGATGCATTCATGCTAAATTTATAAGGAATCCCAAGATTTACCCATTGGTTTTAGTAAATATGCTAGTTTTCATCAATATAATATAGTAAGTGTCTCAAGTCTAAGAGCCATTTACACAATGATGACACTAATCAACATGATAGACTTTTGGATATAATACCATCCTAGGATTCATATGGATCAATTCATGGAACTATTTTACAAAAATAGTACCCACTCCATGTATGCATAAAAATAGCTACAAGATCAGTCATCTTCTTCATATGAACAAAATAGATAGTTCTATTATGTACTGATATTTTGATATCACTCAAATATCATATGGATATTAACATTTGGGATACATGGTTAAAGATATGTAATAAGAATATTATGATTTCATCATCACTTAATAATTACTACATTTATGTTTTGACATTATTAAAGGCATCACATTACCATTATACTTACTATTATCTGTATAAGCAGAAATTGAGAGAGATGTGGAATGTGTGACTGGCTTGCAGGATATGAATCATTCCATCAGAGAGGTGTATCCCAGTGAATAAATCAGATAATGGGGGATAATTATGCATTCAGATGGAGGAGATCACAATCAAGGGTGAGGCTCAAGAGGGAAACATAATTCAAAATTCTTCTAACCATCCCAAGCTCTCAAAGTAGAATCCCTTCTATAGATCTGTATTTGTTAAAATATTTATTTTTTCTCTTTAGTTTCCATTATCCCAGATCGCTAGCTATTTTTAATTGTGTCTTGATTTTAGTTCCACATCAATGGAAATAGCATTGGAATTTTCCAACTGCCTAAAGATTAAGCGTCAAATTACACACTTGAAGGCCACTTGAAAATTCACATTTGAACATTGCGTCTAACCACCTTTTTGCGACATGGACCTGAAAAGCAAATAATGTTAATGGTAATTAACAAGAACTTAATTTGTTTTCCCCCTTTTTAAACTGACGTTTTCACCTAGTGAACGAGCCCACTTAATACATCAGATTCATTTATTGCAAAGTACATCAACAATCTGTATCCATTCGTTATGTGCCTTGTGTGCCAGATGACCTTTGTTATACTTTAAATCAGGCCATTTTTTTAGTTGGTGGTGCATTTTCAAGTCAAAATTTAGTTTTGACCGGCTCAATCAATAGCACTGAATCATTAGCCATGTCCAATGATTGGCCAGAGTGGGAGCGAGTTGAGTTATGACAAATGGAAGAACATAATAAATGGTAATAAAAAACAACTAAAATCGTAAAATATTTAAGTAAATCAACAAAATCTCTCTGTAGTTAAACATTAATTTCTTTATGAATTTGATGTCAGAAAGCTCTATAAGTACCAAATATTGAAATTTTCAGAACACTCATTCTAAAAATATATTGAATTATTTTAAGCCCTGATAGCATGCAAAGATGATGATTATAATTATTATACTGATAACAAAAACATAAGTATGTGATATAATAATAGTCAGTAGCATATAATTTGTGATTATTAGACATAGGGTGTTAATAGAGATGATAGGGAGATAGAAATATAAGTAAAGATAGAGACAGAATGACGAAGTGACGGGTAGGGATCCACAAACGTCATCCACCATGTCACACGTCACTGTGACAGACATGTGACGGATGACGTGACGGTGATGGTGACGGAATGCATGGGGCGTGATGGTGACGGTGACGCGTGACGGGCTGTACGTGACAGTGACGTTACGGTGATGGGATACCCCGGACGCGTGACGTGACGACAGGTCCGTCACGGATGACGGCCGTGATGGATTAACATAGAAAAATAAATATCATAAATAATAACATAGTAAAATAAATAATATTATGCTTCGACTATGTTTATTAACATAATAAAAATAAATATTATTATTTCCGTCACTGTTGATGGGTACGGCGTCACGGTGACGGTGACGGAACGAGGAACCCGTGACGCGTGACAGGAATGTGACGAAATTTTTTAACTTCCTCTGATGCGTGGCGAGACGGTGACGTGACGAATATTTCGTCACGTTACCGTTCGTCATGGGTCGTCATCTGTCCTGTCACATCGCGGGGGTCACGTCCCGGACGTGCTGTTCCCTAGTGATGGGGGAGATTACTGATGAACCTCTCCTTCATGATTCCGAACATTAAGGACCGAAGAGTGGTCAGAGAGAACGTGACTCCTTTTGGCATTGCAAGGCTTCTCTCCTATGCTGCAGTGAGCTCCCACCTTGCCACAACTCAAAAAAACTACTCACATAACTCTCTCTTCATTTTCTCACTTCCTCACTCTCTCCAGCAATATCTCTCTCTTTATGAAATAACACAATAAGAGGCTTCAAAGTGATGGCCCTGATGATACAGGTGTACCAGAAGAAGCTCATCAAAGTTGCTCTCATAACCTGCAACAACAAGACATAGGCATTGGACAAGCAGAGAGACCAACCCGTCGGCCCATCATTTGATTACTCTCCAGTCAACTGAAAACCCTTCAATGAAACTGTACAGACATTGAACAAGAAGAAAACCGCGGAAAAAGAAAAGAATAAAGTTTCTGACTCAGAGGATGTTCGGCACATGCGAGGAGAGTCTGAGCTGGAGCTCCTTGACCTTGGAAGAGAGCTCAACCTTCTGCTCTTTATAATTCTGCAGCAAAAACTCCTTCCCTTGTATCACCTCCTTCAGCTCGTCCACCTCCCTCTTCAGCATCTCGATTCGCTGCAGCTCCCGCCCATGGGTCAGATCCGGAACCACGTATCCGTTTGCGTGTCCATTCACAGAGGGGTTCTCGGCGGGGGCGGGCTTCCTTAACTGGTGGAGTTCCCTTTCAGAGTTGAGAAGGTCCCTGGTAGCGCAGTCAAGCTGAGCTTGGAGGTGGGCCGACTGGGCTGACTGGGCTGCCAGGGCCTTGTGCAGGTCTGTGATCTGGGTCTGCATGTCCAAGATCATCTCGTCGCGTCGTTTCAGCTGCTGCCGCAACCTGTGGACTACCTCCCGCTTGGTGAACATGTCCATTGATCCGGCCTCGGACACGCAAGGCGAGTCTGACATGTTTGAGTGGTGGAACTGCCGTCGAGGGGGCTCGAGCTGTTCTGGCGAGCCACCGTCCTTCGCCGACTCATCTGCCATAACCACCACCAGGGACAGCTCAGGGTCTCCATCTTTTAGAGTTGGGCTGGTCGGCATCTGCTTCAAGTCGATTCTGCCCTCAGACATACTACCTGTGGGTAAAGTCTAACTCGTATTAACACACGATGTACACTAGTCCTTGCTAATAGCTATAGCCTTTTAACACAGTGGTAAGCGCTTGGATTGGGGGCATTTGGGTCTATTAAGAAGATTTGGATTCGGAGTTTGTGAAGATAAAGGCGAGAGAACAACAGTGAGTCATCATTGTCTTAAGTGTTCGTCTGAGGCCGTGGATGATCAGGATGATGAGGACTCGTCATCACTGTCATTTGTCTGCAGCTATGGATGATGGTGACAACTATCATCGTCATTCCAAGCCTTGGACGAATGACAAGGACAAAAATAATTGATGAAAAATATAATTCATAGAATATTTTCTCCTGACTGTGACTAATTAACTCAACTCTCTCTGGATATCCAGTATGATGGCAACGAGCCAACATTCTCCTCTCCATTTGTCAGTAGACATATGAAGATGCTGATCTGACTGGAAAGTGATGACGAGTTCATCATCGTCTTCCAACACTAGGACTACTAAATATTCTATAATAAAAAATAATGATACAAATCGAGCCTTGAACCTGGGTTAAAGAGATAGCTGCTGTCCTCGGAGTGAGCGTAGTAGTAGGAGTTTGAAGGAATGTGAAAGGTCTCTGACTGCCTCTTGGCCACCGATTTGACATTTTCTAGAAATGCAAAATTGTAGACTCAAAGACGACATTGAAAACTAGTTAAAAATAAAATAAAAAGCTATGGCCTGACCTGTTTTATTTGATCTCTTGGCATCAAATATCTGCTTCAGCTTCCATCCAAGGCGTATGGACAAGGTGCTCAACAGCGCACCGCCCATAATGAAGATCCAGTTTGCTCCATCGGCTTGGGTCACTTTTAATGTGTGCGATCTTGGTATCGTGTAATTAGACTTTTGTTTCATCTTTACATGTGCTGGGTTAAAACATCAAGGAGCCGAAGAAAGTCCCCACAAGACCAGATACCTTCGGATTTGAACAAGAGTAAAGAATAAATTGCATGGAACAAGAGTAAAGCCAAAATAAACACAAACATCTTTGAATAGGTAGATGACTCATCCCACGGTTTATTCGACCAACCACTGACATCTTTTGTTTCTTTTCATGAACTTAGTACTTTTCTGGCTGTAAATCATCATGGTTCATACCTACCTATTACAAAGATACGTAGAGATGCAAATGGGGTATAATTGGGTTTGGCATCAAAGATGACGATGCTGAGTGCACGATGACAAATGATTTGTCATCGTCCTCCGGTTTCCAAGAGCCATCATCATTGTCCTCACCATCATCCATCTGTTAATGACAAAACTAACTTATCATCATTCAGTTTTCTCAAGAACCATCATCAATGGCATCATCATCATCGTCGCCTTCATTCATAGGTTGCTGAATAATTTTAACCGTCATTGTTATTGGATTTTCAAGGGCCCACCCTCATCATTGGCATTTCGAAAAAGGAAATTTTAATCGTGTCATTATCATCGTTCTCCATCGATGGAATCTGAAATGAAAATGCCGAACTCATCACCGTCGTCTCCAAATCTAGTCATCGTGAGTTGTTCAAGCCCAAACATGGACGACGATATCCAGATTTGGGGATGAATTCGTCATTTTCCTATAATCACGAGGTAGATGCATCTACTCTAAGATTGGAAGTTTTCCTCTAAATAAACAGGATACAAAACAGCTGGTAACGGATGTAGATTCCAAAAATCAATACAATCAGTTAAATCAAAAGAAGCAGCGTCTCAGCTGAACGCATCAATGGAAACGTCTCGTTAAGAGTCAAGAGACGACATCTTCATGAGAAGTCCAACTAAATCTCTTCACAATTTTCTACTCAATCTTATATAGAAAAAAGTCCAATCATCCCAAATAAATTGAAGCACAACGCAAAGCACATGAGAACGGAAACCAGGAAGATGCGTAAAAGCAAGAAATGGAATATCATGAGGTCAGAATACATCAGACGATCTCAGCTCAAAGAAGGAAAATCAAAACCACGAGTTCAAATAAAAGAACCGACGTCTCAGCCAATCGAAGTTCTAACAAATAGCCAATCGAAAACATCGGAATTTCGAGTCAAATCCTAGACAGAAAAAAATCCAATCATCCGGAATGACAACCAAAAACAGGAAGAAGCTCACAAATCCGAGGAAGAAGGAAATAACCGTCAAATCTTCGGATTAAACAACAAACTGACAAAGGTTTCCCGTGATTGGAATCGCAAAGAAGGAAAAATTGTTACCGCGCTTCCATCAGTCAATCGCCGGCAGAGGAATCTCGTCCATTCCAGCTCCCCCGCCACTCACAGACCTACTGAAGATCGACGGAGAGCTTCAGGCAACGCGCCGCCGGAGAGACGGCGGCGATGGCGGCGGCGGCGGCGGCGCTTCTTTGGCGGCGACCGCAGAGCGCTAAAACCTGCTCGCTCTGGCGCCACTCCCTCTCGGCTCGCCTTCTGTCTTTCTCTCTCATCTTTCGCTGTCGTTGGGCTTCATTTTTCAATTTTCCCTCTTTTTTTCTTTATTCCCAAGTAGAACAATCAATAAAATCCATGCACAGCGCTCCACACCGGAGCCCTACGTCCGGGTACAGCTATGCTCACGAACACCACTAGTTAGATCTCGCGCATACACCCCGTGGAATTTAATACGTACTAAGTACGGGAACTGCCCCAGCGAAGCCAGCGTGGACTTATCCGTACAGTGGGCCCGCCGATAGGGTTCGGCGGTCGACCGGGCCAGGAGAGTCGGTCGGGTTCGGGTCGACTGGCCGTCGGCGTCGGGTGGGCTGGGTCTGTGGGTCGGTCGGGTTACCCTACTGGTGTGGTCTGTAAGCCCTTGTAGTCACCTAATAGTACTAATGTTGAAGAGTATAGTGCTGGGACGCGGACGGGGTCCCCTGGGACGAAAAAATCGTCCGTCAGGAGGTCCCCGGACGACGGACGGACGATCTGGACAGAAGACCGTCGGATTCACATCCGACGGTTGAGATGTTGACACGTGGCCTGGCGAGGACAATTTATAATATATTATAATAAAATTTTAATATATAATGTATTTTTTCGTCCGGGACGAATTTTGGGACGAATTTTCATCCCAGGATTATTGGACGGGACGGTTTTTTTGACCGCAGACAAAAAACTGTCCCGTCCTTCATCCATACTCTAACATGGGACGTAGGACGGGACGAATTTCGTCCCAAACCGTCCACGTCCCGTCCCGTCCGCGTCCCTACACTATATTGAAGAGTATAGTTATTTCTTTTAGTATGAGAATTAATGAGTTATGTAAGATATAATTAAAAGAATGTAAATAAAATCTAAATAAAAGAGAGCCGAAGTATATTTGTTATGTGTGTACCGCCTTTAGGATGGATGTATATGAAATGTTATATTGTGACCTCACTAAAATTAATCTTTATTTGAGGTTTTAAATAATATAAATATTAATTGAGCCAGATGGTTTTAAATAGAACCATCCATCCACAAGATGTTCTTGGTGTCTTAGGTATCAGGCCATTGACACAATCATACCATGAATCAACCTGATTAAGGGTTACACCTTTTACCACTGACAGATTCAACATATTAATTTAGTGAAATTTTTATCGAAATGTTACCAACTTTCCCTTTAGTGTCTCCACACAAAGTGTTAGGGGATCAACTATCCTCCTCAAATAAGCAGAAGTGGTGGGAAAAACTCAGTAGCTGCATTGATAACATCACATTAAGTAGTTTTATTAAGTTTTTCATTATAATTTTGCCATAAAAAATCCAAAAAATATAAAATATTCCCACAAAATTCATCAAAATCATAATGCATAAGTATAATCTAATAAAAATAAAATGAATATTGATTTGGTTTAGTTTTAATTAGTTTTCGCAAGTTTATTGTGTTAAATTATGTTTAATTAGTATAAATCCAAAAATCCAAAACACACAAAAAACTTCTAAAAATCTAAAAAATATATGTGAAGAAAAGTTTCATCTTCAGTAATTTATCTTTGTCTGTTAAACCCTTGCACTTTACTAAGTAAGCGCAAAATTCTAAATATTTTAGCGTAAAATTAGAGGTTTTAAAGGAAAATTTTAACTCAATTGGACATATTTTGCACAACTGGAAGAGAGTACACTTTTGGAGTAGACTATGGGGATCCAAGTCATGCCATTTTTTCAACTCCTCTTCCAATATCCTAGCACCCTTTATTATTAAAATTTCCCTTTCTTATTTTCTTTAAAATACTGAATTCCTAGTTATTTGTCTCTTCTCCAACGCCCAATAAAAGTTGAGTCTTATAATGGATTACTTTGTAAATATTATAATTAAATTTTCTACTCAGAATTTGCCTTATGGTTCCCTCTCTATTTCTGTTGTTGGTCACCATCATTGCTAAGGGGGGACATTTTCCATGTGCAATGTGCTTGTTCTGCCACTATGTGCCACTGCTCACTTAAACTTTTGATTAAAAAAAATGTGGCGGACAAGTTAATCATATATTCCATATCTGGTTCCATTATCTAGAAATACAATCTGTTCATTACACGTGTGATGCTTTAGGTGAAGTCCATGAATACTTGATCTAGTCTTCAAACATGTGATAAAATCACAATATGGAGATCATTAGTCTTCAAACATGTGTTATAAATATTCCAATTCGAAGGACACTTAAGAAGAACATCAAAGTATATAGATTGAATATCATTATCTAGTCTAACTCATATGATGAGTACGGTTGGTATCTCTACGCATTAATGTGGAGACACTAAGGTTGGATAGTGGGTGCCCTTTAGTAAAAAGGGTTCACTAATTCATCCGTATGAATCCCTAAATGATATTATAGAAAAATGTCAATCATGTTGATTAACAGTTGTGTAAATGGTCCTTAGACTTGAGACACCAAAGACATCTTGTGGATGTATATGATTTTAAAAAGAATTATAAACAATATTATTTTGGGTGTAGCAAAAAGTTTGCAAACATGATTAAGTGGTAAAGAGGAGATAATTTGACTTGGTATCAGAGGAGACAAGCCAAAAAAGATGATGTGATATAGTACTTGGCCAAGAAAATGGAATATTGGAGAAGAGTTGTCTGATGATTTACTCCTAACAGTGATGACTACTAACTCTCACGAATGATAAAAATTTAGTAGTTGATCATACCATAAGTCTTCGTAGGAGCATCAACCAAATGAGGGAATGTATGTACACGGTAGCTGATGATAAACATGTTCAATGAATAAGTGGATACATACTCCTTCTAGAGGACGAGGTGTATCTTGGCACCATGTTGGGAGGCAAATTGCGTGTAATTTTTAATTGTCATTGTAATTTTAATTTGCCTACAATCAAATAAATTTGATAAAAATAGAAAACTCACTCAACTGTATAGTTAGATTAAGGTCGTCTCCACAGGGTCTGGCCTTTAGAGTTGTTTTCAATAATTGAATTGTTAGTTAATAAGCTAAAATAATAGAGATAGTAAGTATAAGAAGAAATAAGTAGTTAGTGGGTAGTTAGAATATTAAGTTAATAAAAGAACTAGAGGAGAGAGAATATCAGATATTATATTTACATATATTTTATAGATACTAAGAATATTTTATAGATACTAAGAAGTACGATATTATTTATTATAGTTAAGGATGATAGTGATTTAGTTAGTAAAGAAGTTAGATAGATAGGGAAATATTATTGAAGTAAGTGTAACTAAGCTAGAGAAGTATTTATATATATTAAGAAGATGGATAAGAAGAGAATAAGTAATTATCTAATTATAATATAACTATTGATGGAAATATATGTGGTCGGCAAGCCAATCACACATTCCACATCTCGTTCCATGTTCATTAATAGAACATATTAATTATAGTGCACATGTGATACTTATAATGAAGTCCATGAATACATGATCGGACTTAGTGAATTATGATGAGATCGTAATACGGAGATCACTAGTCTTTAAGCATGTGTTCTAAACATTCCTATTCAAAGGATACGCGAGAAGGACATCGAAGTATCCGGATAGAAGAACACTATCTAGCCTCACTCATATGATGAGTATGGCCGTTACCGTAGCCATTGGTGTGGGGACACTAAGGATAAATAATGGGTGCTCTTTAGTGGAAAGAGTTCACTAAATTGATCCGTACGAATCCCTGAATGGTATTATACCGAACTGTCAATCAGGTTGATTCACGTCACGGTTGTGTAAGTGGTCCTTAGACCTGAGACACCAAAGACGTCTTGTGGACGGACGGTTGTACTTTGGCTATGGCCAACGAGTCTCTAATCATGGGATTCTAAACGGTCTTAGTTCGGGTGCATCAAGAAGTACACGAAGGCGATTGAGTGGTCAAGATGGGATCGTCCACCCTCGGTATAAGAGGTGACGGCTCAAGGAAGACGATGCAATGAAGTCCTTGGCCAAGGCAGTGAAATATCGGAGAAGAGTTTTCTGATGATTTTTGAATGCATCAGTACTAACTCGGATGATCGATTAGGGTTTGACAGTTGACCATACCCTAAGTCGTCCAAGGAGCGTCAAGTGGGTGAGGGATTATACATACACGATAACTGATGACGAACATGTTCCATGAGTGAGTCGATACACACTCCTTTGACTTTTCTAGGACACGAGGTGTAGCTTGGCACCCCACGTGTCAGAGACTCGACCTATTGATTGGGTTAAATCGATCCGACATTAATTAATGTATATGATGATATAGTTAATTAATTTGGAAGGCCAATAAAGGTCATTGGGCCATTGGAGTCATTAACTAGACTGATACATGGGCCTAGAGGGTCACATGCAAATGGTCTTTTGGACGTTGGAAGATATACATAAGTTTTGGGGGTTTTATGAAAAATACCCACTTAGTATAAATAGGGGAAGGCCCTGAACAAAATTCACCCAGGCCAGAATTGTTCAGGGGCCTTTCCCCTTCTTCTCCACTCTCCCCACATCCCCTCTCCATCCCTGATGTGATCGGGACGACGTAACGACGCCGACGGAGAAAGAACGGGGTTCGTCAACTAGAAGGAGGATATCCGACACGCCGAGGACCGCGTGGATACGTCTAGAGGCTGCACACTTGAGCAGCTCGACTCGTCTCGCTCTGGGATCGAAGAAATCACGAATGAGATTCGTGCAAAGGTACACCGTTTCAATGGTTTTTGTCGATGCCGTTCAATTCGCAAAAGAGTCTTCCGCTGCGCATCGTTTTTGTTCTATTCATCCATTTCAAGGCCTATAGAACCCAACAATATATATATGTTTTTTATGAGTAAAAATAGTATATATATATGTGTAGATTTTTTATAAGGTTGAAGGGATAGGGACTTAGTTAAATTAATTGATATCTTCGAGTGCACACAAGGTGCTCGAAGTAATACCTAAATGAGATCGATCCATAAAAATGCAACGGAATTTGTCTTCTCTTCTATTAAGTTCAAAGTTAATCAAAGTAAAAATGTACTTAACATAATTTTATACCAAATTAAGCAGAGATTTCACCTGATTCGCCTTGAGTTGATGAGCAAGGGCGGCGGCGCCAATCGCTGCCTACTAAACTCAGTGTGCGGCTCCCTAGGCACTTCTCCCCCGTGCTGGCACGAATCACCATCTCCTCAGCTTTCTCTGGGCCATCTAGAGCTCTAGGATCCGTTGAAGGGTTGTCACACCCCTCCTCTTGCTCCGCCACCCTTAGAAGGGCCCTCCACCATTTGAACAACTCACTCGAAGGATGCTTGAATTGGGGGCCTTCGAGCCCCCTTTAACGGTTTAGGAGGGACCTCCCAGGCCGTCTGATGGAGGGGGACAACCCTAGAGTTCCTACCAGGCCGTTGGATGGCCTAGCGGTCCCCCCTCGCCAGCCAAAAATGGCATCTGGTGGCAGGGTCGACGGCCAGGGGTGGGGATGGACAAAATTGCCCTTAGCCATCTGATCTCCCTTATAATAAGTCCAATGGCTGCGATTATATCGCAGCCGTGGACCCTTCTTACGATGTACCTGTTCGCGCCACATCATCATTCCCTGTTAGCACCTCATCAACACCTTGTCAGTTTCTCATTCTTATGATTCGTCTGCTGAGGGGTCCCGTGATCCTCATCACCCTGAGTAGCCAATAAGAAGCCCTGAAAAACCAATAAAAGAAACTAAATAAGAACAGGAAGATCCCACCGTCTGATCTTCTTTAAAATACACCCATAATGGCACGGGCTTCAAGCCGGGTCGGCGGAAGTCCAGTCATAATTTCTTTGAAAATTATATTAGATCGGGGCACGTTGGGCCGCAATCGACCTTCTTATCTTGGCATGGCCCTGCATGAAGCTGGAAGAAAGAAAATTGTGGGATTTTAACCCCATATAGGAAAAACTTAAAAGATGCCGCACTATAAATATTTCGACATATATCTATCATTGAAATGGAATTGCATACCTCTTGAGTGTGCGGTCTCGTTCGCCTGTGGGCCTGGGTGGTCCTCTTTGATGGCCTCTTTTTGGGGGCTGGCTGCTGCTCGCCGCCCCTTGCTGGCTGGGGGGCGGGCTTGAGTGATTGCGTTTGCCCACCTACGGCCGACTACGGTGCTGCTGTGCCTGGTCGGTCCATAGCTGGCCCATAAGAAAAACCATTTTTTATTCTTTTTTATTTATTTCTCTCTTTTCTTTCTCTCTTTTATTTCCTTCTCTTCGACCTTGACTTTACTCCTGCAATTGCATAGATGACATACTAAATAGAACATTAGTACTATTATAATCACAATGTTTTAAATATATTTTAACTATGAAATACTTGAAGTTGTAGAAATGTAAAAGTGACATTAAAAATGCATTTTTTATCACTTGCTCTATTCAGTGCAGGAGATGCAAATTCTTGTCAGATTGAATAATGCACATGAAATGTTCCCAAAATGACGCTAAAATATGTATGATTACGAACCACATTTTGGGTCTATCACACCCCAGGGGTTAGATACTCAACCTATTGATTGGGTTAAATTAATATGTCACTAATTAATCTATATAATCATATAGTTAATGAATCTGGAAGGCTAATAAATGTAATTAGACCATTGGAGTTTTTAATTAGATTGATACATGGACATAGAGAGTCAAGTGCAAATTGTCTTTTGGCTTTGGAAGGTATACTTAATATTTGGGGTATGTATGAAAGATACCCATGTAGAATAAATAGGGAAAGGCCCGGAATAAAATTCACCCAAGGTCACAATTTCCAAGTCCCTTCTCCTTCTTCTCCCATCACCCCTTGGCTCGTGTCCATTCCCGATGAGATCGAGACAACATAATGATGATGGTGGAGCGTTTGAGGGCTAAATGCAAGGGACAGTTCCTGGCCTAATGTCCTCTGATTGCTTCTTTTAAAGACACAAATATAATTTGAATCCTTTAAGATTAGTTGTCCAATAAATTAGCTCTATAAAATTCTCCAGCCAATTGATATCTATGCCATTTAATTTCTATTATATTTCTTTATATGGCTATGCAAAGTATGAATCTTTACTAAACTACTTCACTTAATATAAGCCAAGCATGGTTATTTTAATTTCTTACAAGATGTACGCACTGATATTTAGACAAAGTTTATGAATATTTAAATAATTTGGTTATTGAGATGATAAATTGATGCAGAAAGAGGTCTAAAGTCATATCAGAAGCTTAAAGTTTAATCAAATGTATCATGTAATACTGCATGTATTATATCTTATTGGACACACTAATTGATCATCCGACCTAGGACTAATGCATGGAAACATATTTTCTATTATTTTAATGACCATAAAAAAGGACTTAAATTACATCACATTATTACAGTTTGGCTCCTCCCATAATAAATGTAGATAATATGATTTTGATCACATAATCACTTTTATGAACTTTTTTTTGCATATGAGCTAAGGGTACTTGGCATCCCATGATTAGGAACTGATAGGTTATAGACACAACCAAATTGTCTATCTACAATATGTTCTTTGTGCCTTAAGAGTAAATAACATTTAAAATAAATGTCATGGATCTACCTGTTTGACAATCAGGTATATTAACATCTTGATGTGAAACGGCGGGTCAGAATCGATCGATCATTCCAGTGCCGATTTGGCAGGTGTGATGCAAGTAGATGACGATACGAATGCACGTGAAAATTCAATGAGAAGCACAAACAGGATGACAATGACACTAATGACCAATAAATCACGGTAAGAGGTTCCTGGATATGCCACTAGGCTCCCAATGACTCGGACGTCGGATTGAAAACTGTTGTGGGCACGACTAGTACTGCTAGCGCGCTCACTGATGGAGCATGCCAGCCCACTCCGTCGGAAACATCTTCGGAGCTGCCATCATCATCGTCATTTACAGCCCCGTCGGTTCACATCCAGCCCGATCACGCCAAGGCGAAGGTGAAACACTCAGGTTCAAATACCCCGGGTAAAGCACACCTGCGTATCCAACCGTTTTGATTTTTGTCGACACGTGCTTCTTATGTTTGTTGTTTTACCATGTTCTTGTGTTCATGTTCGTTGTGTTCCTGTTCGTGTCATTATGTGTCGTGTCATTTTGTGTCATCGAATATGCGCTAGACATATCATTTTTATTTTTTGTGTTAAGAAGGGGGGTCCCTATGTATAAGAACTCCCCCGGTAAGGGCCCTTGGACCCTTACCAAGGGATAGTGTACCCTTGGTAAAGGCCATCATGCCCCTATATAAGGGGCACGATGGAGTCCTAACCGCTGAGACCAGATTTTCATATTGAGAGTTTTGTTCAAGTCTCTTGGTCTCACAAAGGAGAAAAAAGGAGAAGGAACGGTGGGAACAGAAAGTGGGGAGGAGGAAGGGAACTCTGCGTCCTACCCCATTGGTGCTGCCCAGGGTACACGCTCCACTTGTGCATGTCGCCAGCATAGATCGATGCCCGATCGACCCTACTACCGGGTATCGCCACCGCCTTTGAGTCGCCAGCTTCACTGTGTGTTTCTTCAGCATTGACCGCATCGCACGACCCCAACTCACCACCCTGCAACTATTGCATGCGGCCAAACTGTGTGACCCACTCGCTTGCGTTGCCTACATTGATTGCACCTCACAGACAACTCTTGCCACCCTATCGACTGGCATGCTGCTGAGCTGCGCGCTCCACCAGTGTTCTCCGTCTGCGCCATTTACGCCACACGGTATTGCTTTGTCCGCTCGCGCCACTCCGGCGCAACACCCTGCACCTGTCACGCGCTGCTGAACAGCGTGCACTGCCTCGCTCAACGTCAGGCTTCCCATGCCGTCCGGACGTGACCCACCGTCTATGGTATCCAAGCGTGCTGCACCGCACCACCCGCGCATCGCCGAGCCATGGGCGTCTCCTCCATGTGACACCCGCATCTCCTGCACCGCTTGGATCATGCCCTGCCACTCGCGCCGCTCAAGACAAACACTTAAACTGTGCTTGCCTCTTGTGCACACAACGCTTGTGTGGTTTGCGCCGTCAGGTCATTCCTTGTTGCTTTTGCCACTCGTCATGCGGCCGTATCCCTAGCTGCCATCGCAACTCCTGTGGCGCCGCTATCACACACGACGACCGCTGACCAGCCGTGCTGCCACTACCGCTGCTCCCGTCTGCGATCTCTGCGGTGCCATTCAGTCGCAACACCTCTTTCTTTGTTGCCGTCTCCTACTAGTGTCACACTCCTGCGCCGCGTATCTGCCGCTTGTCGAGCTCTGCCGTGCCCGCCTTCGGCACGCCTTCGCCACACCTGCCTTGCACCGATGAACACACCGACGATGAGCAACATCACCAACGAGGTACGTCATCCCCCTACTTGTCAGTTACATTATATTTTACAATATACTTTCGGCTGCACTCCACCGCGCTCGGGTTAGATTAGGTGAGAGTTTATATTTTGAAAACTACGACTTGAGTGAGTTCTTAGGTACAATTCGACCCCGTCCGTTACGTTTGTGCACCAACGTAGTCACCGTTGTCGCTCTAATGAGGGTCAGAAGGTCAGTGTCACTTTCACTAATCACTTGCCCCGGAGCTCGGAGCTCAGTGAAACCCCACAAGTCGAGACCTGCACGTAAATTCGCCTAGGATCATTGCATCACGTAGGTTAGATGTCGGACGTCACCGATGACGTCCGACATCACTCACCCTCAACGAGTCTAACCAAGGATGTACATATAGAAATACTATCCCTCAAAATGATATTCCTATCTATCCATATCCTAACCCCGGCGGTGGAGACTGGTTAGGGAGGCACTAAAGGAAATAATGAACACATAGATAGGGAGAGATGTGAGTGTACCAGGATGGACGCGACCCAAAGCTCGTGATGATGACGACAGAAACCGACTTGGGATTCATCAGTGACACGAATGGTGAGCAGAGCGTCGGCAATGGCGAGTGCTGATAGTGCCAAGGCCTGCACACGGGCGGCAGCGTAGATGGAGGCATGGGTGGTGATTGTGGGGACATGGGCGATGACGCTGGCGAGGTGCAAAGTGCGGTTGAGATGGTGTATCTTAGAGGCAGTGATGCGACTCGAATAGCGGCAAGGCGCGGCGGTGGTATGACACGGTTGTAGCATTTTGCGGCGCAGCAGTGGCAGCACGGTGTGGACAACAACGGCACGATGTAAGTGACACATCAACTACAAGGTCAACGACAATGGCGACATAGGCAATGGGGGCACAATGCGATGGCGAGAGGACGATGTGGCGACATGGAGGTGGCATGGAATGGAGTGGCGCACAATTCGAGCATGGGCGGCATGATCAGGTGGCGCTGCGGGCTGGCGGTGCATGACGCAAGCACGTGCAGCGTGGGGCGAGCACGATGTGAGTGTGGGCAGTGCGAGCAAGTGGCGCTATGGATGACACAAGCGGGCAGGGCTGGAGGGCAGCACTGTAGGGTGATGTGGGTGGGCGGCACTACAGGCGGCACAACACGACGGCTGCTGGGATAGCGGCATTGGGCGATGGTGTGAGGCAGGGGTGGTCACCGAAGGCGGTAGCGGCAGCGGCAGTGGCAGCGACAACCGACTAGGGTTCTCCAAAGAATGCCCAAAGTTGGAGTGGGGACCATAAATAAGTTGAAAATTTGAAAATAACAATAAAATTAAAAGAAAATATAATTTTTCTTCCTTTCTTTCTCTACCTAAGAAATGGGGGGTAGCTCCTCCCCTACATAAGGGTGTCATATGGGCCTCCCTCTAAGGGAATTGGAAAGAGGCCCACCAAAGGGGTCCTAGGGGTCCTCTAGATGGAAACAAGGCCCGTACATACGAACATGTATACCCACATACACGACCTTCAAAACTAGAAAGAAGCCATAAAAGCACGACGAAGATAACATCAACCTCTAGGGGCCGGTGACTAGGCTGAATAGTTGAAGGCTGGTTCTTTCACTTCAGCCCATGCTCCTCGAGCTGGCTAAGACTGGCCTTCAGTGCTAGATGGTTCCCGTCACATCTAGGGGTTCATATAGATAAATTTAGTGAACTCTCTCCCTTAAACACAAAAAATGGTTATGGGATCAACCACCCTTCTCATTGGAGGAATACCATGTATTTATTATGTCTTGATATTTTGATATAAATCTTAAAAATATTGTGCATCTGAATATCTAGGATACATTTGAACATACTTAATCTTACTAGTATGATCTCACTACAATTCACTCAATAGTGTGCATATCCTTAGACTTCATTATGATAGTCACATATGAATAATAATATATTCTCCATCAAAGAATTATGAATGACCTGCGGAATATTAGATTGAATTAGAGGTCATATAACTTCATTAGAAAGTATGTACACCATATAATAAGTCAGACATGTAACAAAATACCAAGATAAAAGAGGAACAATAAGATCTACACGGTTAATGTTCATCTAGAAAGAATCACACAATAAGATAGTCATGGAAACATAAGTGGGATAACAGATGAAAGATTCATAGATGAAACATTAACTCTACATATTTATTGTATCACAGGACATAATATATTTCTCTAAGAGTGATTGACTTTTGTCCAAATAAGAGATTAATGAAAATGTATGTTGTCATCAGGGCAATTACACATTCCACATCTTGCTCAATATTTATTGATATAATATGTTCTTGTAATGCATGTGTGATGCTTATAATGTAGTTCATGAATATGTGTTATGAGTGTGAAAATTAAGATGATATTATTATACATAAATTACTTATATTTATGCATTTGTTACAAATATTTTTATTCAAAGGATACTTGAGAAGAGCAACAAAATATCAAGAAAAAATATCATAATATTGTGTCCTCATATGATGAGTATGACTGATCCAATAGTCATTACTGTGGATACATAAATGACAAATAGCAAGTGCTATTCGGGAAAGAGTTCATTGAATGGATCCCTGTAAATAACTGGATGATATGCGTAACTATCAAGTGGTGGATTTAGGTACACGGTGTGTAAGTGATAACATACAAATTTCAGAGAAAATGGTGTATATTTCATAAATATCTGCATCAAAATGACAATATTTCCATATTATCGTGGTTTAAATTTATTAAAATAGATATTGTTGTTATTTTCTGATTTTTCCAAATTTGTTGATATTTTAATTTTTTCTGAAATTTTTTCAAAAATAAATAAAATTTGCAAGTTAGAAAACGCTTATATAGAATGGCTAAGATGATTGATATATTTTTATTGATTTGTCCGTATTTTCCAAAATTTTCTTACAACTAGTTCATTAAAAAAATAAATTTAGAAGTCGATTAACTAATTCAAAATTCAATCGATGCATTTACTATCATTTTAGGGGTTTGGTAGTCACTCAACTCATGTAGACGAGTCTTCAGAGAGTTTTCGCCAAGGCATAGCTAATCATTGGTTGACGAATAATTATGCATCACGATTAGTAATAGGGTGTAATTGTCAAAGGATAGGTTGTAGGATGTAAATCAAACATCACTTTAAGCATTAAATGTATTTACCGTGGACCAACAAAAAAATCAGGGTATTTCAAATTATTGATGTTTGAAGAAACGGGGTGTGTGATCTAAATTTTGACTTGAAGAAAGGAAACGTCTGAGAAAGCCGGCCCCCCGGACGGTTACGTTCTGAGGACTGTAAACGTAGTCTGGATGATTGTAGGACCTGATGTGGATCTTGTATCCATCTTCTTGGATATTTTATATTTTCTGAATGAAAGTTATTAAGTAAACTATTCACGTTCTTGTGACCCATGTCCTTTCAACTTATTCTGCCAACTAGCTGAAGTGTAAAACGAGAAAGAAAAAAGAAGTCTGAATTTTGATTGTTGGAAATGTCATGTTCACTCACGTATTTAGGGGCTTGTAGAATTGGTACCTGGGAAGATTTGGAATTTTCTGAATGGTTCGATTGGATGGGAATAAGTGGCATATTTCTATTGAGAGAGTTAAGTCACTCTTGATTGTTCGATTTATTTTTTATCCTTGAACTAAATGTCAACTGCTCTTCAACTGAGATACCGACGAACAAAAGTCCGAATTCATTTACGTAGCCAAGAAGAAACGATCTGGGTAGTCCCTCCGTTGCCGTAGATCTCGCTTCCGTTTGTTGCAACAAAGAAACCTATGCGTTACGACGCTTCGGGAGAGAGAAAGAAGAAGATGAAGTCTAAGTAAGCCTACGGGCGACGAGGAAGTTCTTGGACTTTCGGTATGGCCCAGAGAAAGAGCTTTATCCATGATCATCAATTTAGAGACTGAAATCTATACTAGACAACGTGATTCCTTACATAATTGAGACTATCTAATTTAGCTTCGTATAAGCTTTATATAAAATAAAAAAACGTAGTATCCTTTGGCCAACACCACCAGTAAAAAGGAAAGACTCGAACACAGACACACCACTCTCTCTCTCTCTCTCTCTCTCTCTCCATCTCTCTCTCTTTTAACAAGATGAAAACTCAAAATGATTACATGATGGAGCAGTTCTGACGGGGATCTTCGTAGTAGACGAGCTGACCCGGAACGGAGATTGGATGGTGATGTGTATCATACTGACATCCATATCCGTAAAGACCATAGTTGCAAGGTGGCGCCCTAGCATAGAACTCATCATCATACAATCCGCTACGATAACCCACGTAAGAGTTGTAGGCCAGATCTTCGTTTCTTCTTCTGTCCTCTTCTCGTACCAACAAGCCCTCTTCTCCATTTCGCCAGTTTCGCTCCCATCGACTTCTCCACATCCCTCTCTCTTCTCTCTCGAAGAGAAGCTGCGGCCGCTTTCGGAACTTGCGATAGATCTCGAGAACGATAGAAGCTACGTCGACCGAGCCAGTGACGGTGACGCGGTTGTTTTCAGCGTCCACGTCGACGGTTTCCACGCCTTCCATGTCGTAAAGCTTCCTTCTAACCTTGAGTGCGCACTTCGGGCAGTGGAAGGGAACCATTAAAACGACAAGCTTTCTTGAGGGCATCGGCGGCTCGTCAAGGCGTTGGCAGCCATTGCCGGCAGCGAGAGAGGACGCCTTGGCCATGCCTGAGGAGTTGTTTCCCATGCGGTCGAACTACAACCAAAGGATGAGAGGAGAAGTTTGAGCCGTGCGTTTCTTGAGAAAAAGGATAGTATGTGTATCTAATGGTGGCTTATTTCGCTCAAGAAGAGGAAGTGTTGCCTCAGTTTGGGTTCTTCAAAATGGTAAGCTTTTCAGCGGCTAATTTCTTTTGTTAGAATGAGATGAAGCAGTTGATCCGCAACGTGGAACAAGATGTGTGGGTGAGGTGACCGAATTGATCCTCTTAATGTTGACCTTAAAATAAAATCCACGATTAGTTGGTACTTTCATTAATGGAAAGGATTTAAAATTTGCGCTTGGTTAAGAGTTAGTAAAAGAACTTCGTCCACAATACCCGGAGATAACGCATTTGATTTGATCATTCTTTTATAGCTATTTTATTTATGCTCCATGAATGTATAACATGGAAACAGACAAGGAAACAGTAAAAATAGCTAGAAACTATTAAACGAGTCCACTCTGTGTAAGCTTCATTGAACGCAAATCTCTTTGAGAATGTTTTCCTGTACTTCATGGATTTTTAAAGTAGGGGATTTGAGTTCCCGCGCTCAAATCTCTTAAGGCAACTGTATCTATAATGCAGATAAAAACTCATTTTAATTTGAAAACACTATTTAATAATTATGTTCTTTAAGTGTGCCTTTTATCTTAAGATCCATTAATATCATGGAAATAGACAAGGAAGGATAAAAATAGCTACTAAGTATTAAACTAGTCCAATTGGTAGTGGTTCAAGCTTCATAGAACTCAAAATCCTTTCGGAATATTTTCACAAAATGTTAGCACTAATAACTTGCTTTCATAATGTGACAAGAGCGCGGGCACATGTATGCATCTTATTCAACTTTTAAAAGACGTAACATTTGGCAAGAAGTAATCATACTGCCAGTGAATATGTAAATATCTTCCCTCATTACCTATTTTATATTCATCCATCAAGTTTACTTTTATTATATATTGAACCAGTACATCAAAAATTTTGGGAGTAAGTCATACTTATGTGGTGTAATTGAGTAGTAAGTATCTAGATGATTAGTTTTAATAATCTTAACTTTTCTTTGACCTTTTTTAGCTTGTTTACTCAAATTACATCCGCATGTTGGGTTCTATTGTCTTGATTGAGATCAAACTTCACTGATTCTCACAACAGAATACTTTGAACAAAATCATAGTAGCATTCCAAAACCTATGATTAAATAACAGGTGCATGATCGGACCATGATTTCTTTGTTCCTCGAGAGAGCCTGGTTGAGATGATCATGCATCCAGCCTCTAGATATATCTACACAATCCCTGGCATGTTGAATTGCCTTCTTCATCTTTATGAGCCCCGTTGTCGTTCCTCCATCGCTGTTGCACCACTCTAATTGCATCAGGAGTGGAAGAAGGTAAGGGGAAAAATGAGAAGAAGGATGGAGCACCTCAACAATCCTAGCATGTGTGAACTCCATTCTGGATCTTCCACTCTTTATACTAAGTAGAAATTTTTAATAGAAATCCCTACAACAACTATTTGGGTGTGACCTTCTAGGCCCATGCATTAGAGTGGTAAACAACTCCAGTAGCCCACTGCCCTTTATTGACCTTTCAAATTCATTATATATTATCATAGGTATTCATTGATCAATAATTTATTTAACCTTATCCGTAAGTTGAATTTCCATCTTGTGGGATGCTAAGCTACATCTCGTGCTCTAGAGGAAACAAAGAAGTTTATAGAACCATATTGCCTTCATTCATTTCTTGTGTGTATTTAACCCTTTATATGCTTAACACTCCTAGGATGACTTATGTACGTTCAACTATCAAAATCTAATCAGCCGCCCGTGTTAATACAAATGCTTTAGGAAATCATTGGAAAACTCGTGTAGGATATTCTACTACCATGGATAAGGACTTCATTGCATCATCTTCTTTGAGTTGCATCCTTTTATACCAAGAGCAAAGGATTCCACCTCGACCACTAAATCGTCTTCCTCAACTGTTTGTAATTACATTAATAGGAACATGTAGGTCATAGTCAAAGTACAGTTAACCATCCACAAGATGTTTTTGGTGTCTCAGGTCTAAGGACCAGTTACACAACACTGAGGTGAATTAAAATATCAGTAGTATGGTACAATACCATTCAGAGGTATATATTTTTTTGGCTCTTGGGCCTTGATCTGGATGTAAAAAAATGCAATTCCTTGCAGCAGAAGACTTGAATCAGATCAGAATGGCATCAACAGAACCATATATGGAATTACCAAGGCACGCATCACACCATGTCTTCTTGGATCCTCGTGTCAGTCATGTCAAGCTTCTCTCATGTGTGCAACTGTGGACCGTGTGGAACGTGTTGATTCAAAAAGGAATTTTGAAAAGTCTTTTAAGAGTGAAATTTGTATTCATATAAAACTCTGCAACCTTGAAGATCAAATTTGGGATAAATGGTAGATAATTTCGTAAATCTTCAATTCTCTATTTTGTGAAATGTCAATATTTTTAAAATATTAGATCAATTATCTGGTTTGAAAATCTTCAATTCTATATTTCCTGAAATTGCATAGAATTTTGAAATATTTCATCAATTCTCTAGTTTCTAAAACCACTTATTATCTGAAAACATTTTCACTAATAATCTTTGTGTCAGTGAAATATAAATATAGAAAGAGAATTATGAATGATGATCATTCTTCTTTGTATCACTAATAATATTTCTTAAAACTACTTTATTTTTTAACATTCACTTTAATATATGTTGGGTTTGTTAAGGCTTGATTGATGGTATAATCATGAAAATACAATGGAATAAATGTACATCCATCATGATTATCGTCTTGCACTGAACTTGTTCTGCTCTTGATTTAGTCATTGGGAGATTCTCTAAAAGCCATTAGCACACCTTCCCTTGAGATGTATTTATGTGATTGAAAAACTTAAATTTAGGGTACAAATTTTTCTTTGATATTTGATTTAATCAATAATATTTATAAACCTTTACTCATAAAATAATGTGTCTAGTTAGTGATGAGAAAGTGTCGTCTCCACTTTCTCTTCATTTTTGTGCTCATTCCACTTATTCTTCGTTTTTGTAATCATGAAATAAAATCCCTCTAGAGAGAGATGCATAGATCATGTTGGCTACAAAATAGCCATTTTTTAAACCCAAAATAAATAAATAAAAGCAAAAAGTGGTTGTTGAAAAAAGTTAATAAGCAAAACTACTATTATCTATTGAAAAGGCTAAACACAAACTGAAAGTAAAACAGAACATAATCATGACAATAATGCCAATCATGGTGCTTATGAGATTATTAATACCCATGTGCACAAATTTATATTTCAAGTTTGGCTTTCATACGGATTTTTGATAAAAATTTAATATATGTATGATAATGAAAAAAATAATTCAAGCACAAATCCAACCTTATATTTTCAATTTTTTTGAAAAATTAAAGCTTATATATAAAATACATGTTATCCAAATTCCATTAAATGAGAACTTCCTTCAGATTTGCAAAATATTTGAAGAATTTTTTTTCCTAATGAATATGAAATAAATCATCATGCCAATCAGTGAAAATAAATTCTTCGAAGTTATTCTCAGTAGTTTTGATTCGATCCCTTTCTCCAATATTATTTCCTCTTGCATAATCAAGGGTTCAACTTCATTAACGTGAGGTTCATCACAACATTTATAAAAAAGTAAATTAATTCGAATCAAACTCAGATTTTTGTCACAAGACTGACACAGTGAGGTATCATTTGGGGTGACCTATAAAAATAGAAAAAAACCTCTACTAAAATACCAATAAATGAATGTGCAGAGGCCGAGAAAAAATTTTATGTTTATGCAATTTTTAAGTTGAAAATTCAAACAAATGGCTTAGTAATTTTGGATCATCTGATTGGTTTAAATCCATATCTCCTCGTCAGGCAATGATTGCAACTTTTTTTATTTTATGAGAATGACATGTGTCAGTGTTTCATTAAACAAAATTGAAAAAAAATCATAATGAATGCGATGCGTCTCCACATAAGACGGTTATCAATTAATTCAAACTTTGTTTTTTCCCCGCTTTTCCCATCCAAGACACTTTTCTCTTGGAAATACTGATCACAAATGAAGAGGAAAAACATATCAATTAATAAAGACGGAATATCTAAGTATTTGAAAACTGTAAAAAGAAAATAATGAAGTAATAATGACACTAAGAAGGAAAGAGATATCTAATCAAATGAATGACCAAGATTGCTCCAACTTCAAGGTTTGGTATCTGATAATCCAAAAGGCCAATTCAGATAAATTTTTGAGGGTCGCTTCATCTTTAACCCCTCTCTCAATTTATGACTCATATCTATGAATTGACGCTGGGACAGTTTTAAACCTGATTCCTAAATTTGTGGGCCTTTTGAAAGTAAGTGAACTTATGAGATTCACCAAGCTCATTCTGAATGCCCAAGATATTTGAGGAGTGGGAACAGAGAAGAGGGGTAACTTATCTACACACAAATCATTATGATCCTAGTTAAAGGTAAGGATTGACAGTATCTTTGCCTTACATTATTTATTCATTATCATTGCTACCTTATACTTTTCATATAACCATGATTTGTTTTCATCATAACCATGTTTTCACATTCTTATCACATCTTATGCATTTCTTATCATTGTCTTCATTATCTTATTGGCATCCTGCTTATATACAACATTCTATCATCACTAACTACCTCTATATCGTACATCACACTACATCATTATCATCACTTCACTCTCCGTGTTGCTCGCTTTTATTTTCTCATTCACATCACTGTCTCCTATCTAATATAACTTATATTAGGAAATTTAACCCTATCACCTTCTTGCTTCATATTTTGGTCGTCTTAGTATCCCAATGTATCTCACTTATCTCATTAACCACTATTGAAAGAATAATAAATACTTCATTACCATCCCTGTGGAGACAATGCATACCCATCATTTGTTAGATTCATTTATTTGAATACAGGTTTATATTTTATTAACTAAAATCAAAATCACCCAGGACAATTTAAAATCTAAATTTTTATTATATCACCCAGATGAAAAAATTCATTCCCAATCATTTTATTTATGAATATGGTAAAGATGCATGTACTTGTAAAAGCAAAAAGAAGAGTTTTAAACTCTCTCAAAATGTTAGTTCTTTTCTCCTGAACTCTATTCCTAAAAAAATATATAAAAGATGCACACTTTGAGAATATTACCCTGTCACTTGTGAAATAGGAGGCATGACATTCCTTAGATCCTTGTTGGATATAGGAGCTAGTGTGAATAGCATGCCTAGAGCCCTATATACAAGTTTACATTTGCGCAATTAGAACATGCATACATGGAATTGATGTATCTGTTAGACAACCTGATGGGAGGATAGAAAGTGTAATAGGTACAATGACAAAGTGTGTATTTCATTCTGATTTTATTGTTGTATAAATGAATGTAACTCAAAATATTACCCATTTATTTATTATTTCGGTCGATCCATGTCTGGATACAGATGATCTGTGATAGATTAGGGAAAATAATGCTTGAGCTCAAGGTAGGATAATATGAGCTCATGAAGTACCCTATTGTAAGTCATGAAGATATTTATCCATGTGATGTTGGAAGGATAATGATGTGGAAGCAAGAGTATATCATAATGAGATTCAAGGATTAAAGCATCAAGGTTAGTCTCTTAATTCCTCAAACACATTACCAGAATCTCTGAGCCAACCTTAGGGCTTGAATGCTTGCCTTCTTCTTTGAAATATTTAGTTTTATATTCTAAAAAATCTTTACATGTTATCATTTCCTCATCCTTAACCTCTAATAAAGAAGATGATATCTTAAATGTATTGAGAGAACATAAACTAACTATAATTCCAACTGATATAGGTTCACAAAGGATATTTTTGGAACAAAGGATCAACTAATCAAGGGATAACCATTAGTTATTGAATCCCCATATTTTTGATGTTTTAAAAATTAGATCATTAAATGGTTAAAGATAACTATTATTTATGTAATTTCTGAGAGCACCAAGGTTAGTCCCGTACTTATGGTACTAGGAGTTACTGTGGATGTTAATGAAAAAACAGATGAAATTCAAATGATATGGGTAGTAACTAATTGGATGGTTTTCATTTATTAAACAAAATAAAATATAGGAACCAAGAAATATCACTATCATCTTCCTTTCATTGATCAAATTTTAGAAAAACTTTTGAAATAGAATTTGTGTTATTTTCTTAATGATTATTCAGGTTATAATCAAATTTCTATTCATCATATATGCCAAGGGAAAAGTACCTTTATGTATCCTTTTGTAACATTTTTATTTTGAACATCTTCCCTTTAGTTTGTGTAATGCTGTGATAACTTCTCAAAGAATTTTAGATTTATGAATGTCACGTCTTTAGTAGGTGATAATCTTGAAGTATTTATGGATGATTTTCATGTTTTTATTCTTCTTTTGGGACATGAATATATCATATATAAAAACAAAATAATACTTCTATTAGTAAGTATGTAGTGTAAGAAGGAATAGTACTGGTACATCATGTCAACAAGCATGGGCCGCAAGTAGACAAGGCAAAGATTAAAGTGATGAGGAAAATACATCTTCACAACAATTTAGAATGACTTAGAGGGGCTTCCAGGCATCTTGCTCCAATACGAGTTTCATTAAATATTTTTCCAAAATTCCTAAACCTGCTCGTAATATTTTTCTAAGGGTATTGAATTTATCATTTAGTAAAATGTGGCGATTGTTTTTCTGGAGCCTATCTTTTGAACTAATGTCTGAGGCATTTGACTTTTCTATAGGACCATTCTTGGGGCAGAGGAAGGACAAGAAGCTTGGGGTTATTTAGTATGCTAGTAAGACGCAAGTGTATTCACATATAAAAGGAATTATTATGTATTTTTTAAAAAAATTTACTTATTATTTTCTTGGTAGCAATACTTAGTTTTTTCTGCTCATCATGCTTTAAATTTTTTGCTTAACAATAAAAGGGCTAATTTAATGTTAATGAGTTGTATTTTATTCTTGGGGTAGCTTGACATTTAAATAATATATAAAATGAATGTAGAAAATTTATAGCCCCTACAAATTATATTCCTATTAGAGAAGAATTTCTTAATCAGAATTGACTATTTTGCATTGGTTTGTGCATATTTTGAAATGTCTTATCACAGTAAAAGAGTCCAAATAATGTATGTCTAATGAGAAAAATTAGTTCTTTCTCCAAGGCATTCGATTCTACTACTTTTGGGAACCAGAGCTGTTTTACATTAAAGTTGACCAGATCCTCTGGAGATGTGTTCAGGAAGAAGAGAAAAGGAAGGTATTTGAGATCTGTCTCTAGCATCCAGATGGAGGCCCCTTCTCATTAAAGGTCACTGATAATGCATTTAGATCCTTGCATGACATAGTTGGGGGAGTTATTATACAAATGGCCATACTCTTTATTCAAACTCAATTTGTTAAACTTAGTTGGGGTTAACCTTTTTCAGGAACCTGCATAGTATTATAAGCCCACCTTAGGAATTTCATTTACATTTGAACATAGGAAACATGCATAGATTTACATTTGGACATAGGATCCTAGAGAGGATCTTGAACATGATTTAGATGGTACAAAGATGGTTTTATTCAATGTGAGTACCGCTCCTAATGTCAATTAGATTAACAGAACAGACATGAAAAAAGGGTTGAAGTTATATAGTCTTTGATGGAGTGATGAGTGATTTATGTGGACCGCCACTTCACTGATACCTTGAATGAGCTGACCTTATTTATCTTGGCTACCCACTGCCTGAATCTTATTCTGAGATAGGACTATGCATTTCATTAATTTCTAAAGCACAGAGTCGCCATTCCTTGAGAAACCTAAAATTATCTTTGAAACCTGTTTATGTATCCTCTTCACTATCTTCCTATCCTACCTTAAATAATTTCCCCCTTGTTGTTTATGCCTTTAGGAACTCATCTCTTCCCATTATCCTTAAATATTTATGACATATTTTAATGATTTCAGTCTTTGATGAAATCATTTCTTTCTTATCTCCCTCTTTTGTTTTTGGTCTTAGTCTTTTCAATCTATTTCTACTCTTTCTCACTAGTTGGGGATAAAATATACCAAGTTCTTTTTATTTCATCAATGATTCCTTCTTTTAAAAGCTTCAATTTATGTTTTCTCACTTATTTTGGAAGCACGCTTAGTTACTTTCTCTAAAGGATGTGTTGATAATTATTTTTATCATGCCTTGCTTAGGTGAGCACATGCCTATATTATCCAGCATCCCCATTTTTTTGTACATCCTTCTGGTGTATTCTGCTCATTTGTCCATTCTTTGTAACAAATATAAATATTATTTATCAATGGATCATATTTTACCAACATATTCTGTTGAGCGATCCACCGTTCTCTTTTTTCTTCACCCATAGATAGATAGGAGCATCATTGTCCATGTTTCATTGATACACATTTGATATTATCTGCATGGAAAGGGGGAGGACAATGTGGATCCATATTTTCAGCTAGAAAGAAAGTTATAGGGGACCCAAACACTCAGTAGCCACCATCAGTGATAGAGTGATTTTCCTTATGAGAGGTGTGAGGCCTATAATTTAATTCAGTGATAAACTTTTAGTTTTATATTATCATAATGGTGAGAAGTAGGCTTGAATCCTCATCACCATGAGTTCTTCTCACACCAAGGCAGGTTTTTGCAACGTTCGTTAAAATGTTAGTAACTCAATTGTTTGTAGGGACCATTCATGTTAAAAATGTGATCCATATTTGTTAAAGGGTGAATAAAACACCTCATGACAACATGAGGTTTCATAGTAATTTCATGCACTTTATGTGTCTATTCTATTTCAAAAATCATAAATCCATGTTATTAGAGTTTAAAATGATTTATTTCACTTTTATAATGAATTTACAATTTTATTTATTTTGCGGTATTTTAACATACTTTTATGACATCAATTTCATGAATAAAATACTTTCACAAGTCAGAAAATATTATTTAGATATATTTAAATATTTAAAGGTATGGATTTTCTAGTATTTTTATAGAATTATCTGAAGTTTATTTCATAAAGAAAATAATTTTACAATTAAAAAAATGAATTTATTTAAATATTTTTAATGAATCAATTGGCATAAAATACTTGGCTAGAGGTTATTAAGGCCTTTAATAATTTTTATGGAATTTTACATATTGTTTTATAATTTTCTGACCATTATATAGCCAAGAAATATTTTTTAGAATTAACATAATATATTTCATGATTTATTTGGCATTTGTTTTTAAATGATTTTTAACTATTTACGTGGCTTCCACATCATTCGCCCAAAAATTCGGTTGAATGATTGGCTGCGGCAATAATTTGTCATAGGGTAATTATGGCATCACAATGCAAGATGCTATAATTAATGAATCATCGTCTTGGTGATTACTGGGCGTGGGCGGCTCGAGGAGAAAGGTAAGTTGTCATTTTTTTGTTGGCCTTTTTTGTGCAATAAATACACGCGGTGAATCGATAAGTGCGTGCATTTATTAAAATGAGAAAGGTACCTTTTATTATTTAATTAAAATGAGAATGCTGACACGGGCGACGTGGCAGTCTCCTAGCTATTCAAAAAGGTATGTTCTCTCTCTCTTTTAATGACAATGATTGCATCTTTTTTTCAGCGCGTAAAGACGTGGCAGCGCATGATCCGAGGGAGGGGAAAACAAGGAAACAACATCGGCGAATCAGAAGCGTGGATTTTTGACCTGCGTGGAGGAAAGATAAAAAGATCTAATGGCTAGGATTAATCGCTAGTAAAATGGCGATATCTTGAGATCTAACTGTCCGACTGACCCAAATTTTGAGGGTAGGTTTGTCTTTTCACCCTCTACGATCCATATGGTTGGATTATAAAATAAAGGTTGGGAAGAAGGTGAAAACTACCGAGGAAGCTCTTCCCCAACTAGTTTGGCCAGGAAGGACATAGGAGTTGCTCTGAAGTCGACACATAGGAGTTCTTCACTTTTTAAACATCTTCTTGAATGATTTCAAAACGCCAAGGCATGGGTGAAATATACATGCCCTTGGAGATGAATTGAATGGTGTTTAGGATTAGATTTTAGTTTTGATTCAAGATCTGAGTTTAAGTTCCCAGTTTTAGACTGTTTCTCATCTAATCTATCATCTTAGATCAATAGGTCAGAGTCGAAATTCACCTATAACTGGTTTTCCCCAAATTTTTCCCACTTTCTCTTTTTAGATTATCTCACCTACTTTCTCTATCTAGATCTTGAAATTGATTGTTGGAAAATTCAATTCCACATCTACCATACGTAAATCCAATATTTCACTAAAAAACGCGTCCGTCTTCAAGCCCCATTTTGAAATCAATTTCTTGCTTATTAATTCCCAATTGATATACATACAAATCGTCTTTATAAGTCACCATTCCTTGCATCTTAGTAATTCAAATTACTTTGACATGGGAATTAAACCATCATCTCTAAAGTGTTATGGCCGAAAATATAAACATCAATATAAAGATTCTAAGTGCTTTTTTAGTAATTACAAACAAAATTAAACATAACTAGCGCTCATTAATTACAAAATTAATTCTTTCTTGAATTAATTCATAAAAAAATTAGGTTAAAAATTCTTGATACGTGCCACCCTGGGGTTCGACCCCTTTCTCATCCTATATTTCATAATTGTGATTAAGGGAAAATAGTGCAAATTCATTGCATAAGCCTAATTCTAAATGACATTATTAACTGAATTTTCTTACCAAAATTAAGGCTTATCAATTCGCTCATTCAAAATCTTGTTTGGGTCCCTTCTTGTACTCCAAGAGCGAAGGATTGAAGGAGTGACATTCAGATCAAGACACGTGAAGAAAAAACACCACTCAACATGTTGGGACATGACGACGATGTTATTGTGATCATCTTTTTTTGACTTACGTCTTCATCCTTATCATCACCGATAGCTAGGTTTCTACTCTCACACATACCACCTTCAACTCCACCGCCCGTCAGTGCGTATCCACCTCAATCTTCATCGCACCAGTGAAGGTAAAATCGTCATCACCTACCCTCGCTCCATCGCTCGTCGGTGAATATCAGCTATCATCTCTGTTGCAATCATCACGGTATCTCTTTCATCCACTCCACTCCCCTCACGTCCATTTCCATCTACCATCACCTAACACTCCCAAAGTGTTGGCTATGGTATTTTAAAATTAGCATTAATTAGTATTTTCTACTTTAAAGTCAGATTAAAATTCTGATTAAATTAGGTTAAATTGGATTAATATTTTCTGACCTTCCTATAATTATATTAAATTGTTTTTCACTAGTTTTATTTCATTAAATTAGATTTTTTCCTTAAATCAATATAAAAATTCTTAAACAATAGAAATCAAAGATAAAAAATTCACCTATTCAATACTTGCTCTCTGTGGATTCGACCCTTACTCGCTCTTTGTTCATAAGGAAATTATAAATACTGTTGTATAAACCAAAAACCTTAAACGACATATTTAGTCCTAATTTCTGGTTTGTCAATCCATCACCACATGCAATAGTAAATCTATGTCACCTGCTCAGTTCACCCCATGTCGGTGTGTTTCTACAGCCATCCGCACCACCATTTTGTGATTTTAAAGCTCCATTCTATTGAATCCACTCGTCCTACTTCTCATCATCTTGCTCTTCCAAGTCGCCGTTCGGGGTAACTTAATTAGATTTAATTACTATTTCTCTTCAGAAAATACCATTAAAATTCCCAAATTTATTCTACAAAATTTGAATAATTAGATTAAATAGGAGAATTACTTCATCATCATGTTAGAACTAGTTTGATTTAGCTGCCACTATTTAATTTTATTAAATTATATATAATTTAAAATCCACATATTCATTGTTTGTAAGGAAAATTACAAATATTGATTTATAAACTACAATAATTAAAAAAATATTAACCGCATTTTTGGTTCATCACCAAGCTACAGATGATGCTCTAAAAGATACGTATGGATTTAACTCTCTCATGGAACCTTTACCTTCATCGGGAGCTATATATGTGTAATCCTTCACCCAACGGTAGGCTTTCGAGTGACTTAGGGTATGCTTTTCTAGCAAACCCTTATTTTTCCTTCTAGTTAATACTTATGCATAATGAAGATCAATAGAATGGCTTCTCTAATATCTCTATGACCCTGTCCAGGGCTCTAATGCATCTTCTTCCTCAGGTCAGTCTCCTCATATATCAAGGCTGGATTATCCCATCTCCACCACTCACTCAACTTCTTGTACTTCTTTACATATCTGATCTAATATTTACTTTAAATATACTAAATAGTGACTTGAAAGCCATAGTCAAAAGATATCCATCCATGTACAAGATGTATTTGACATCTTAGGTCAAAGGATCACTTATACAACCATGACATGATCAACCTAATTAACTTTTTAGGTACATATCAGTTCATTTAACTCTTTCCCTAAAGAACACCCATTGTCTATCCTTATCTTATGTACACTAATGGAAACATGATTATCATATAAGTAGGATAATATTTATTTCTGAAAATTTAAAATACATGTTTAAGGACTTCATTATAAACATCATACCAGAATAATAATGAACAAATATTTATTTCAATGAACTTAAAAAATGACACGAGAAGTGTGATTGGCTTGACAGACACATAAAATCCATCAATATATCTTCTGAGTTCTGTGATTATCTGTATTTAACTTTTGAAATCTCTTTGAAAATTTGTCTACATGATTGTATCTGAAATTTTTTTTTTATATCACTCTTCATTTACGTGATTATCTACACTTAACTCTTTAAACGTTATCTACAAAACTGATTCAGATTATTATATGAAACTGAACTCTTGGAATCGGTTTCGTTGTTCATGTTGAATTATCCATGCTGTTAAAAATTATTTGCCTATAAGTTTGTTGAATATAGAACTATTTACTCCTTAATAAGTAGTCAATGAAAATTACATTTTGCAGAAATTTAACAAACATATTTTGATTAGAACACTTTGAAACGTCAAAGGAGAACATTAGGACATATGTAACAAGATATTACAGTATGGATATTTCAGTTGAAGCACTGATATTGGGAAGACTTTTCAAAGAGTGTCTCAAATGAGGATTGGAGATATAGGATCTTCAGAGACCTATAACATCCTAAGGAAGATAGATGAAGTTGAAGATACTTGTCGAGAAGGCTCAAAGGGAAGAGTTCAAGAAGTCCCAATTTTAGAGATATTTATATAGTGT
Source organism: Wolffia australiana (assembly GCF_029677425.1). Taxonomy (NCBI): domain Eukaryota; kingdom Viridiplantae; phylum Streptophyta; class Magnoliopsida; order Alismatales; family Araceae; genus Wolffia; species Wolffia australiana. Next base: position 16,236,936 of record NC_135844.1, read on the forward strand.
TATGAGATAAGATTGTGAAGAGTAAAAATTGAATCTGTAAATCAAATGATATATTGCCTCTTAGCTAAAGATGTCTAGTGTATTAGTGACTCTTTTTATTTGAATCACGAAACCAAGTAGATTGCTCCTAAACTAGAATAAAACAATCTCAAATTGAGAAGAGTGCTTAGTAATAAGGCTGGTATATAAAAACTGAATTTATAAACAGATAAGGGGTGATATTTCAAACATCAATTCAATCCCCATTTTAGTATTTTTCAGTATCACTTGTTGCAACAGATACTGAGTAAGATTTTAAAATATGAAAAATTGACCAAAGGCATAAGTGAATAGATCATGAAAGAAAAAACACTCATGAATTTCTAGGTAGATGTGCTGCATCTGATGGATATTTAAGAAAAAGGTTTATATACTTTTGTCCACGGTAGTGGCCAAGTAGATAGGTAGTGGGTTGTGTTGTGCTCAAACTCTCTGGGTTAAATAACAACTAGAAGATTTTTAGTAAAATGTAATTAAATTTGTATTCTTTGTGGTATCACTATTCCATTCATTTATCCAGAAAACTTATTATGAATTCATACAAGAATCATATTCAAGTGAAGCATGACTTCATTAAAGATCATATGACTTAAGTGGATCTTCCTTCTTGCTTCATAGAGACAGAAACTTTCACCAGTACTAGATACAAAATAGCTTCCCCAAATTGCTACAGAAAGTTAATTCCTATCTATCTGAGAACATCTACATATCTGAAATTTGGATTTATTCCCTGAATTCCATGTGAATTTTATGATATTAATATCCTTTAATAATATTGATTGAAATATATTAGTTTGTCTGTAAATCATCTATCTGGCCAATGATACGAAATAATCTTGTTAACTTTGATCATGTAAATATTCATTAGCTTAGTTATGCAAATTTCTCAATCTTGTGTTGCTTCATCAACCGCAGCTGCTATCAACTCTATTTCTGAAGCGTTCATTACACTAGGAAATGTCAACAACTTAAGGCTTGTTTCAACATGGATTATATATTTGGCCCTCTTTTGTAGGGACTTGGGCCTATCATAACCCGCAGCATCCAACTCCAGTTAATCTTCTGCATTATTTCATTAAGGTTGTTGAGAATGTTATTATTTGGTTGATTATATGAATTATTTTGAGTATTTTTGTTGCATGTATCATTCTGTTTAAAAGAATAAGAAGATTTCATTCGATTTTATTTCAGGAAAAATTGATAAGATTGCATATAAAACATTTTCAGGAAAAATTACAAGTTTCTAGAGTTGTTAAACCACTTTACTTAATAATTCAAATGATTTTTGATGGAATGAAATTTTTTTAATGAGCTAAATAATACATTTGATTTTTTTCAGGAAAATTGATAAGATAGCATATAATACAGTTTCAGAAAGCTAATTACAAGTTTTCTAGGGTTGTTAAACCATTTGACTTAATAACTGAAATGATTTTTGATCAAGTAAATTTTTTTATTGAGCTGAATAATCCAGTATGTGATAAGGCCAATTTAGAAGTAAAAAATAAAAAAAATATATAATACAAATTTGGTATTCTTCCCTGTGGGCATTGTTGCTCTCGCTTAACCATTATGGCATTCTTCATGACTGACAAATGCTAATCTCCCTGGCATTCTTCCTGAATGATCTGCTGACCTCCCTAGAATTCTTCCTAAATGACAAAATCATATATATTTCTCATTCTTCCTGGATGATATGCTGATCTTTATGGCATTCTTCCTAAATGACAAGCTGATCTAACAGGCATTCTTCTTGAACAATCAAGCTGATCTCTCTATTTTTTTGAACGACCAAGCTAGTTTTTTGTGTATTTTTTTTCTGAATGACCTAGCTTTTTAGATCTTCTATTTTGTCTCTTTCATGTTCAAATAATTTAGCTAACTCTTTGACTCACTATCTAGTTCGTTGGTGCCTTCTCTTTCTTTCAATAAGTTCCAGAACTGCAGCTCATTTGTGATTTAAGATTACTTCTCATAAATGTGAATAATTAAAATGTCCTCTCTCCAAAGCCATCACATTAAACTTCTAAAATTTTTTTGAAGGGTTACTCCATCGCCAGTTTGATTGTGACTTATTTCCTATATTTTCATTTCATAAAAAATATTATCATTGTGATTGTAACTCTTGTTTTCGTTTGAAGTTTTCAGGGAGAATCATAGAAAATTTTCAATTCAAAATTTATAATTTAGATAAAAAAATATACTCTGAGGTTCTTGATTCATGTTAGTTAATATCTTTTCATTTCATTACTGAACTAAAATTTTAATCGCTTCAACTTTATACAGGCATCCAACTGACTTTATAATTGAATGTATCTGAATTTTTTAGTAAATTGAAAATCTAATATATCTTCAACTTTAACCTGCCTTGAAAAGGAATTAAATCTCTACTAAAAATTTGGAACTGTGAAAATAAAGGCCTTCTCCAATTTAATTCTGATGTATAAAATAAATTATTTATTTAATTTCAAAAGATGTGAAGGATAAATATTTTTAAAGTTTCCTTCTTTATTAAGCTGTTGATGTCACAGAACATTAGATATCTCTTTCTACAGTTTCCTTCATTAGATTAAAGTTAATCTATCTGCCTTTTTTCACCACAGATTGCATTTGTCATTCTGCTCGTGGCTATAGTAATAAATCTTGAATCTGAATTTCTCCACAAGTCATTTCATTTTTTTAATATAAAATATCTCCAATACTTCTATTGTTGTAATTCTTTAATCTATCTATATTTCTAGAAATTTTCTACAGTGCTAGATATATTTTTTATAGAGATCTAGACTTATAAATGATGAAATATCTTTACTATAAAATTTTTGTACACTACTAGATCTGGATCCTGAGATTTATCTGCAGCTCACTTCATTTTGAAATGTTAAATTTCTCTGAAACTTTCTAATGATAAGATTCTTTAGTTTCTCTCTGTAAAAACTATCTATAGTACAAGGTGTAAATTTCTTCAAGAGATTTACAGATTTAATAAATTGAATGTGAATATTATGCACTATTATACACCAAGGAATGTTGAATACCTTATAAAAGTTTATACTGCTGTGAAGGTTGAATAAATTTCTGAAACTTTTAACAGAACTAAAATTCAATATTTTCTGGAATTTGGTATTGTTGTGAAATTTAACTGTTTTTCTATATCTTAATTCTGCATCAAACTCCATCTATTTTTCTGAGACTTTATATATCAGTTAAATTGTCTATCTTGCTAAGCGTGTGTCTACAATATTGACTCAAAATGTTTTGTGAACTTAATTTAATCATATTTTGAAAAGCAATCCTTTGAAACCAGGATAGCTGTATCAAGGGAATACAATGCAAATATTTCAGTTTGAAATGTCGTGGTTGGGAAGAGCTATATAAGAGAGTATAAAACAAAGTTAAGAGACATGATCTTAAAAGAGCTGTTTAATGACCTGAGGAAGAATGGAGCAGTTAAAGACACCGGTGGAGAAAACTCAAAGGTAAAAGCTGAAGACATCTCTATTCTAGAGATATTAAGATAATGTTGTGATCTAAGGGTGAGAAGAGTACAGATTGAATCTGTAACATAGACGATCTGTTGGTTTTTTTGCTAAGGATCATCATGGGTCTTAGAGACTTTGATTATGAAGCCAAGTAGGTAAAACTTAGTCTCAGAGTAAGAAGATTTGTGAGCATTAATCCAGAATTATAAAGTGAACTTAGAAAAATATAAGAGTTAATAATATCAAAGCACCAATTCAACCCCCCTTGATAGTGTTTTTCACTGTCTAGCTCATTGATTCACTATGAGCTGTTTATTATTTTTAGAATCTATGATTCAAGAGGCGTAGAATGATGGGGCGCACCAGGTCACCCCATCGGAGACATCTTCGGAGCCGCCATCTTCATCATCGACGGCCCTGTCTGTTCGTGTCCAGCCCGACTGGCATGCCAAGGCGCCAATGAAGACACCTGCATTCAAATACCTCAGGTAAAGCACGTCCACATTTTTGCCATTTTGATTTTTGTTGGCACGCATTTATCCTGTTTGCTGTTTTATCATGTTCGTCTTCATCATGTGTCGTATCATTTTGCATCGCCGTGTCGTGCGTCATTTAGTCATTTCTTTCCAGTGTTTATTTTGTTTTAAGGGGGGGTCCTTATGTATATGGACCCCCATATTGGACCTCCCTAGGGGGTCCATCTTGACCCTCACATATAAGGGAGAGATGGGCGCCCTAGGTCGGCAGACCAGGTATTTTTATTTTTTTGGAAGTTCATTTAACCTAGGTCTCTTGGAGAAGAATAATGAGGGGAAGATGAGAAGGAAGAGGAGAAGGAAGAGGAGAAGAGGACAGGAGAGGACGGAATATTGGAGGAAACCATCACTGGGTCGCCGGCGTCCTTGCTAATTATGCCGTGAGATCCTCCCTTCCTCGAGTGGGCAGTTCAACCACGTACGAACCCTACGACGCCAGTCTTCTACCACTCGGACGTACCATTTAGCGATCAACCACCCACGTCGTGCGACTAGCTATTGCAACCATCCAAGACTCATCCTAGGCACGCCTCCGATGTGTTGTGCTGCTTACACTATGCCAGACAGGCCAATGGTGTATCCGGTCGCTGCCCACACCCCAGCACTGCCATTCCTCATTGAGACGCATCGTACATCGGCATGCCACCTTGTGTGACCCCAAAAAGTAGAAGAGCCGCCGATCTGCAGCCACCCTTGCTCGCGATGTCGCTGTGTTACATTGGGACGCGCCGTACACGCACGCGTGCAATTCTTGGGTGCCACTCAGTCGCTGGACGTGTGATCACATCTTGTTCTACAGTCAACAGAATCCACCATGTGGGTGGGGGTTGCACTGCCCACCTGCCGTGCTAGAGAATCTGCACTCCACTCAGCACCAGGGCATCTGTTGACCAGATGACAGTCTACATATGTCATCACCTGAACGACTATTCTCCAGGTCGACATATTGCCGCAAGGCTGCCCAGTCCAGCATCCCATCCTCGCCCTGTGCTGCGAGACAGGATTGCTTGTTGAGTGTCGGCGTCGCTGACTGTTGATCCGGCCGACCCCTGCTACAATTGGTGTCACCGCACTGTACATCTGGTCTGTGATCGCCAAGCGCTCTACGCACTTGCGCCACTATGACTTCAAGCCCATTGTTTGCTCCCATGTTGTGCTTCGCTTGCAACGACCTCCGTCTAGGACACGCCACTGAGTCTTGGCCCCTCTGCTCGTGCCACCATCGCCGCACCCCCCGTCCTCTTCGCCTCCGCTTTCCGATATCATGCTTTAATGCCACGCCATCGCCGAATGTCGAGCTACACCGTGCTCATCCCTGGCACGCCTCCACCATACCTGCCCACACCAGCTGTTGCAATGAAGAGAATATCAGCGACGGACGACATCGCCGACGAGGTACGTCGTTTCTTTCGCTCGTCAATTATATTATCTCTTTCAGTATATTTCCAGCTATACTCCACCTCACTTGGGTTAGATTAGGTGAGAGTTTAAACATCAAGAACTGTGCATCGAGTGAAATTCACAGGTACGGGTCGATCCCGTCCGCTACGTGCGAGCGCCATCAGAGTTATTCCGATTGATGTCGTAGTCACCGTCATCACTTGGACGAGGGTCAGAAGGTCACCATGACCATCACCAGCCGCCCACCCTGGAGCTCAAAGCTCGGCGAATCTCCACGAGTCTGGGCCTGCACATACACTCGCCTAGGTTCACCGCATTCACGTTGGTACATTCCCCGTAGGGAATTACCCATCGGACGACGTCACCGACAACGTCCGGCATCAAAGAAGTAGTCTCAGATTCATAGTGAACTAGTTTATTGTTTCATCTTTAGATTTTTATGATCTTTTTGAATACATCATTTTATAAAAATACTCATGAACTCAATAAATTCTATTTTTTTCCCCATGTTATTCTTCTTTCCTGTTTGATACCTGAAACTCAACCGAGCTCAATAGAACGAGTTTGTTTTTTCATTTTCTTATAGCTAGAGTTCAAACATCAAACATGGAATGTTGTAGAAATTTTAATTAATATACATGACTTCTACAGAGTCATGCAATTTGTTTCTCAAATATAAAAAATGCAATTTTAATGATTTCATTTATAGATTCACAAGTATCATAAATTTGTGGTATCATGCCACTAAAATATGCATGCAAATTTATAAAATACCTCTAATACGTGTACAAAATTAAGATGGTCCGCTGGTCATCCCTGATGCATATTGATAGCACATAAAGATACAACGGGCCAAATGTATATAACTTTAACAATTCATTTTAGAAATTGACCATAAAAATATTTTGATCATTTCCCTCCTTATGTTGGTAATTATGATTTTTAAATTGGACCTTGAAAGTTTCTCAAAAATACTAGGCTTACCATGAGATTTATCAGCCAAGTGAAATAGTGTATCTGTTCATTTTCATTTTACTTAGTCAATGAAAATAAAATAACCTCACCCTCATGATGGAAAGAACAATCACACTTTTAAGTAATTTACATAAGACATAATCTCTGTTGGGTTGTGTGGGCTTTATCACTCATAAAAAAATTTAAAATAGCAGAATAAAACTAATCAAAGACAGGTCTTATAGACTAAAACCAAAAACACGACGATGACCTAATAACCTTTTTTTTTTAATTGGCAAAAACAGTGTCGGGTACGACCAAGCCAAGGTTGTGCTCGTAGACCAATCCAGTCGTGCCCTGGATGCCACCCACAGGGGTTTTATATATGTAAGGTTGAATGTTTAGAAGAGTTTATAGGGGTGGAGGGAGCGTAAATATCCCAGTTACACAAGGACCTCACTCGCCCACACCCATGACAGTATGGAAAAAGATACAATAGTTATACTGCTGAATGTTGATGTGGAAATGTCAAGCGCCAGCAGCTCAGTCATGTCCACCCACCCCCTCCCCCTCCCGAGTTGGTGATACATGGAGCAGGTGTTATGTTTGTGCTCATCAGGTATCATCTTGGAGCTCCACAAAGGGTACAACATCCAGGCAGGACAATGAGCATTTCCCTGTCCAATGTTCCACACGATACACCACTCTAGATTTGCAATCATTAGCTTATCTGATTGAGTCTATTTGAGCCATTCAGAAGTTCATCTTCTACATAGATCCACAAAGTCCTCAGTACGTCAAATCTACTTGTCATTTTCAAGTTTGATAACTCGAGATATCCTAATTGATTCTTAGGTCATCTGACTTGTAAAACGAAAAGGAGGGTACTCTTGAAGATAAGTGCAACGCTAACATGTGTATTTCTTCCTCTCATATTTAATCAGGTATTTTCATAAAAACTATAGCATCTTAAATACATCTCTTGATGTCCAATGAACCTTGTGTGTATGGCCCTCTGGTCCCATGTACCAGATTAGTTAATAACCCAAAAATATATGTTAACCTTATTTAGTTTCCTATATCTAGCATAGATATTAGTAAATCAATTGATAGCTCAGGTTGCCAGATTTTGGGGTTCCAGGCTACACATTATGCGCTAGAATGTAATAAGGGCAAAAATGGTTTCATGGAACCTTAATCTCGTCAGTTACAATCATCCATCTGCCTAAGAATCTCATAGTAATCTATGGTGTAGTTAACCATCAAACCCAAATGGGACATTCTAATTAGTACTAATGCATGAATTTAACTTTATTATTCTGATATTCATACGGATACATTCAGTGAACTCTTTCCTAAAAAAAGCACGCCATTCATCCTTAGTGTCTCTACTCCAATGGCCAGAAGATCAGCCATAATTTTCATAAAAATCAATAAAATACTCCAAAATCCATAAAAATAAAAATATCAATCTACAAAAATATTTAACCATTTTATTTCTGAGAATATAGATATATAGCCCATGGTAAACGTGAAAAACTCATGATATTAATAAAATAATTAGTGTGTTATCAATTTAACTTTAGGTATAGTACTATTCTGAGATTCATATGGACACATTCAGTGAGCTCTTTTCCTAAAAAGTTCCCACAACCCATCCTTTGTGTCTCGACACCAATGGCCATAAGATCAACCATATTTTTTTATAGAAGTATAATTTGAAAGTCTATTGTATTTAGATACTTCAATGTCCATCTTGAGTAGGAATATTCATAATCCTTTGAATAGGATTTACTTTAAACATGTATCCATGTTATGTATTTAAAGAATAATTACTATTTTATTATTATCTCATCATAATTTATTTAGATATTTCATGTATTCAAGGACTTTATTATTAACTTCATACGCCAATATTAATGAATAAGAGTTGATAGAAAAAATAAAAACAACATATAAGAGTATGATAGGTTTGTAGCCACATAAATCCATCAGTTTGTTTCATAAACAAATGCTATTTTGTATGAAGTTTGTCACCTATAGGCATAATTTTAGTGCAAATAGAATTGTTCGAACAAGAAACTAGTTAAGCCAATTATTCCTAAAGCATATACAATCAATATATTTTTATTAAGTAATATATTAGTATATATATATATATATTGATCCAGTTTCGAGCCAATCCATTTTCTCTCCTTCCTCACTTCTCAAATGACTAGAAAAAAACATGATCACCCATGTCTTTATGTTTTCTGGTTCAATCTCAAGTCTTTAACTTTGCCTTTTCCCTATCGAGCAATCCCTGAAAAACATTTGTTAATGTTTCTAACCAATTTAATGCTAACCAAAAAAATCCTATATAAGGGACCAGTCCATTAAGTGTCTGCAAAAACACCACATACAAAGCATCTATTAAATGGTACAGTTTTCGTGGACTTTTAGACATTAAATTAGATTAGATTTGGTTTATAATTTTACTTTTCTTTATTGAGATAAAATTTAAAAAATATTTTTATTTTCATATATGGGATACATTATTGAGGAGGAAAAAATGTGTAAGGCAACTCTTGCATGCTCCATTTATCTTTATTTATGAAATTTCATTTTAAAGATCAAAATTTGGAAAAAATCATGAACATCTCTTGCCATGATATTCTTATTTAATTATTGAGGAAGTAAGGTAGTCATTTCTCACATTATATGTTTATAATTTATTATTAGAGGTACAAATGTGGTGAATTTAATACTTTCTCAGGAATTCTCTAATATTTGGATTGCTAATTACTAATTTACTATTTTATGAAATTTTAAAAAATGACTTATACTTTGTTTCTTTCATTATTTTTTCCTTATCATTTGCTAATTTTCAAAATATCGATATATCAGCATAAAATTTTAAAAGAGCTTCCTTTTTCTAGTGCATATCACCATGTCCTAAAAGGTTTCGTTGACTCTGTCAAGTTAAAAGATGCTTGTAACAATGAAAGGTCTTGAATTACTAAAGAACCAACACAATTATTTTACGAAAGGAAAAATAAATGAATTTGAATATTCTAAAACATATATACCTAACTTTCAAATAATCATATTAACAATAATATAAATCAATCCTTTCGAGATGATCAAATTGATAAGACTAAGGCTAAAATTCATGAAAATATTTATGAAGGTTCCTAAATCCAATATTGCTTTTATGCATCCTATTAATATGGACATGGTGATTCTTCTCCCCTCAATTCACTTGGAAGTAGGTAACCTATATATGAGTACACCATTTTTTATTGTCAATCTGAAGTGAGATTGATAAAATGAGAGTTTAATTTCTTCATGTGTTCCATTGCTTCTTTAAATTTTGCTTCTTTAACTTTTCTTATTTTCCTATTATGTACCATGTCTTTATTTTTAATGATCCATATCATCGATCTCTTCCTTCGTTATTTATCTTCCATATCTTCTTCCTCCATTCAAATTTTCTCTTTAATTTTCCTTAAGTCCCCAAAATTAATAACCTCCTAAGAAGAGAGACACAGATAACATCAAGCATGTAATGAGAACTATGTATGAATATGTCTTATTTAACCATTTATTTTTATTTATGCAAACCTAGCATCCATTATTTATATTAGAAATAAAATAACATAACTTATGTATTGATTCTTAATGTATTGAATTTATTGGTTTATGAGACTAAACCGACTTGATTCTAGGTAACCAAGTGTATTATTCATACTATTTAATTGTATTTTATTGAAATATAGGTTTTAGGTAAACAAAATATTAAACTGTGGATGCAAATGGGAGATAAGGAGAAGTGATTAGCCTAAAATTGGTGTGCAATTAAGGTGAATTAATTGCCTCATTAGAGTTTAGACTTATGCAATAATATTTATAACTTTCCCTCTTTTAAAAATATAGGAAATATAGGGATCGATTCACAGGGAGGCAACTATCTATAAAAACCAGAATTCATATCTTCATTAAAATTACTAAAGAACTTGTAGAATTAAGGAAATTCTGAATCCTTTTTAAGGAATTTTAGAATAGTATGATAATTTTATGGATTTTCAATTTTCGGTTATAGAATTCAGAACTACAATTTACCCAAAGCTTAAGTGAAAAACGAAATTAAATTTCAGATCAGAGTGATATTAGATTAAATTTTGAACGAATGTCCTTCAAAATTCATATGAAAAGAACCATATATTCAAATTGAAGATCAAGACGACTGCATTTTATATGAAGTTTTATGGAGAGATAGGAGAGATATGGAATTCAATTTCAGAAAAACAAAATTCTAATTATAGAGAGAGAAAGTAGAGAGAAATATGTAGAGAGATAAAAGATAATGAAATCAGGTAACATGTGGAAAATGAAGTTTTCAATGCAATTTCAAGAAGATCTATGAATCTAAGATAGTAGAAGAGATGAGAAATAGACAAAAAATTTATGTGTATATTTTTACCTTGATCTGAATGAAATGGAACGCTCTTCACAATTCAAAAACCTCCAAGTGCATGTATATTTTGCCCATTTGCTTGGCATTCTAGAAATATTCAATTAAGAATTCAAAGGTAAAGAATAAACTTATAAGATCAACCTAGGATTCAAGGATTTTTTTTACTCCAGAAGTTGTGGTGTCCTTCCAAGCCAACAAGGGTTGTGGCAACCTTCCATCGTGTTTGTCTCTGTCTTCCCAACATCAGCTTTATAATCCAACTTTATGAATGGATAGAGGATGAAAAGACAAAATGGCAATCAAATTTTCAACTCGATGGGATGGTTGGATCTCAAGATATTGGCATTTCAATTTCCCTTAACTTCCATTATCGGGTCTTCTTTCTATCTCATCTTTGGGGTGCTAGCTGGATCATAATCTACGATTTGATTTTCTAATGATGCTTTCCTTGGTTCTCTACCATGCGATGATTGGTTTTTACGTGCCTTACGCACAAATGCAAAGGTCAGATAGAGAACGAGAACAATAAAAGGAGCAATGAAATATTATTTAAAGAGTTCACTGAATTGATCCGAATAGATCCTTGAATGGTATTATACCTAAATTTCTATCAGGTTAACTTATGTCATGGTTGTATAAGTGATATGTTGACTTGACACACCTAGGACATCTCGTGGATGGAGGACTATATTTTGACTATGGGTTAGGAGTCTCTAACCAAGGGATTCAAACAAGTTTTACCTTGGATATGGTAAGAAGCGCACAGATATGATTGTGTGGACAAGACAGGATTATCCGCCCTCAGTATAAGAGGAAACCGACTAAAAGAAGATGATTCAACTAAATATTTGGCCAGGGTACTGAGGATATTGGAGAAGATGTTATACGATGATTCCCCCTACGCACCAGTACTAACTAAATGATGGCGTAGGGGTTTGATGGTTAACCATTCCATAAGTCATAAAAGAGTCTCGCTTGAACATAGGATTATACATGTACAGTAATCGATGACGGACAAGGTTCCATCAGAGAGTTCAAAGACTAATCTATATCTTCTAGAGTACAAGGCGTAGCCTGGCACCCCACTGCCTGGAAACTTAATCTTCGATTGAATTAAATCAATCATCAATGAATAAATCTATATGTTGATATAGTTAATTAATAAGGTTAGTCAATAAATTTTATTGGACCTTAAATTTATTAACTAGAATGATATATGGGCCTAGAGGGTCACACATAAGACTAAAACGATGTTGGGATATGTACTTTATTTTGAGGTCTTTTATGAAAAATCCTTAATAAGTATAATAAAAAGTGGGGCACCCATTTTAGGTGCCAAGCCAACCAGATCTAGGCACCCCCTCCCTTCTTCTTTCTATACATTCTCCACTCATTCCACAAGTCATTGATGGTGAGAAGAATCACAAGATCTTCAAGGAGTGATGAACAACGAGAGGAGATCCAACAACCTTCTAGTCACATGGATACTGGTGGTGGCCGACCAATTGATCTGCTAGAAGAAACTCTCCCGAGAAGAAATTCAAGGGTGGAAAAGATTCCCCAAAAGGTACTTTATACATAACATATTTTATAAATCATTTATGAAATGATCTCATGATTCTGCTGCTGAAAATTAGTTTCATGCAGCAACAACCATATCCCCACAACCCAACAATCTCAATCCCACAAGAACGCAGTTTGCTCACTAAAAAGGTGCCACGAGGTAGGAGGACATCAACCAAAAAATAATCACGACTCAAATGTCTTTAAAAAATCTAAAATATATTTATGGCTTTTAAAATTCATTTCTCAATAATTTAGTAGACACAAAATTTTGGAAAAATGCTGAAAATTGGGAAAAAGTAATTAATGCCTTTAGTAATTCAAATAATTATTTTCCAAACCCATAAAAAAATAACTTTTTAAGGAAGTTAATTTCAGAAAAAATATCCAAAATGATATTTCTATATTGATTTTCATGTTATGAAGAAACCTATGCCATGATCTGGATAAGAATGAGAGGCCCACTATTCAAGGAGATGGCGAAAAAGTCAAACTGAACCTTTTTTAGAGACCATCTCAAAAGAATACAAGATCATGTCAGCAAGCCAATATATTTCCATTAAATATCATTCAGCCTCATTCTCATTTTGTATAAGGCCTTTGAGGCCTCTAACTAACCTAATTCTGATCTCAAATGGGGCTGTCACTAGAGCAATGGATGGGGCTCTGGCCATTGGGAGCTGAAAGCACTAAGGGATCATTGCAGCCCAATGCTAGCATAGCACTAGCACAGCACACGATGCACGTATCAGGTTGACCCAATCCACCCAAGGGTAGGGCATGCACCATCTGGTGTAGAGAAAGTCAGATTTATCTATTTTGGTGGGCCCCACTCTAGCACCGATTGATACAGGCCCAACCTACAATTAGCATTGCCAGATGCATTGAAATACCATGTTGGTGGCCCACATAGAGGCTTGACTATAGACATGGGTAAAACTAGAGCCCCATAGTAGGTTAATGTAGGTGTTCAGCCCAATGTGGCATTAACATGTAGGCACTTAGCCCTACATCGTATTGTCATGTAACACCACATGGGCATTGGCATGACGTGGCAATCAACAAGGGGATGGAAATATATGTGGCCAGAAATCGAATCACACATTCCACATCTCATTCCATGTTCATTGATAGAATATATTCGTTATAGTGCATGTGTGACGCTTATAATGAAGTCCATGAATACATGATCAGACTTAGTGAATTATGATAAGATCATAATACGGAGATCAGTGGTCTTTAAACATGTGTTCTAAATATTCCTATTCGAAGGATACTCAAGAAGGATATCGAAGTATCCGGATAGAATAGCACTATCTTGCCTCAGTCATATGATGAGTATGGTCGTTCCCGTAGCTATTAGTGTGGAGACACTAAGGATAGATAGTGGGTGCTCTTTAGTGGAAAGAGTTCACTGAATTGATCTGTACAAATCCCTGAATGGTATTATACCAAAATATCTATCAGGTTGATTCACATCAAGGTTGTCTAAGTGGTCCTTAGACTTGAGACACCAAAGACATCTTGTGGACGGACAGTTGTACTTTGACTATGATGTATGAGTTTCTAATCATGGGATTCTAAATAGTCTTAGTTTGGGTGCATCAAAAAGTTCATGAAGATGATTGAGTGTTCAATATGGGATCGTCCACCCTCGGTATAAGTGCTCAAAGAAGACGATGTGATAAAGTCCTTGGCTAAGGTAGTGAAATATCAGAGAAGAGTTCTCCAATGATTTATGAATGCATCAGTACTTACTTGGATGATTGATTAGGGGTTTGATAGTTGGCATACCCTAAGTCATCCTAGGAGCTTCAAGTGGATGAGGATGAGGGACTATACATACATGGTAACTAATGATGAACAGGTTCCATGAGTGAGTTAATACACACTCCTTTGTATCTTCTATAGCATGAGGCGTAACTTGGCACCCCACGTGTTGGAGACTCAGCCTATCGATTGGGTTAGATTGATCAGACATTAACTAATCTATATAATGATTTAGTTAATTAATTTGGAAGGCCAATAAAGGTTATTGGGCCACTAGAGTTGTTAACTAGACTGATACATGAGCCTAGAGGATCCTACGCAAATAGTCTTTTGGATGTCGAAAGATATACATAAGTTTGGGAATTTTAATGAAAAATACCCACTTAGTATAAATAGGGGAAGGCCCTGAACAAAATTCACCCATGCTAGAATTATTCCGAGGCCATTCCCTTCTTCTCCCTTCTCTCATCACTCCCGATGTGATTGGGATAGCATAATGGCAATGACGGAGGTTGAGTGGGGCCCGTGAACATGAAGGAGGAGATTCGATGTGTTGAGGATTGTGTGGATACATAAAGAGGTTGCACACATGAGCAGCTCGACTTGTCTAGCTCCAAGATCCAAGAAATTACTGATGCAATCCATGCACAGGTTCTTTCTTTCATCGTTTTATTGATGTCGTTATAATTATGGTTAAGTCTTCCACTACGGATCGTTTTCAATTCTTCATCCATATCTAGGCCACTATAACCCAACACAAGGCACCGGCACAAAATAAAAGATTTATTTTGCACCCAACAAGATTCAAATTGCTGACCTATCATTAGAGGAATTAGAGATCCCACGATTGGGTCACAAGGCTTATACTGATGTTAGTATGGTTTAAGTGACTATATTTCATATAATTGAATAAAATAAAACATAACAGTCATATTTACAATTTAGCAATGAATATTTTTATTTATATTATATTTCTTTATTTCATTGAAAATATGTAAACTTTTGTTGCGGAATTTTGGTGGAATTTAAAATATCTTGATAGTTAATGATTTTTAAAATTATAAGCAAAACAACAATCTATATTGGTCAACTAAGTCTTTGGAAACCTAGATTAGGTCCATATATATATTTTTATATATTTACATATTTAAATTGAATATGTAAATCTAGATACACTTGCATCCTTGCTCAGAACATTAGATGTATGTTCTAGATAAAGAGATAGCACCGTCAAGATAGTATATACCAAAATCAAATCCCTTAAAGGGGTGAAAAACAATTGATTTTTTATTAAAAATGAATTTTTAATCAAATAGATGCTCTTCTTGAAATCCAGGCCATATAATTAATTAAGTTGGGAGTTCTATTGTTTAAAACCTTGCTTTTTCACCCTTTCCTTGACTCGACAAATTATTTGTAAAGTTAAACTCTTTCAGCAGATCAGTAGCATTTAGAAATATACCATTTAAGATTTTAGACAACATGTATGGGATTACCTAACTATTAAGGACATTTAGTGGACATTTAGTGAAAAATCAAAAGGTGAAAATACTATGAGTGGGTAGTGAAGATATCGAGTGAGTTAGTGTAGGAACACTTCCACTTCACATGATAGAAATGTGAACCAGCTTTTGTGTCTTTCTTCATTTGATCAAATTTTAAGTGGGAAAGGTGTATACATAACTTCAAGTCCTAAGCACATGATATCCTCTCCTTGAGACACTTGAATCCATGTTTTTATTACTTACCGATATTTAGTCTCTTCAAACCTACATCCTGGACTGATTTACATCACTCTTTCCGTGCCACTTATCCATTGGAACCCATCTCATTATTAATCATCACTACCTGTGATAGGTTGTACTCCCAATTCCATCTCTCTTATTTTGAAACTGATATCACAATGATATTATTCTTCTTTATTCATTCTTCCATTTTCATGCTTTATCTTCTTTACCTCATTCTTCTATATGGTCTTCTTCGGAGGACTACATTATCTTGGAGAGAAAAGATAAACATGACCAAGGGCACTTCGAATATCATCAGTTTTAGAGTATTATGTTCATTGTTTGTCTTTTCCTTGAAATCATTTTATTAGTTTTTTACCCTATTTACAAAAAAAAATTAAAAAATTCAAACTAAGAAAAATAAAAATTACTATGGGTTTTTCGCATTTAGAGTATTTCTTATTTTACGAATGGTCTGCTGCTTGTTATTTCATTTAGTCCCCGCATTATAACACATCCCTTCATTATAATACTATAAATAAATTTCATTAGCTTGCTTAAAATGATTAACTCAATCATTAGATTCACCTTTAAAGGCCAGTCCCTATAGAGACAAGCCTCACTCGTACTATAAACATTGAGTGAAATTTCTATAATTACATATTTGATCTAGGCAAATTAAATCACAACAACATCAAACGTATCTAAAGGCTAGTCCCTCTAGAGATGAACCACTTCTAATATACACATTTAAGAGAATATTTTATTTGATTAGGCAAATTGGCATTGTAGCCGAGGATTTAGGTTGGAAGAAGCAAATTAAGGAGCCATCGAGACATTTTTAAGGCCTGGGAAGGACCTCCGTTGGCCATAGATGATGTGGTCTTTAGGTCCTCCTAGGCCATCAGGTTACCTACAATGGTCTCCTTCAGTAGGAAAACATTGTTTGGTCAGCAGAGGACGAAGGCTAGGGGCACAAATGACAACTTTGCCCATGTTTGTTGGATATCCTTTGATAAGGGTGAACCCCATTTGTGGGACCCCTTTAAGGTCATTACACCCTCAATTCACGTTAGTAGCCCTATCAGCAGGCATGCCACCGGCCTCATCACCAATCCCTCCATATTCACTGTTCATGCACCCTAACAGTCCTCATCAGCTGTCATGGCCAACTAGAGCCTAATAAGCCTAAAATTGGTGTGTAAAATACGTCGTAATTTGGGCTTTTAGACTCATGCAATAAAATTTATGATATCCCTTAAATACTTAACACTTATTATAAAATTTATAATATCCATTTGAAGAACTTTTATCCTATTTCAATTGAATTAATTCAAGAATGAATTAATTTTGCATGTAATGGGCCTTAATTGTGTTTAATTATGTTTTTCAATTAATAAAAATTAAGCAAACGCTTAATTGTGATCTTAATATTTTTGGTCAAGACACTCTAGATAGGAGAAATCAATCTGATTTATCAACACAATTTTTATGTATTATAATCGGGAATTTATAATCAAGAAGGGGGATTTTGAAATTGGGCTTGAAGATGGACAAATTTTCAAATAAAATTTTGGATTTAGGTTTTTTACATATTGAACTGAATTTTCAATCAATCAATTTTTAGATCTAGAGAGCAAAGTGGACGGATTAACATAGAGAGAGAAAGTAGAAGAATTTGGGGGAAAATGAATTTAAGATGAAATTCGATCCTAATCTAGAGATCTAAGATGTAAAATTGGATGAAAACCAATGTAGAAATAAGAATTAAGAGTCAGATATTGAATAAAAATCAAATTGTGATGCTAATCACCATTCAAATCAACTTGAAGGTCTGTACATTTTGTCCATGCCTTAGCATTTTAAAATCATTCAAGAGGAAATTCAAACAATGAAGAAGAAACTTACAACTTTGAAGATCGAACCAAGGTCTGTCGACTTCAGAAGCAGCACCTGTGTCCTTCCTGGCCAATTGCTTGAGGGAGAGATTCCTTGGTGATTTTCCACTTCTTCACAACCTCTATTTAAAAATTCAACCATATGAGTCGTGGAGGGTGAAAAGACCAACCTACCCTCAAAATTTGAGCACAATCGGACGGCTAGATCTCAAGATATTGCCATTTTACTAGCGACTAATCCTAGTCGTTTCATCTCTTTTATCTCTCCTCCACACAATAAAAAAATGGCATTTTCTGATTGGCTGACGCCTTTTCCTTGTTTTCTCTGCCCTCATAACGCGCCGCCGCATTCTTGCGTGCTGAAATGGCGCAATCATCGCCGTTAAGAGAGAGACAAAAGATGCCCTTTTGAGCGGCTAGGAACGTGCCACGTCGCTCGCGTAAGTTCCCTATTTTAAAAAAATAAAAAATGACAAACCTTTATAGTTACAATCATTGTATGCGGTTATCGATTGCCATCTGCAATCAATGCACGCGGCAAATCGATTCCATTATTTCAAACGAGGAATATTCTTCTTTCATAAATGCATGCGGAGGTCAATTCTCCGCGTGCATTTAATGCATAAAAGAGACAATAAAGAAAAAATAAAGCGTACCATTTCCTCGCCGCCAGCGCCATGTCCTTTTTGGGATAATGATTTTCTCATTATGGCATCGTGCATTGCAATGCCATAATGAGCCAATAAAGTGCTCGTTAAATGCATCCAATCATTCACCCAAATTTTTGGGCGACAGACGTGGATGCCACGAAATTCATAAAAAGAAAATTAAAATGCTAAATAAGTCATAAAACATATTCTTTTAATTCTAAAAATAATTTTTTGGCAATATAATGGGCAGAAAATTATAAAAAAATATCAAAACAATTCTAGAAAATTTACTAAAACCATTATCAATCTCTAGCCAAGTGTTTTATGCCCTCCAAAAAAATAATTCTTCAATGCATTGAGGTTACATGTCATGTAAAAATACTAAAAATTAAAAACAATCATAAAATCACAGTGCAAGTCATTTATGTCCATTTAAGTATGATAACATGCAAATATGTCTAGTAAAACACATATATGTAATGTAATAGTCATCAATTAACATTATAATTTGCAAGTTAGCAGAACCCTAGAAAAAGAAATAAGAGAAAAATGATCCAAACATAATGCAGACTATCCAATCCTCTTTATGAAGATTGTACGGTTACCATGAAAACAGCACTTAAGATTCAGCCAATTATGATCTGAGCTTTGGGTCGGGTCAGCTTGAATCCCGACTGTGAGTTCTTTCTTATTTTCTTAAGATCGCAGCCTATTGGGAAATCAGTGAAATAATCCAAAAATAATCTCAAGATGAACATGTTTTCATGACTCGATTTGGATTCATCACATGTTAAGGTAGCTCAATTACAAAAGAATATATGAAGCAACAAATACTTTCACAATGATAAAAAATGTCACTAGAAGAGAAACTACACGTAGTACCTCATTGAAATTTTCTTGGGGAAAATTGAAGCATCAAGATGTTTCAATTGCCAAAAAGCGGACAAAAGTTAATTAACAAAGAAAATATGAAGTGATGTTAGAAAATACCTTTAAAGGTTATGATTATCATCATATAGATTGTGAACCTTGAATTTATCTTGGGCATAATGTTATCTTTAAAATAACCATGCTTCTATAATAACAAACGGCCTGGTGTATGTTATGTGCCTATTAAGATATTCTTAAACTATTTTGAATAAAAGTTTTTGTTTATTTAAGAAATGTATAGATTTAGTTGACATCAGTAGTTAATGGAATATGATAACACCCTAAATTCATTGTTTAATTCAAGTAACTAGCACAATTTTATCCATTAAATGAGTTTAAAATAGGGTTGTTATCATATATTTACATGTTAATTACTATTCCAAGTGAATTCTGGTTTTAGCCTAATTTTCTGTTAATTTATGAATTTTATGGACTTTATTTAAGCATGGAATAACTCTATTTTAATGGAAATGGAAGGTTGAAAAATTAAATTTAATGTTAATTAATCTGGGGAAGAATCACTGATTTTATAGACTTTTCTAGCATTTTATTGAATTTTTTGGGAATTTATTCGAGGAAGAAATGAATTTTTAAATAGAAAAAGGATATAATTATATGGAAAATAGGAGTTTAAAGCAATTTTTAAAGTCGGAGGGACTTTTCTTTAAATTTTGGTTGCAAATATACCCTCAAAACAGCTCTCAATCGAGCCTTGCATGCGTAAATGTCCAATAAAAATAATTGTAAGGTCTGATTGAATTAATATGGATTTCTCTATGGTTTTTTAGGGAAATATGGAGGAGAGAGAAGCGGAGGGGCACTCGTGAATAAAAGCAAGGACTTTTGCACAAAAAGTCAAGAAATTGAGTTAGCTGCACCACTTGGAAAAATCTCAGATGTCGAAAGGGACTCCGGCAGCTTTAATGTGGTGGGCACCAGCGTCTCTTGAGGGCAGTAAGTGCAATGCCCGTTCTGTACATACAAATATGCACCACGGGAGGTGACGTGGCGACACCTGAGTGGATGTCGTTGGTAAAAATGCACAGATGCATGCAAATCAATATGCATTTTTATTGATTTATTTTACTTTCTTATTTTCAGCCCGGGGTACGTGGCACGCCAAGAGAAGACCTGCCAAATTCACTATAAATTTTGCCATCCAATCAGAAATCAACATGAATGTGGGTTTTTTGATATTTGAATTAAATAAATGAAACATAGATCCAACGGCGAGGATTTGTCAATATTCATTTATTAATTACTCTTAATTCTGAAGTCAGATTGAGCTCAAAATTTATGGGTTTGCTCTGCTTGACCTACATCGATGGATCAAGCCTACATCGATGGATAAAAATTAATTAATTATTGAGGGTAAAATGGTAGTTTTTACTATTTAGCCTAAGTATAAAAACCAAAATTCGAGTTGAGGAGGTCATTCTAGAGACGGCTCTTTCACATGTGCAAGACAAAGAGGAGAACCATCCTGGATCAACTGCATTTGGTATTTTTTTACTTCATTGTATTTGAACTTGGATAAGCTACCTCCAATGGAGACCTTTGGTCCCCTGTTGTTCCAGATCAGGTTCTGCAATCACGAAGTTAAGTAAGTTCGGAAGTGGAAGTTTCAGTTCGGGAATTTACTTTACCTAACACTTCGCGTTACCCTGGGAGGGCTGTTTTGTTGATGCTTTCCTTGAATGAAGAAGAACAGAGATAGCAGGAGGTCACGTAGATCTTCTATTTCGCCGCTTTTATTACTCCTGACTTCATGGTCTTGGAGAGTTTGCTTCTACACGGAAACAAAGACCTTCGAAAACATTAGACAGGGAAGAAAGGGGAGAAAGTCAAGTCTAAGCGCCATATGGCACGAAAAGGAAATCCTATTTCGGTAAGACTTGATCTGAATCGTAGTTCAGATCCAAGTCGGTTCAGTGAGGGCGACCGCGAAAGTCACCGAATGGGTCCGTCTTTTCCCATCCTGACTAAATAAAGTGGGAATCCGGGATGAACACGACTTCTTCTAACGCTAGAAGACCACAGGAAGACACCCGGGACAAGAGCATGTCGTGAAAGAAGCACACCGGTTTGCTTCGACCGTGTCTCCGGGGCACAGTTGAATGTAGATATCATGAACAAACAGGATACCAGACCGAGAAACCCGGGCAACCACTCCCCTAATCTATCGATCGCTAGCGCATCTAGGGCCCCGGCGCCCAGCTCCGCTGGAGAGGCCGTCACTGATCTGTGTTTTTTCTTCTAGGATAGAATGACTTATTCTGCGAACGCCTAGCCCCAGGTTACAAAGTCGAGAATTAGTCAGGAGTGAGTGAATGGGCACGAGTTTACGAGCGGACTTTAGGCGCGAGTGAGCGGGAGCAAAGAGTGTATAAGAATAACATAAAAAGTGCTAAGTTCAGATCAGTGAATAAATCGAAAGAAGAGACGTTTCTCGCTCGGTGCCGCACTATGCTTCGTTTATAAAAATGATTCGGTGGAACCGGTGAACAGATTTCCTAGCAGCGAGGGAATCTGGGACAGAGGGCTCGTAGTACCCGCTAGCGCAGCTATCTAGTGGAAGGGAAGGAGCCTAAACCCTTATTTTTTTTTAGAAAC
Organism: Wolffia australiana; assembly: GCF_029677425.1. Taxonomy (NCBI): domain Eukaryota; kingdom Viridiplantae; phylum Streptophyta; class Magnoliopsida; order Alismatales; family Araceae; genus Wolffia; species Wolffia australiana. The sequence goes on from NC_135844.1 coordinate 16,258,952, forward strand.
AAAAGTTGTACAACTCGATCAGACTAAGCAGCTACCGTTCCGACGCGCCCCTGATGATTAAGACCAAACTCTAAAATGGAGCCTAGTTTAATTGAAGCTGTCATTAAAATCATAGGATGGAAAAAAAGAAAATGGGCGGGATATGGATGCAAATATGGATGGGGAGTCTCACTCAGTAAAGAGACTTTTAGGTTCTGATTTCTCAGAATGAATTTACTCCATTTTTCTCTAAAGATAACAACCCGCTCACTCGCCCCTCAGCTGTCCATTTCTTATTCATTCAGGGCGCCCGGACTTGGCAGTACTCCTTTCTCAAACCAGAACAACTCTGAACATTAGGCGCTTAGGAGCGGGAGGGGAGCGAAGTGATGCGTGACTCCAGGCGCTTAGGAGCAGAAGCGAGTGAGCGGGAGCGGATAAAAACGTGATAGGCTTAAGCTTAGCCAATCACGAGCAGCGTCGCTGCTTGATCGGCGGGGAGGAGCATCTCTATGGGGCAAGGTTGTTTTCAAGCGCTTTTACTTCGTAACCACTGGGTTTGAGAGCCATGTGATAGGTGACTATCCTGCACGGTTCAGAGAGCACTTGTATGTAGTCTGCGCTGGTGAATGGAAGCCCCCGCAAGAAAGAAGCGGCTCTTCCCACGTTCCATTGACTCTATTTATTATTATGGTAAAATGGTGTATCAAGATGTCAATCTGAGATCTTATTTCAGTTCAATACGTCCACCTACGATAAGTTCCTTTGGCTTTCGTCTCGGTAGGTGGGATTATTTGTTAGTGAAATTTGTGATTGGTCTTCTTTATCTAAGTCGGAAATTCTAAATCGCTTGGCTTGAGCGGCATGTACAAGACCTTACTAGGATTAACAAGAGCGATTATTGAATTGAGCTACCTGTTCCATTTCCACACTAAGAACACAAAAATAACAAAAAAGAGATTAAGTTCTATGTAATAATAGATTAAGTTTATAAAAAAGTAGTGAGTTAGTTTGGATATCTAGTTCCATAAAAAACAAATTAACATTAAATTTTCTTCTTAACCCCTCTCCTTGACTCTTGTGATCCTTTTTATTGGATCAAAGAAGTCAATTTAGAGCTTCATAATTCTTCTATTCTTCCCATCTCCTCTATCCTCCTTTATAAATTCTTCATATAATTAGGTTAATTTGATCTTCATTCAAGATCAAATTAACCCCTAATTAGGGTCAGATCATTCAAGTGTATCAATACTTGAATTACCTTACTAGCTTTCCTTGGACAATATCAATACTTATCATTATACATCTTAAGTTAGGGTTTTATAATTTTTATTACATAAGATGAAATCAACAACGATAAGGGATTAAAATTGGATAATTCACCCCTTATTTCGAGCTTATCAGAATTTATTTCGAGCTTATTTCCTACCATTATCTCAGCTCACTATGGCTCTTTTGAACAATAAAAACTATGTGAATAAAGCTTGCTTCTATGATCTTTGGAATATTGGCAGAGGTATACTAAGTAAGAAGCTAGAGATATATTTTTAGACCATTTATTTTGAATCCTATGGTTATTGATAACATGCACATTACTGTATAAATATCATCCATTATCATAAATATATACATCTAAATGTCCGTATTTTCATGTTATCATGCTTTAAAAATTCCTTTAATGTGAAGTTATGATTTTTCAAGATGTTCTGGAATTTTAAATTTTTTTTTACAATGCACAGACTACTTATTTAGAACTAATAAAGGTGTTTCCTAACTTTTCTGGAATTTTTTCCATATTTTCTCAAATTTTCCCACACCAGATTTGCAGAGAGATTCCTTTTTTAACGTGGAAGGCAAAATGAGCTGGCAACAGCCAGAGGAGAGGGAAAATGAAGAAATTGGATGGCCATGATTCACAAAATTTCAAACCTTGATATCTTAAGATCCATCCATTGGATCAACCTTAAATTTTCAATGTAGTTTTGCCTTTTCCTGCTCTTTCCATCCATTTGAGGGATTTTTAAAGACTGTTAGGAAAGGGGGGGGGAACCAATTCAAACTTGCCCCAACCCTAGTTGGCCAGGAAGGACACAACAAGCTTTTGAAGTCATTTTTTTTCTGCAGTTCTTGAGTTAATCTGGTGAGTTTCTTAATCCCCTCTTGATCTTCTTCTTGCTTGTTGCCAAAATACTAAGCATGGGTGAAATATTCATGTTCTAGGAGGAGTTATTGAGGGAAGAGCATCACCTTAGTTCAAGAGTGCAATCTAAAATCAAAAAAATAGACAGGTCATCTGCCATTGCTAGGATCACATTTATATTGAATCTATTGATACCTACATCTTGTTTAGCAATTATATTCATATTCCCTTAAATAACCTTGCTCCCCCAAGGGAGAATCAAGATCAAGAAGGGGTACGATTTTGTTCCATCCACTTCTTCACTTAGGTATTGACCCTTTCAAGAGGATCAAGCCCTAAAAACCACAATCAGTATCATCATTCATTCAGATTATCTGAATGTTTAGGAGAAGGTTCAGATTGCTAGATCCCCTTCTCTCCTTTAGCATCATCTCTCTCTTTATTAGGCATTCCATTCCTTCGTACAATTTCTAGTTCCTAGAACCATACTTTATGTTTTCTCATTCTATATTTTCTATATTTTGAAAAGGGAAATTTTATAAATTTATTGCATAAGCTTAAATCCAAACAACATGATCAAACTTTCATTTAATAACACCTTTTTAGGCTTATCAAGAAGCCATCACTAAAAGGTTTCTGGAATGAAGAGCTCTAATAAAGGTACATTCTCCAATGAAAATAGGATTCATCATGTGCACCATTATATGTACAAGGCCTAAGGTAGCCTATGCCCATTCTATGAGTAATAAAATGATATGAGATGTGTTATTAAGATCTTGAGATGGTCTAATCACATAATATGTTTCATATAGAAGATGGATTGAGATTGAAGGGTTAATGCTTGTACACAATAAATTGTAATGATCTTGAAATGATAGAAAGTCTACATTTGGCTTCATGCATATAAAGAATAGAGGTATAGACTATTGTAAAATGTTGTGTCGTTATTATTTTCCCTTCAATCAAATAAAAAATTTTATATGTAAACTTACTCAAAATCATATAGAGATGAGCAAGGTCGTCTCCACAGGGATTGGCACTTGGAGATAGAATTCACTAATGAGTGGGATGGTCAACAAACACCACTAGGTGTTTTTTTTCATCTCTAAAGAAAGGTAAAGAAGAATTAAATGATGATTTATAAAGGAAGTCCTCTCTAACAATTTTATTTCGGCCTCAGATTTTGTATATATGCAAGAGAAAAAGATTAGTGATTTTAGGAAAATTTTCTAGAATTTTTAAAGGTCGAATAATATGAGAAAATACAAAGGACAATATTGAATTTTAAGTGTTTGTTGAAATGCCTAAGAGAAAATATCCCTTTTATGGATTTTTAGAAGGAGCGAGATAGAATTTTTAAGTCTTTTATCTTAAGGTATAGGTAAAGTAGGAAAAACATCTTTCCATATTTTATTATATTTTTTAGAGATTTTTAATTGGTCGAAAAGTATCTAAAATATTTTTAAAAGATTGAATTCAAAGACTGCATATCAGGTATTTGAAGAAATGGCTGAGAGTGATTTTTTTGTTCTTTTTCTCGAGATCGAACTACTTCGATTTCGAGAAATGGATTGAAGATGATTCCTCAATCCTTTCGTTAAACTAAATGAATTATGAATTAAAACTAAAGTAAAATCAAATAACTTACCGGATTTTTGCGCCGACTCGGAGTCGCCGACGGCTCCAGACCCCACTCCAGCCGCTTCGTCCTTCAGGTAAGCTTTTCTTAATTCTCTCTTCTTCTATCACACTCTTCGCGTTCTCCCTTCAGGTCGCAGCACTGTCACTGTCGTCAACCAAGAGAATCAGAAGAAAATGACAAAGGAGGATCTTCCTCCATAATTTTATTTTAAAAAAATGTTTGAGTTCGGCGGTGAAAGATATTTTCCAGAGACGTATGGCTACTTTACAGGTCAGGAGTGGTCCGAAGACCTTCCTGACCTGTATGGGATATCTCCGGCGAAGTCTCCGGCAATGAATCGACGGAAATCTGCCTTCTCGGTGCCGGATTGACTTCGCCGGCGACGGAGATGGAGGTGGGATGAGGAAAATGACTGAGGAGCTTCTGACCGTCTGATCGTCTCTTTAAAGGATCCAACGGCTACGATTAAATCGTATCGGTGGACCCTTTTTGTTCCGGTAGACCCCTGCTTTGTCAGCCGCAGCACCTCATCCTCAATATCCAGCTGTCCGTGTTCGATTCGTCCAGGGTGGCGCTCCGTGCTGAGCTATCGAGCTGAAAATAAAAGAGAAGAGAAAAGAGTTTAAAATAAGATCTTGACCGTTCGATCTTCCGAAGGAAGATCCGCGGTCAAGATTAAAACATAGCTTTTAGGTAAAGCCCATTTCGATTCGGGCTTCAGGTCGGGTTGGCTCGAAGCCCGGTCGCATTTATTTGTCTTCCTCTTTAAATCGCGGCCCGATGGGCCAGGATCAATCCAATTAAGCCCATCCCACTTGGACATGAGATATGGGATTTCGCAATCCCATATTGACCGTTTTAAAAATACTAAGCGGTATATATTTTTCGCAATTCTATCTATTGTGAATCTAAAGATGCATACTTACCTTGGGCGCCCAATCAGAGAGCTGTTTGACGCTCGGCTTTAAGCTGGGCTTGTGCTGCACGTGACGCTTGCGGCTGCGGCCTTAGATGTGGATGCGGGTGAAGCGTGCGACGCGCTCAGCTTCGGTGCGCCTTCGGCGTGGTAAGGACCCTTTTTATTTATTATATTTATATAACTATTATTCTTTGCCTTTTATATTTTTTTATTCTTTTATTATTTTATTTAACCATCAAATTTTATACTATGCTTATCAACGCAAAAACCTAGTAAAAATGTGACGTTTTACATAATGAACGAATATTTTCATAAAAGTGGAATTTAACATAAAATGCATGTTTCTTTCATTGAAAATGACTTCATAACCCCTCATTAAATGTAGTTTTGCAAGCATGATTAGTGACTCGTCAACTATTTGAAACCTAAAATATTATGACAAAAGCTGCATACATCTCTACTGCTGATGTGTCAAAGGAGAAAGGGTAATACAAATTTTCTTGACTAACCTTAGATTCATCCCTTTTATCATACACCATATTCCATTTTTGTGTGGCACCTATGGTGCAACTACACAAGTGAAATATTCAAGGTGTCATTTGAAGTTAATGAACTTTCTAAGGCACTGCCCTTGATTAATGAGATCATCCATACAAGAGATGAAATAGCAGAAGAATTCTATTCACTGAAATAGTAGATCCATAGACAAAGCCATTAGCTCAACAAATCTTAAAATTATTAATATATATATATATATATATATATATATATATATATATATATATATATATATATATATATATATATATTCTTCAAAAGTGATTGGCCTTTGTTCAAGAGGGAGAATGATGGAGCTATATGTGATTGGTGAGCCAATCACATACATGAAATCACAATATGAAGATCATTAATATTTCAATATGTATTCAAAATATTCCTATTCCATGGATAGTCGAGAAAGACATCACATGTCCAAATAGTAAACCACTATCTATCTCACTAGTTCGATGAGTATGACCAATCCCAAACCATTAGTACGGAGACACAAAGGAAAGATAGTCAGTGAATTTTAGGAGAAATACTTCACTGAATTGATATCTATAAATCCATGAATGGCATTATAAAAGAAATTGTTAATAAGGTTGATTCACATCATGGTTAAGTGATCCTTAGACCTAACTCACCAAATATCTCTCAAGGATAGATGTGAAAATGTTGACTATGAATTATAAGTTCCAATTCATGGACTTACAAATTGTGTTGGCTCGAATGCAGCAAGAAGCTCATAAATATAATTTAGTGTTCATGATGGGACCGTTATTCTTTGGTATACGAGGATAAAGTTCAAGGAATAAAATGAGATGAAGTCCTTGGCAAAGGTAGAATATTGGGGAAGAATTTTATGATAATTTCCCAACGCATCAGTACAAAGTGGGATGACCAATTAGGGTTTGATAGTTGACTGCACCCAAGATGATATCAAGAAGATGAAGGATTATATATACTTTGAATTTGATTATTATAAGATTCTATGAGTCAATATTATCGTGTGTATATTCTAGAGCACAAGGTGTAGCTTGGCACCCAATTCGCCATAAACTCAACTAATGGATTGGGCTAGAAGGTCACACGTTTATCATCATTTGGATATCAGAAGATATACTTAAACTTTAGGTATTTTTAAGAAAAGTTCATGTTCAGTATAAATAGGAGAAATCCTTGAGAAAAATTCACCCAAGCCACATTCTTTAAGTGCACATCCTTCTTATACACACTCTCCTTGGCTCTCCTCCACTCCAAATGTGATTGGGACAGAGAAATGATGATGGTGGATTGATAACGCAAATCATCTCAATGAAAGAGGAGATTTGATGTGATGGGGATAATGTTGGTATGTCAAGAAGTTTCAAACTTCAGCTGCTCAACATATCTCACTTTTGGAATTAGAAATCCCAGATCTGATCAGTGCGAAGGCAATGTGATAATCAGATTTTCAAGATCCATTGTGATCTCATTAAATGTTTATGCTGCATTAAGTTTCATAGTTTCATATCAATTGAGGACATACACCCAAAAAGTTTTATCAAACTTACTACATAAATAAAATTTGAAAGTTGCTTTTCTATATAAACGTAAAGGGGATGTGTAGCAATATTGTACTTGAAGATATTACATCCACCTAATTACATGAAATTATATCTAAGGCTGACAAAATTAGGGCTCCTTTATTTTAAATTCTCTCCCCCTACCCGCCCCCCTTAATTTCCATCCTTGAATAATGACTCAATACATTGTTAGCAACCTTAGTGCATCTGTTTTCTTAGTTCAACTCTTTCTTAATGGTGTTTGAAGATCACATAGATTTATGTGTGCCAACACCATGAACCATGCCTCAAACATCATGGAACATTTGTTTGTTTTTTCATTCATCCCACACTCGCAGCCCAATTATGATCCTTGTTGTGTGCCTCCGCCACCAACTGATGTATGCTTCATGTGCGGGCGCCCGCATTTGTCACCCCAACTGCAAGTGAAGTTGTGTTATTTTATAATTCATTTATTGCCTTAAAAGTTCTCAAACAAATCTACAAAATGAAATTATTATAGCTTATTATAATTTATTAACTATTTTATTAATTTAAATATTTTTAATTATTTTTCTTTCATTTTTATTCACAATCAATTGATAGAACATGCTTTCTCAGAAATACTTAAGATTAAGTTTGCTTTGGAATATTTACTTTTTCAGTTCAAACCTTCTCTTGTATGAATGTGCTCCAACATAAAGGCTTACAACCACTACACGTGAGGTATTACAAAAGTTCTCCAACAATAGTAGGTTAATTTTACCAGAAACTTAACTTTATTCATTCTGATGGGACATTACTGTCGCATCCTATCAAGTCAAACAATCACATTGTATTGAAGGTATTTTGATAATGATCTAACTCATGTATGTGATGGAAGAATGTATAAGTGGTTGTGAGATGGAGAAGAGGATGATCGATTAGATGATCAAGGATTTTTATATAAACAAAGCTGACGAGATTGAGATTCTGATTGGAGATGGCTGTGGTAGGTTGAGATGATGGAAGATGGTAGTAAGAATGAGATGATGAAAATAAGGATGTAGATCTAACTAAAGGGATGTGAAGGAGATAAACAATGAAATGCAAGCGACTAACCTTACATCCCTATGTTCTACCAAGATGAAGGTGTTTTCTCGATAAAGATCAGCCCCTCCACTTCTCTATTGATCTTCCCCAAGCACTCAAGGCACCAATAACACTCTTGATGGACCTTCAAAACTTCACTTTCTTTTAATCTATCTTTCGAGGATGAAGTGAGCTTAAAGATAGCTTTTACAAAAATCCAAGGCTCTTTTTTATAAATCCAACCATAAAGAAGGAAAAGGTGGGAAAAGGAAGAATTGAAGGATCCTTCTGGATCGTGATTAGAATTTTGATCATTCTCAACCCTCCAATTTTCTATCTCCTCACATTTTAGAATGCCGGAAAAAGTTAAAGAACTATTAAATAATTCTGAAAATTAGATATTAAGTTATAAAAAATATTATAAATATATATTGAATTTAAAAAATTATATATTTGAATATAATGCCAAAAAAATCAGGAAAAATCATATTCCAAAAAATTATTTTCTTTAAAATATGTTATCAAAAAATTCTAAAAATATTTAAAAATTTTAAAATTCACAAAACATTATAGAAAATAATTTAATTATATTAGGCTTGATAATACTCATATATAATCAATTTAATGTTGTTGGGTTCTAGAGGCCTAAATCTGGATGAAGAAATCATAATGATACGTAGTAGAAGACTTTTGAGAAATCAAATGACATCGATAGAACCATTGAAACGAAGTACTTGTGCACGGATCACATCCGTGATTTCTTAGATCCTAGAGTGAGACGAGTCAAGCTGCTCAAGTTGCAGCCTCTAGATGTATCCACGCGGTCCTTGGTACGTTGGATCTCCCCCTTCTCGTTGATGAGCCCCATTCAACCTCTGTTGTCGTCGTTACACCGTTCCGATCGCATCGGGAGTGGGGAGAAGTCATGGGGAGAGGGGAGAAGAAGGGGAAGGCCCTTGAACAATTCTGGCTTGGGTGAATTTTGTACTAAGTCCAGGGCCTTCCCCTATTTATACTAAGAGGGTATTTTTCATAAAATCCCCAAAACTTAAGTATATCCTCCGACATCCAAAACACCATTTGATATATCCATGTCCTCCTGCCTATTCCTCATATTACTACTCATATCATCCTTATTAAATAATTATTATCACCCTCTCACCTCCTCATATTCATCAGATCACAATTTCCTATTTCATATGTAGCTCCTCTCATCCATTTAAAGAGTATTTAAACCCTAATATCCATTCCCTATGGAGATGACCCTGATCATCACTAACTAGTCAAATTATTTTATGAGTAAAGGTTTATAAATTATTATCGATTAACTCAAATATCGGCGAAAAAATTAACACCTTAAATTTGAGTATATCAACTAGCAAAATGGACATCGCACAATAGAGATACATGAGCCAAAAACCTTTTTAACTTACTTCTTGTATGTCCTACTTAAACACGAATACATGTAGAGTGGAAAATAACAAGAATGACATAGATACAATGGAGATCATATCAATACACTATACGTGCTACAAATTCCATGGTATGTCATACATGTGCAAAATATTTTAAATATTAGCTTGATTTTAAAAAATTAGATGATTAAAATTTCTCAACCAGTATCTAGATGTTCTACATAAGGGGGACACAATAAATTTGTTTTCATTGGCGTTGAGCTTGACTTGCTACATCCGAAAGTGACTTACTATTACCTACCATTATCTCTTCCAGTTTTTCTATTTTTTGCTAATATAGCTGTTATGGACATGGCTTCTAATCCCACCAATGAATGTAGTAAATGTGGTAATTTATTGTCATTTGTTTCATGAAAAAATCATCCTATGTGAGATATGTATCCTTACATCTTCAAATCAGGCAGCTCACAACTATTCTAGTCACTGATATAAACTCAATTAATGGTTTATTTTACAAGATGGTGTTGGCACCTTGAGGCAGAACCCTAATAAATCAATACTTCTCTTTTTCATATAAAGCTCATTATCAAGACACCTTACTGGTGTTGGGACTTTTCTTAAGCGAAGACCTAGAAGTTATAACTAGTGACAAGTTTAAGACTCGAATTCTAACCGTGTAGGTTTACCTGTAAATAAAATCTATTTCCCATATTAAATCAAGATAGTGTATAAAGATACAAAAAAACTTAAGTTAAGAAAATATGACTGATGCTACATTATTGGTTTTTATATTTTCTTCCTTTGATCATAGTTCTACAGAGTTTTAAAATCTAAAGAGTATTTTTTATGTTAAACAACATGGGGAAGACGCTAATCATCAACAGGATTATGTTTAGTTCACAATTAATCCACATATAATGTTAACTAGCTTCACCTTTGTCAAAACGTTGAGGTCCATCATCTATTCCATCCAAGGCCATCATCCAGAGCAATGGATAAATGACCGAACATAATGACTTACATCATCAGTTTGAGATGATGGATGACTGGTAGTGGAAATATTGAACGAAAGACTGAGGATGACTGATGATGGAAATAATGATCGGATGATGGAGAATGACTGATGACTATCTAAATGATGGAAGTGTAGCTAAAAATTAAAGAAAATATGGGATAGTAACTTTTCCAAAATATATATTCTATATTGTAATTTATATGTTGAGATATAAACTTATATTCACGATAGTGACTACAGCGAGGATGCTGACTGTTGTGGATAGTGGAAACAACTGTTGAACGACGATGACGGACATCGTAGATAGAGACAACAAGCACAACCATTGTCCTCAACAAGAATGAAAACAACAGTCGTGGACAGGGACGGCATCCATCAATAACAATAATGATGATTGACATTAAGGGATGGGAAAAAGACTATCGACAAAAGGGACAAAGACCGTTGTTGATAGGATGATGTTCGTCGTCGATGCCGATAATGACCATTGTCAACGGGGATGAGAACTGTAATCATCAATGGGAACAAAGACATTAATGGATGGGAATGACAGTCTTTGACTAGGACAATGACCAATGGCGACATGGAAGATGGTCGTCATGGATAGGGACAAAAATGATCGTCGATGGGGACAATGATGATAACTATAATGGACAGGGCCGTCAACCATCAATGATGGGGACAATGATTGTCATCAACGATGGGGATGATGATTGTCAAGGATGGCAGGAATGAGGAGCAGCGTGGGCGGGGACACAGACCATTGTGGATGACGATGATGATCATCATGGACAGCCACAAATATTGTTATTCACCATCATGATTATCATCTTCGATCAAGACAATCTGGGTCATTGATGGGAAGGCAACCTTCCCCTATGGGAATGATGATTGTCCTCAAAGGTGAGTGATAAGCCGAAATAGGGGTAAATTATGCAAGAAAATTTATAAAACATTAACTTAAGATGTATAGTGATAAGTAAGAGATCGTCCAAGGGAAGCTAGTAAGGAATCCAATTTGATGATCTGCTTGAGTACTTTAACCCTAATTTAAGTTAATTTGAGCTTCAATGAAGATCGAATCAACCTAATTAGACAATGAAGTTAGAAAGGGGGGTAGAAGAGATGAGAGGAATAGAAGAAATAAGGGGCTTTAGATTGGCTTCTTTGATCCAAAGAGAAGGGTCTAAGAGGTCAATTAGAGAGGTTGAGAGGGAAATTTTGATTTGATTTGGTTGGTTTTGTAGGTTTGATAATTCAGAAATAACTACACTATTAGATAATAAAAGGGGGTAATGTAATCTCCTAAACATTAAATATTTTTTAATAGTTTTTCTAATGTGCACTTGGAATATCTAGGTAAATCTCTCAATCTCTCCTCTCAATCTCAGTAAGGGCTTGTACATTTCGCTCAAGCCTAGCAGTGTACAAGTTCAGACTAAGTTCAAGAAGAATGATAAAGAAATTCAACTAAAACATCATCCAAAGATTCAAATAAAATGAAGAAAAAGGTACCAAACAAGTTGATCCAAGCTGCAGCTCCTATCTATCTTGCAGCTGTGATAGAGAACCATCCATAATGAGCTCCCCCTCTCGAAATTCAGCTTTTATACTTAGGTTACATTGTAGAAATTACCACGTTACCCCTATTTAGTAATTAATTTTTATCTATCATTTTAGGCTTGATCTGATTTTTTCAAATAGAAAGAGGAGGTAAAGACGAGCAAATTCATAAAGAAATCATCTCAATCGGACTTCAGGATCAAAAGTTATGAATAAATGAATTTAAACCAATTTAGCCATTGGATTTAAATCCATTTATTTATTTATTTTATTTTTAAACACGTAGTGATGTGTTGTTTTCTCATTGGCTGATGCATTTTGAATTCCTTTTTTGGGTTTGATCTCTGAGCGCCACGTACCCCCTGGCGAAAATAAAAAAAAAGAAAAAAAGATAAAAAAAACTGGTGGTATAAATTTAAAACACATTTAACGTGTGTTTCTTACAGCATCGACGAATAAAAATACGGCTCGTCACCGTTCGTGCGTGCGCTTTGTATGCGCCGTACGGGCGGTGAACTTACCACCCGGTGGCCGCTATCACCAAGCGCCGTCAGATTCTCATTCGACGGCTGAGATGAGGCCACGTCGGTGACTGAAAAAATCACATGGATATTTTGTACGGAAGTCCTTTTTAAAACGGGAAATTGCCGTTGGACCCCGCCCAGAAGTATTTGTGTACATGCCCTTCAACTAAATCCCTGCAACTTTTAAATAATTGTATCTATGCCCTTGCCGAAACGACCGAGAGCTGTTTTTAGGGGTATAATTGCAACATGTATTAACGAAAAGCCCCTCGAAGTTGGAAACATACTTTAACACTCATTTTCTCCTTATAAATATATCATTTTCCTCTTTAAAAATTATTTCTTCCTCAAATAAATCCCAGAAAAATCCAATCAAATCCTAACAAATCCTAGAAAATTTCAGAAAATTCTAGAAAATTGTAGAAAATTCAGTAATTCATCCCCACAATAGTTGACCTCAAAATTAAATTTTAAACCTGCCATTTTCATTTAAAAATAATTTTTTCAAGCTTGAATAAATCCAAGAAAATTCATAAAATTAACAAAAAATTAGGGAAAAATTAGAAATCACTTGGAAACATTAATTACATGTAAATATATGATAACAACCGCAATTTAATCTCGTTAAATGCACAAAATTGTGCTAAATTGCTTGAAATAGAGACCAAATTTAGGGTGTTATCAGTGAGGATGGTCATCATCGAAAGGGGATGGTGATGATGATGACATCTCACTTTCTCTATTTCTTTCACGCTCTCTCTCTCTCTCTGACTATTTCTTTTGCTCGTTTGGCACTCTCCTTTTGTCAGGCTCTCATGCTCACTCTCTCTTTCTTTCGCTCTTTCTCTCACTTACTCCCTCTCGCTCACTATCTCTCTGTCTCTTGGCCTCCTTTTCTCTCTCTTTCTCTTTCACCACTCTCCTCTCTTGCTCTGTCTCTCTCTCTCATCTCCCTTATATCTCTCTCTCTCTTCCTCTCTCTCGCTCTCACTTTATATGTCTCTCTCTCTCTCCCTCTATTTTGTCATCCATTAGTTCAGTTTTTCATCACGGATGAATAATGGAACGGGACTGATGATGTAATGGTGATGACGACGAATCTGGAGGAATGGTGATAGGGACAAAATCAAATCCCATGATCGGACGACTGAAATAACAGCATTCAGTCAAGTCCCCTCCGTCCAAAATATCATTCGTCCAACAAGCCTAATTTGTATAGTCCTGTATATTAGCCTGGCCAGGCAAGACCTTAGAGATCCTCATCCCTGTATATTGCTGACCCGCCAGCATGACACACATTTCGAGCAATTAATTCCATTGAGCTATTTCTCTAGGAATCTACTATTTACCAGGAATCAGGCTCGCCAGGTACCGTACGATCTACAGTTGCCGTAATCTCGGACGTACGATCTACAGTTCAACAGCCCCGTCAAACGTTTAAAATACCGAAACTTCGGATCCTAAGTTGTATTGGATTCGTCAACCCGACCCACACACGAACTGATAAGCTCCATTGCTGGGGCCCGCCACATTGAGCACATTTGTATTTAATTATTCTGTCTTTAAATTTCCGGACGACGACATTAATTCTCGCAGGAAAATAAAAAGCAGGCAAACGGCGCCTAATTTCGGATTATCTATTATTTAGAAAAAAATTAGACGTAATTTGGGGGGAATAAACGGACTTAATTACGACAACAAAAGTAATTAAAAGGGATAATTATGAGGCCCTCCACGTTCGGTGTGGTCAAACGATGGACAGTTTTTCGAAAAAGAAAAAGAAAATTACGAGTTTATACGGAAAAATTGCCGGGGGAGAAGAGAGCAGAGGGAGGGGGGAGATTGCCAATCTGCCTCTGATCTGGGGAGGAAGGAGTTGCGATCTTGCAGTTGATCCGCGAAAGGTCCCGTCCGTCGGGATTTCTTCATCTTGTTTTCGATCTAATGGTCAGATTGCGTCGCTGTTGATTGATTTTGGCGTCGATCGTTTCGAAATTCGTCGTTCGTTGCGCGTATGATTAATGCATAGTTTATCGGGAATTTGGTGGCCAATTTGAGAATACGAAAGGCCTATGAAGGCCGGGGGTCGGGGAATGCCGGCATCCGATGACGCCGATGCAGGCCGGAGAGGATTTGCCGACAGGACGACCACGGGGTTGATGAGGAAGATTGTCTATGAAGGATGGATGGTGCGTTATGGCCGAAGGAAGATCGGTCGCTCTTACATCCATATGCGATACTTCGTACTCGAATCCCGACTCCTCGCCTACTACAAAAGGAAACCGAAGGACAATATGGTATGCTTGTTTCTTTTTTTCCAATCGGGATTGTGTGGGTCGAGTTGAAAATCCTTACAATTCTTGTGTGGCCCGCTTTTGTGGTAACTCGTCTGCGATTTTTTTTGATGTCTTCGTCTTCAAAATGTCCGTCCTGGCAAGAATTTAGTATGATCGGCGTGGTTTGGGCAACTTCTGAATTGCTTGCTTGGATGTTTAAGTAGGTTCCGATCAAGACTTTACTCATCGACGGGAATTGCAGGGTCGAGGACCGTGGACTGAAGACACACCATGGTCATGTACGTAAAACTCGTTCTTATGAAACTTTTTGGATTATCTCTTATGAAATCTTAAGATACCTACTACAACTATGTAGTTTTCTTCTCTGAGTTTTTGATGTCAATTATGTTCATATCTCCCTCTTTCTACTTTATTTTTTCTAATTCATGCTGCTGAAAGTGTCTCAAACACATCATAATAGTCATGAAATCCTAATATCTTAGTTATATTTTGCAGATGGTGTACGTCTTATGTGTATACAACAAAAAAGAGAAGAATCAGCGATTAACGGTATGGATCGGATTGTTGTCGTATATATGTACTCAGCCCACATCAGTCTATGCTATTTGACTAGATTTTTTCTGAAATGGCTGATCTAATGAATAGTTAATTTTTTTATCAAAATATATTCCGCTACATAATACGTGATGATCTTTTAATGCCGTCCAATTTCTCCTTGTTATTTGGCTGGAATCGTTTTTCAGCATGAGTCAATATTCTTAGCCTCTATTTTGTAGCATTAGGATTTGATTTATGCATTCAATGAAATAGTGGTTAAATAAAAGTATCCTCTTATGTTTTCGTGGAACAGATGGCTGCATTTAACATCCAGGAGGCTTTGGATTGGAAGGAAAAGATTGAGCTTGTCATTTATCAGGTTTGAAATCCGAAGCATCATTTCCCCTTTATTAACGTATTTTTTGCAACATTATATTTTTCACTTCATCATTGTTATTTGTATTCATTCTCACCCTTGTCAGGCATCATTTACAAAAATGTATTCATTGTCTACTGATTCAACAGGCAAGAAATATTTTTTTATTCACTTTGTTATGTTTATATTTCATTCAGCATCAGGGATCCTTGCCCAATGCCTCCAATTCCTATCCTTCCTTCGAATTCAAGGCTCAAATGGATAGCGGAAGAGCTGCTTCATCATCAGATCAAGAAAGCCAGTGAGTGGTAGCGCTGTTTATTTCTGAAACATTCTTGGAACTCGTGCACTGATTCAAATTCTTCGCAAGCTTCTTCGACACCAAAGGAGAATAAGGAAAAAATCGAGGACAACTTGTTTCGGTATTATTATCTTGAAATGTTAAATGTTGAATATGGGAATTGATAAATAAATATTTTAAGAAAATAATGTTCCTGTACTACGACATCTCTCTTAAGTTCTCCGGATGCACATGATCTTTATTTAGTTCTCCTCTCTTGAGAATCCAATCTACAATACCTGCTCATTTTTTCCGTAGTTTATGCTCCAGATTTAAGGAAAAATCAATAAATCTCCCAGTGCATTGCACTTCATTACATTTTTTAAGGTTTGATCACCCTCAAAACTCTTTACAGGGGAAAATCATTTTAGCGTTTCAATTATTGAAACAACCTTGTGATGGCATATATGTATTGAGGTTGTCTCTTTGGGATAATGCAGTTCATAGTGTCGAAGAATGTCTTCATCTTACTAAAGCTTGCAACTCTCTGCTTACTACTTATGTAGGGACAGTCAGGACGATGATGAAGAGAATCATCGAGCATTGCTACGGAGGACAACAATTGGAAATGGTGCCGCAATGGGTTTTTATTTATTATTTATTAAATATTTTTTACTTATTATTATTCTAAGTTTTGAGTAACGAATACGTTCACTGGATTACTGCAGGTCCTCCCGAATCAGTGCTCGACTGGACCCAGGAAACAGATTTCGGGCTCTCAAATCAAAATAATGACGATCAAGTATTCTCTAGAAAACATTGGCGTTTAGTCAGATGCCAGAATGGCAAGTAATTCATTTCTGTGATCTTAATCAGACAGATCGAATATGTGTTTATGATTATCGTCTTTTATTTGGAATTTCAGGGCTCAGAATTTTTGAAGAGCTTCTTGAAGTTGATTACCTTGTATGTGTCAGCGGCGAATTTCATGAAAAAATTTCTTAAGTTTGGTCTTATTATTTTCTTTTTACCTAATCGTTTTGCAGCCAAGAAGCTGCAGCAGAGCTATGAAGGCTGTTGGTGTGGTTGAAGCCCCATGCGACTCTGTGTTTGAGGTCCTAATGAGCATAGATGGAACACGGTTTGAGTGAGTCGTTAAATTCTTATATCGTTTTATTTCTTAATTATTTTCTTTTAATTTCTATTATTTGATCGTTTTGCATGCGACAGGTGGGATTGCAGCTTTCAAGATGGAAGTTTGGTTGAAGAAGTGGATGGGCACACTGCCTTGCTTTACCAAAGGCTGCAGCTAGATTGGTTTCCTCTGTAATGTGTTATGATGAAAGATTGTGTATCCTTTTCTGGCATAAATACTTCAATCATTGATCCTCCACCAATATGACTTTTTTCAGGCTTGTCTGGCCACGGGACTTCTGCTATGTGCGTTATTGGCGCCGTAATGATGACGGAAGTTATGGTGAGAACACAAATACAATCCCCAACACCTCCCAGGGGACATTTTGATCAAAAAAGGAATTTTCCTTCAATTTTAAACTTCCTTTTTTAACAGTTAATTTTCTGTCATGCAGTTGTATTGTTTCGTTCCAGAGATCATCCCAGTTGTGGAACCCAACCAGGATACGTGAGAGCTCATATCGAAAGTAATCTTCGTTCCTTTTTTATTTTTTTGTGATAACTTCTTTCTTTTATTTACCTTGACTTTATCATACATACAGGTGGTGGTTTTAACATTTCCCCCTTGAAGTCTCGAAATGGAAGAGCTAGGACGCGTGTCGAGCATCTAATGCAAGTAGATTTGAAAGGCTGGGGAGTGGGTTACTTCACGTCGTTTCAGCAGCGCTGTCTTCTTCAGATATTGAGTAGCGTCGCAGGTTTTAATCTCATTGCGCTAAAATTTTTATGCATTTATAAAGGAAATCTGAGGAATTTGAATCCAATCAGGTCTGCGTGAATGGTTTTCTCAAAAGGATGAACGCCGCACTGCTCCTAGGATTCCAATGATGATGGATGTGGGTTCTGACTCTGTCTCTTCCAAGAGAATAGAAAAGAAACAAGGCTTCATTCGGACGAGTTCATCAGTTGAGCGGATGCAGTCTTACCCCAGAACTGTCGAAGTCTTAGATGAGGAATCTGAAGAAGACGAGGAGTTCCTCGTTCCTGTTTCTGAACCTGAGGTTAAGATTTTATTTCTTGCAGATTCTCGGCAATTTGCGCGTTTTGCAGTTTCTTCAAATCCGATTTCCTTTTTTTGTCCCAGGAGTTTCTCAAATTCAGAGCCGAAGTCAGTGCAGGTCGTCAGTACTTCAATTTGGGTTATTTCTTTCAATTCAGCGTAAATTGGGTTTTTTTCTCTTGAAATAACAGAAATATCTGAGGAGATTGTGGATAAGATAGATTTATCCATCTTCACTGGCAATTTACGCCGGGATGAGAGAGAGAACACCCGTGACTGCTGGAGAATATCTGATGGAAATAACTTCAGAGTTCGCAGTAAACATTTCATTTATGACAAAACCAAGGTAAATTTAATTGGCAATATATATTTAATATTTTTTGAATCGTGCTCACCTCTGGATCGTTTTAATCTGCAGATTCCGGCTGGAAAGCATCTGATGGATCTCGTAGCTGTCGATTGGTTCAAAGATGTGAAACGAATAGACCATGTTGCCAGGCGTCAAGGCTGTGCAGCTCAGGTTACTTCCCTGAAAACCAGTGCAGCCCATTGTCAAGAATAATTTTGGTTTTTAATATAATTTTTTTGCCCAACAGGTGGCTTCTGAGAAGGGCCTATTCTCGCTTGTGGTGAATATGCAAGTAAGTTTTCTGTGAATATGTTTCTCACTCGAGGGTACCGCTCTTGCCAACCTCATCAATCCTCACTGATATTGACAACTTCTGGGTGGTTGATGTTTACAATGACGTTGAGGAGGGTTACCTCAACCATGACAGTATTACAGTTGATGGATGGAGGATGATGGGGAATCACAGTCCATCAACGTCAGACATCAACTTAATAAAAATTTAAGGGAAAAAATATCGGACCCAAACATCAACTTCGTCGCCAATGTCAACTAGCCTAGTTGATGGTGATGATGATGTTGATCGATGGTTGACAGCTGACACAGAACTTGTTGCCATTGGCATTAGGGTGTGATATACTGGTAGGGAATAACACCGTCGACCGATGGTCTCAGTATACCAAATCAAGAAGACAAGTCCACTGAAGATCAAAATGCCACAAGTGACAAGAGTTCGAGATAGAAGGAGGTAAGAACGAAATGAGATCCAGGGGATCCCCCTAGACTGGCCGCCGGGAAGCTCCTTCCGACTGCTCCAGCTCCGGTGCCGCACAGGCCTCAGACGACGGGAAGAATACCGTGATTCCCCCTTTGCCCCTGCGTATTATTTTATGGCCGACGGGTGACGCTTCAGTCGCCTTATGCTGTAACGGTTCCCGCCCTTTTGAACCGTCTTCTCTGGTAGGCTCGACTGAAATGCTTATCAGGGTGTCATCGTGTAAACAATCAATCAATGCCAATAGACGTGTCAACGCCCTCAGGACATGCTGAACCCTACGCCTAATTATTCGGATAAAATTTTGAAACAGGTACCGGGGTCAATGCACTACAGCATGGTCTTCTACTTTGTCACAAAGTCGCTCGAGGCCGGGTCCCTTCTCCAGCTTTTCGTCGATGGCGACGATGAGTTCCGCAACAGCAGACTGAAGCTCATCCCCTCTGTTCCAAAGGTTTAAGCATCTCATTCTCGCCACGTGTCATATACCATCTCTAAAAGTCTATCCTTTGACCTTGTCAGGGATCTTGGATTGTGAGGCAGAGCGTGGGGAGCACTCCCTGCTTGCTCGGGAAGGCGGTTGACTGTACTTACATTCGCGGATCAAATTACCTGGAAGTAAGGAGATTATCGTATTCATATTTTGTAATTAATGATTGCCTAATTGGTCAACGCCTGAGTCTCCTCTGATATTCCTGAAGATTGACGTGGATATTGGATCGTCCACGGTGGCGAATGGGGTCCTCGGCCTCGTCTGTGGTGTCATCACAACACTGGTCGTTGACATGGCTTTCCTTGTGCAGGTACACCCTTCACAATTTCATGTCTTTCTGAATTCACAAATCTTTAGAAATTGCGTCCAATGGGTTATAATTCTTTTCCGGTTCATAAGTTGGAATTCGACCTGGCTCTGATACCATGTTAGATTCAATTGCGTACTTACTGTCCTAAAAGCTATAGCTGATAGCACAGACAAGAAATCAAGTCAGATCACGATCATCAAGTTTTAATCTCCTTCTCAGGCCTGCACTTACGAGGAGCTCCCGGAGAGACTCATCGGGGCCGTTCGTGTTTCCCACGTGGAGCTCAAATCCGCGGTGGTCCCTGTGCTCGAGACGCCTCCATCTGATCCTTAGTTATAATTATTATTATTCTTATTATTGTTATTATTGTATTCATATATCTGATAGTCACGGCCTAAAGCGGATTATTCCTCTGATCCAATTATCTAAATATTCAATTTTTCATTCTAATAAACAATTTTAATTGCCAGACCGACATGAGATGGATGACGGACGGAACCGTGGGACGTGTGAATTTCAAAGTTTAAAAATGTCTCTAAAATGATTGATGAAATTAAAAATCTGAACGGTTTTATTCTATCTTAACAGTATAGGAACAACAGGGGTAGTAATGTCATTTCGAGTCTGACGCGGCTATTTTTTTATTTGTTGAGGATTTTTTTTGCTAGTTTGCCTGCGTTGCTTTTTGTTTTTTGCGAATTTGTCTTCTTCTTTGCAAGTTGTGCTTTATGAGGCGGCCAATCAAGAGAACCTACGATGACCGTTGGATCAGCATCTCAAGATATTGTTCTACAGTGGCATTTACGAAGTTTCTGCTCAAAGTAGGGGTTATTATGAAGTACGCTATTAAATGATATCCGCTGCGGTTTTTTAAGGGGAAGCCTATGTACAGAAGAAACTGACATCGTGGTGGGCGAGAAGGGGACGAAGAGAGAACGAACCAGATCCAAGGATGGCGCTCCAGGTTTGGATTTTCCTCAATTATTCATCATCTTCTATTGATCATCTGTTGTTTATTCGGATCTATGATGTTCGATTCTTAAATCCGGTCGAGATTCTCTGGAGTTCTCGGGGTTTGGTCTTGGTGAAGTGGTTTCAAAGTTCTTCGATTTGAAATTGGATTCATCTATCTGCGTATATCCGTCGGATCTGTTCGGATTCCCGTTTCTACTTCGTTTGCGGAATATTCGCTACGTTGATGTTAGAATTTGCTTTCTTCCGCCGGTGAAACTTTTAATTTCCAACTTTTAATTCATCTAACTTTATGTGATGTCGCAGGAAGAGTTTGAGGACTACGCCGCAAAGGCGAAGACTCTCCCTGCCACGACCACGGACGAGACCAAGCTCATCCTCTACGGTCTCTTCAAGCAAGCGACCATCGGCCCCGTGAATACTTGTAATCATCGCGTTCTCTCTTTCCTATTTTCTAGATCGACGACTCTTCTCTCGATGTCGATCCCGATGATTATTATTTTGAACAGTCGGGGGACCGCACATTAAGTAGCTCAATTTGTTTATCCTTTTGTCTCTTAAACGTCGCATCAATTAAAGATGTCAATGGAAAGCTGTTTTCTTGTCAGCTTTCTGTAGAAAATATTTGTTTTTTATATATCTTCCCGAAATTTTCGCTTTCCGTCACGTTGTCTGTTCTTATATTTCGCCGATTGTCTAATACTCAATTATTTTTAAACATCTTATCTCTGAACTCAGAGAGAAGATCGAATCAAACAAGTCCTGGTCCCTGAAAAACATTTGAAATCTTCTCCTGCTAGCTTTCATCAGGATTGATTCTAATGTCGGATTTTATCATCGTAACTTTATTTTTGTGTTGCCTGGGGTTCTCTTGTTCTAGAAAATAAACTGAAAACCCTTTGGAAATGAATTGCAGCCCGCCCTGGTATCTTTAACCAGCGCGACAGATACAAGTGGGATGCTTGGAAGTCATTCGAAGGTTCTCTCTTTCTCTTAATCTCTGTCCCTGCATCCATCTATCTTTCTTTTTTTAGACAATACTCCCTCCCACCGTTTGTCCTGCTGATGTGATGATCTATTTCCCATTTTGTTTCCGTTTATCAATCTCTCTGTTTATATTACTATGCACCCGTGAATCGCCATCTATCAATACATTCATCTAGCTTGATCCTTTCTATCTATTTATTTTTTGCCTATTTATTTATTATGATATACCTCGATCTGTTCATCCATATATTGATCAATGTACAAAATCTTTGTATGAATCTATCCATCTTTTTATCGGTTACATGACACCCATCTCTCTCTCTTCTCTCTATCCCTCTCCACACTCTCTTCTTTCTGGCCTCTCCCCTTCTCTCTCTCTCCCCCTTATCCCTCACTCATCATCTCTTCTTCTTCTCCCTCTCCTCATTCTCTCCTTTCCTCTCTTCTCTCTCACCTCTCTCCTTTAGGCACTGGAGATCGGATCAGATCGGATCAGATCGGATCGTTGGAATCTTGATCGAAAGATTCGAATGAACAAATGCCGAACAGATCTGTTCGAATTTTTCTTCAGTGTTCTATCAAAAGTTTCGAACGAACGCTTTGGTTCATTCGTGTTCGATTCGCCATTTGTTCGAACAAGTTCGAACAATTGGCCAGCGGGCGCCAGCGCCTTTCTCTCTGGCGGCCGCTGCCGTCCGCTGGCTGTCGCTGGTGCACCTGGCGGTCGCTGGCGGCCGCTGGCTAACCCAGTACTGCAGGAGCTGAACTGAACACCGAATCCAGATCCAAACATTCAATTCGATCCGATTCGAACGTGTTCAAATAGGATGGAATTCGAACATTCAATGCGATCAGCCATCTTGTTCGAACAATCTGATCCGAACCTTATGCGCAGACATGTTCGAATAGGATGGAATTCGAACATTCGATGCGAACACCCATCTTCTTCGAACAATCCGATCGAACATTCTATCCGATCCCTACATCTCTCCATTCTCTCCCACCCCTCTCACATACAGAGTCTAAGAAATATCATTTTCCCATGCCGCGCAGCGAAATCCAAGGAGGGGGCCATGAGCGACTACATCGCCAAGGTGAAGCAGCTCCTCGAGGAAGCCGCCGCCGCCGCCTAACCCCGCCTAACCCGCCAATCAATCCCCGCCACGCTGCCCCCCAATCCATAAACCATATAATAACACCCCCGCGCTACATAGACATATCGCCTCTTATCTTTGCCATATAAATCCACAAATAAATATTTATATAGCAGGATTAGGATTAGGATTAGAGACCGTGTCCGAGGGGGTACCTAGAGAGGCAGTAGTCCTTGACGCGGGAGAGGCCGTGCCTGGCGAGAACGCCTTCGAGATCGCCCATGATCCTGGCCAGCCAGACTTCCAAGCTTCTCTGTATCTCTCTGAAGCAGGCCTCCGCCGCTCTCCCCGACTCCGCCGCCAGCGCCGCCAGCTTCTGCTGGAGATGAAACACCTCCACGAGGAACTCCGTCTGGCGCTGCGGCGAGTTTCCATCCCCCGCCATTCTCCTGCAGAGCTCCTCCGCCTTCCCGGCGATGGCCGAGTACCGCTTGGCCTGCTTCCTCATCGCCGCTTGGCTCTCTCCCTCGCCGAGCTCCCTCTCCAGCCTCTTCAGCTTCGCCGCGATCCCCGCCGACTCCCCCCCGTCCACTCTCCTTGCCACGTACGCCTTCCCCGGGTAGTGCAGAGCCTTGGGGGAGAAGAAATCCCCCGCGTCCTCGAAGAAGCAGGCCTCCGGGACGGGATCGTGCGCGTAGGCCCCGATCTCCACCTCCTTCTCCGCGAAATCCTCCTCCTCCGCCTTCCTCGACATGAAATCGATCACCTCGTCCCGCTCGCGGACCTCTCTCCTCAGCCGATCGGCCTCCGCTCTCAGCTCCGCCTCTCTCCTCCGCAGCGCCTCCGCCTCCTCGGTCGCGCGCTCGATCTGCGCCAGCAGCCGCGCTTCCTCCTGCTGCCAGGCGTTCCTGTGGCTGGCGAAGATCTCCACGACTCGCGCGTTCGCCTTGGAGTCCTCCTGCCGGCGCGCGCGCATCTGGCGGATCTGCTCCTCGGCCTGGATCAGCTTCAAGGAGAGGGATCGATTGCGCGCTTGCAAGTTTGGGAGGTGCGAGATCGCCACCTTCGGGAGGAGCGCCATGAACGCCGCGAAGCTCGCGCCGAGGTACGCTCGGAGGAGCTTCTCCGGCGACTCCTCCGCCGCCATCGCCACCAACTCGCAGACCTAGAAAAAGAGGGTAAAACCAAACACACGAATAAAAAGTAAAGCTCAGGTGTCTTACCTTAAATACCTCAAATACCCCTCCTTTCCCGCCCTCCCAGGCCTAGTCCCATCAGGGGCTTTTTAGTCTTCCCTGCCGATTTATTCATTTTATTTAAGTATTATTTTTCTCTTTCTCGGCGGCGGCCTCGTCATCGTTGCTTTGTTTGATCGCTGACGTGGCGTCTGAGAAGGAGCAGTTCACTCAGTGGATAACGGCTCGTTGGTCTTATCATGGCGTTTTCGTAAATAAAGCTCAACTTGGAGGTTATTATCTAAGTGCATTCCAGAGAAGGCTTTAAAGCAGTCTGCACTGGAGTTATGGGCCGAAGAGGTCGGTGAATTATTATGGGACCATAATACCCTCAATCTTTTTTTTTATTTACATTTTTGTACAAAATTATTGAACTACAGCTGGGCCAGTGGGCGTCGGTGGCGCATCCAGCTGCCTATCGGACGGCACAAAATGCAGTGTCCTAGAGAGATCTAATCTCAACCGTCCATCTCTACCGATTGTCACGCTGGTGGCCAATGCTTAGGCTGACTGGAGCAGTCCATGTTGTGCCATTTGCTACCATCTCGTTTGTTAGATTTGTTTGTCTTTTTCTTTGGGACAAAGAACTGGGTCGTTTTCAGGCTTTTGCATGGGTTGTATTTTTCTTCAATCTTATTTTGATATCCCAAGGTTTTCAATTATTGGTTCCTGAGTGGAGTGCCCAAAGAAAAAGTATTGCAAGGTTAATCTGTTAATCCCTCGTGTTTCAAAAAGCCTATGGAATAGGATAGTTGGAATTTTGTGGACTGGATTAAGTGTTGGACATTACGGAAAACTTTGCTAGGAATCAATTTATTTTGTGGAACCAGATCTCCATCAGATTTGTGCGGCTGAAATGTTATCTCTCTCCGGTAAGGATTTGCCAGTACATGTTTTGGAATGTGTCAATGTTGTTGAAAGGTTTTTAATAGTAAAGGAATCAGTGGTAGGCCCAATGCACCATGACATTGCCATTGTGTTTAAAATATTTTGAAACCATCCAGTAAGGGGATTATTTAGGGTAGTCTTTAAATGTGTGTTTATTTTCATTTCCGAAAAACAGATAAGTCACTAATTAACGGGAGTATACACTCGAGTATTTTGATTTATCATCTTACAATGTAATCTATTATAAATGAGCTGAGATAATGGAATTCACTTTAATACTATTTCGGGCTATTATCTAGTCTAATATTGAGAGGAATGGTTTACTTCTATATTTACCAAAACATATAACATGATACGATATGGTTAAGAAATTCTCCCATGCTGTCACAGGGGTCACGCTCTTCATGATCAGACATTCATGTCGCAATCAACCCATGCCTTTCACTTAGTGATCATGTGGATATCAGCAATCAACACCTGACAGGCTTTTAAGCCTAGGCTTTTAGACCATTCAAGTAAGTGAAAACCAAGAATAACCGGTAATCATGTGATTGACCATATTAAATGGTGCAATCAGGTGTAGTGATTTCACTCAAGCGATGATATTGTAACCTTTTTGTTTTTTAAGGACTTTACCCTCAGATCATATCATAGATTGACGAGAAATTTTTCAGATTAAAGTCGAAAACCCAGATATTTATTTTAATCTCAAATTTAAGTATATTTGTCTTTGGTTTTGACAATGATCGACAATCTGAGATGAGATCTACCCAACAGAATAAATAAAAATCAATTAGGACGTTAAAGAAATAAAATACATCAATCATCAAATAACCTTTGGCAAAGTCAATTATGCTACCATTTGGTTTCTCAAGTGAGTTGTCTCATGCCCCCAATTATTCATGGCCTTTAGCATACGCATGGCCTTTAGCATATCAGATATCCTTATTTTCTTCTCGATTAATGCTGCTAGGGATTCAGAATTTGAGCTACATCATTAGGGAAGGGCACTCAAGAAGAAGGGAGATGAAGGGGCCCCCAAAGGAGAAACTTACATAGCTATTTCTTGCATTTTTGTTTTGGTTCCATTTGTACATAACATATTTTTCATAAAACCCTTTCAATTTTAGTATATCTTCTAATATATAATAAACCTTATGTGTGTGACCCTCAAGGTGCATTTACAAGTCTAGCATAGACAAGGTTGTTTGGTTCGCTTTGTGCGAATCTGTGCATTTTCGAACAGAACATTAACAAAATCGCACAGATCATCGCACACACCCGTGTGCGGTTCAAATTGTTTGCTTTGTGAAAATTTATTTTAATCATTTTTTAAAAAATAAACATACAATTTGTCCTCTCCCTCGGCGGCCTCAGCCCTCTCCCTCTACGGCCGCAGCCCTCAGCCATTTGCGATCTCCCTCAGCCATTTGAAATTTGGGAGAGCGGTGGATTGTTTGAATTTCTTGAATTTTTTGAAGTTTCATCGATCTTGAGCTGGGAATCATCTTTTTTGATGGCTTCTCTATGCAAGGTAATTTCCAAAACTCCACATGAACTCAAGATTTCAATCGCTCGAAAGTTAAACAACATCAGAGTTCAACTTTGGAGAATGGTGGATTGTTTGAATTTCTTGAATTTTTGAAATTTCATTGATCTTGAGCTGGGAATCATCTTCTTTGATGTGTAGTCTTAACTTGTCTAAAATTTTGGTATTCAAACCGTTCAATTCATGGATTCATACATATAAATCCAGCGAAGCATTTCCTTGAAGAGCACCATTATCTCATCTTCGTCTATCCATGATAATATGAACTTAGGGTTTTTTAAAATCATTTTTTAGTTCATAGTTATCCAAAAATATTTATGTGATTTTTCAACATAATACTTCATAATAAATATAGAATAACAAAGGGGCTGGTCCAGTGGAAGCTGAATGAAATTTTCTTGGTTCAGACAGAGTAGAAAATATTAGAAATGGGAAAGATAGTTTGATCTCTAGTGTATATTGAATTATTATTGTGAGTGAAATTTGGGATAATAAATAAGAAATATGATCCCCTTTACTATATTCATAGATTATTTAGTGTGATAAAATTTTGGAAATCGCATTTTCATGTGGTCCGCAACTATGATGCAGATGCAGGCTGAGTGATTCTCACACTGACAATCTGATAGTGCCTACCCCAATTGTCGGGCTGTAGAAAATCATTGTCGTTAACAACGCGCATGTTGGAAGGTACACTGGCATGGTATGTGGTTATGCGCAATCTGTGGGTTGGCATGTAAAATTACTATTGTGGTCTAGAACACAGTTGTATATATCTTTTTTTCTGTTTGTTAGAAAGAGAGAAAAACATATTAATATGTGAGTTATAGAAAGAGATAATGGCAATGTTAAACAGAGAATGGTATATCTGAAGGAATAGGGAAAGAAAATGAGGGGATTTTGGGAAATAGTTGAAGATGATGACAAGCCAGATCATATCTATGTTCATGTGCTTGTGTCTTGAGCTCTCAATGTGTTTCTTCCTACTCAAATCCTTATATTCCACCATGGGAAAACATTGTTAAAAACAAGAAGAGAGAGAAAAAAGATTCATTACTTCAAAACACTTCTATCAACCAGGTTGAGCAACCTAGATCCTAGACACTCTATTCTAATGTTGGCCAGCCTCTGTCAAAGAATTGGCCACTTAAAGGGGGTTTGTAATTGGCCAATTGAAGGGGGTGCCGGCGGCACTCAAGCCAGATGCTAGCGAGCGAGAGCACATCACTCAAGCCAGCTAGTAGCCAGTGAGCACCACCACTCAAGGAGTCCAACTTTTGGCCCTCTAAGCGCACAAGATATACCCCAAGAGGCCCAACAGCAGGCCCATAGAGGCAAAGGAGAAATCTGTGCACGCATGTGAGAGAAGTCAAGAAAATTCAAGGGTAAGAGAAAATTGGAATTTATATAGTATTTGATTTTTATTTCTCCGATATGGGATAACAGATGGCTTGAATCTAAAAAAAATATATATGGAAATAAATTGCGTCCAATAGGACTTGAACCTATACCAAAGGTTTATAGTCTTTAGATCCATGTCGGTCTGGACCCAGATACAATAAAAATGATCACGGCCCAATGGGCCGTAATCTTAACAAATGAAAGGAGAAGTTGTAATTGGGCTTCGAGCCAACGCAGCTCGAAGCCCGATTAATATCACGCTGACATGATCTCAGCCATCTATTCTTAAAGAAAACCAGACCGTGAGATCTGACTCATTATATTTAAAGTTGTCTCCTTTATTTTTCAGGCCTTTTGATTGGCCATGACAACTGACGAGGATGATTGGGCCTCACGAAGGATGAATAACAAAGGGGCTACTGATGATGTGGCAAGCTGACGAGGTGTTGAGAGGGCAAGGAAGGTCGATGGACCGCACCCAAACAAAATTGACGAAATGTCAGCAGAGCCGTCTATGCCATTATCAGCATCACTACCAGTCCGTGTCCAGCCCGACCGGCACACCAAAGCATCTGTGAAGACGCCCGGGTCTAAATACCCCGGGTTGAACACATCTGTGCACATGTTCGCGTTCTAATTATCTATTTTCGTTTGTCCAATTCCATGTTTTGTGTTCAGCATGACGAGTTTGTCATACTCGTCATGACGCATTCTTATCGCCGCATTTTATCCGTCATTTTATTTCAAATCATTTTAAGTTTTCCCCCTATGTTTTTTTTTCATTTTTAAGTGTTGTAAAAGGGGTCCCTTATTGGGCCCCTTATGTGAACTCTCTAATGGTTTCATCATGGCCCTATATATAAGGCCATGATGGACACGTTTTCTTTCAGATCTGGTTTATTGTGGAAGTTGTTGTTCACTTATTAGATCTCGCCATGAGAAGGAGATAGGGAAGAAGAGAGGAAGAAGAAGGGGAAGGGAGAGAAAGAAAACAAGGGTGAACGGAGAAGCCTGGGTGAAGGAGGATACACAACTTCCCGACACGACTTCGCGACTTCTTGACTTTGGTAGCCAAAGGAACCGCGGCATCACCGCACAGCGACCCCGCGGTCACTTGACTTCCCGACGTGTTTCGGGCGTTGATCGCGATGGCTTCTTTGCTTGAAAAAACCACGTTAATGTAGCCATGGCTATGATCAGTCAACCAAGGCACCATAGCACCGCAGTACTGCGATCTAGTGGCAGAGCGTCCTTCTGATATGTCTCGAAAGTGTTGATCGTGGGCGGATTTTCGATCTACACCAGATTTGACCAGAGGCACTCATTATGGCTATTAGGTCACGCATAGTCGCGCGGTTCCTTGTCGCGGGAATCCTGTGCAGGCACCGTCTTTGTCTGCGCTACCATTGATCTATCAACAGTCCGAGCCAGTGTTTAGTTGTGCCCACATGTGGATCTGCTGACCTTGAATGGACATGTCGACGCCGCACAACAATCCTAGCGTCACTCGCTTCACTCCAGGTCACGTGCAGAAAAAAAAGTGCACCAGCTGCTTGGGCTCCTCCAGCGGTCGACTGTTGTACCCACGGCGGCGATCATTTGTTCCGTCGAGGGAGGGAGGCCTGAAGGAAATTTCCAGGGAACTTGCACCTCTACAGATCTTGTGGTGAGCCGGCGTCCCTTGCAGTTGTCTAGAGTGCATGTTGATAGCCCGCCAATTTCCTTGAGAGTCGCCAAGAAGCCAGTCCTCGCTGCCGCAAAGCCCACACTGTACTCGTTCATAGCTTATGTTGTCACTGTCGAACACCCCAGCCGCAATCCGTACTGCGGACATTGTCTACACCACGCTGCCACACAGACTCAATTCTGACGAGTCATGCCCATCGAGCCTAGGTCAAGTTGTTCATGCTGCTCTGGCCCGCATCTCTTTCTTCTTCATCTTCGCCTCCGCTCTGAATATCGCGCCTGTGCCACAACGCTGTCACGAATTGAGCCAAGACGTGTCCATTTTTCAGCACTCCTCTACCTATCTACCTGCATCAGTGCGTGCATCAACGAAGACACCGACGACGAATGCCACCATGGACGAGGTACGTTGTTCCCTTGCTCGTCTGTTAAATTACGTCTTCTAGTATACTTTCGACTGCACTCTACCACTCTCGGGTTAGATAAGGTGAGAGAAATACTTCAAGGAAACTATGGGTTGAGCATTCCCTAGGCACGGACCAAGTCCATGCGTTACATGCGAGCCCCTACAGATTTATTCCGTTCGGCATCGTAATAGCCATCGTCGCTCTGACAAGGGTTAGAAGTCACTGTCATCGTCATCAGTCGCCCGCCCCGGAGCTCAGGAATTGGCCAATTCCCCAAGTCGGACCTGCACCTACACTTTCATCTAGGGTTCCATCGCATCGTGTAGTTACGTTCACTTTATTGAAATTACATGTCGGACAAAGTCACTAACAACGTTCAACATCAAAGGCGCACCATATTAATCAGGGTCCACAGCTGCAGTTTAATCACAGACGTTGGACCCCAAATGAAGAGGATCAGACGGCCAGGAGCAGTTTCGTCCATCCCCTGCCCCTGGCCATTGACGATGTTGCTTGATGGCAGTTTTTGGCAAGTGGGGG
Organism: Wolffia australiana; assembly: GCF_029677425.1. Lineage (NCBI taxonomy): Eukaryota > Viridiplantae > Streptophyta > Magnoliopsida > Alismatales > Araceae > Wolffia > Wolffia australiana. The sequence continues at coordinate 16,289,671 of NC_135844.1, forward strand.
GAACCACTAAGGCCATCTGACAGCCTGGGAGGATCCCTAGGGCCGTCCCCCTCCATGAACAGCCTAGGGAGGTGCTTCCCAAGCAATTAAAGGGGCTCGAAGGCCCCTAATTTTGGCATCCTTTGTTTCAGATTTCAAACAACAGCGAAGGACCCTTATGGCGGTGATGAGAGCAAGAGGAGGGGCGTGACACCCCTTCAACCATTCATAGAGCTCCAGACGGTGCCAGGGGAGGCTGAAGAATATGAAGAATTTGTGCCAGCACATAGGAGAAGGGTTTGGGGGCTGCACACTGAGGTTAGGTGGTGACGACCGGCACACCACCCTTGCTCATCGAATCAGGGTGAATCAGGTCAGATTTCTGCTCAAATCTGGTAGAAAATCATTTGAAGTACACTATTGAATTGATTAATTGCAGTTTGAATAGAAGAGTAGATCGATCTTATTAGATTTCTATGAATTGTTTTCGGTTTGGGATTTCATCTAGCACCTAGGATGCATTCAAAGATATGAATTCATCTATCTAAGTTCCTAATGATTCCAAGTTATAAAATTCTAAAACAGATATATCTATACATATCAAATTTATCTCTTTTTTTTCAGGTTTGTAGAGGCATTCTATCAATTACCTCCAAGTTGTTCGATAGAATTACTCTCTATTTCCATTTTCTCCTATAAAAAATATTTAAAAATATAGACATCCTATTCGGTATCTTCCAGGCATTCAGTCGAACACCTTTCAGGTGTCAACATAATTACCCTTATTTCCCACGATTTTCAGCCATAAAAATTTTACAAAATATATAAAATATATATAAACCACATAATAAATATTATACCTATATAAATCATTCTCTACTAATATAGTATGTATACTTCTTAGTTACTCTTACGAGCCCTTTATTCTCTCTTGACCTCTCTACCTATCTCGATAGCTAATTAATTGTATCATTAACTTACCAAAATCTCTTAAGATTAAAACTCTTAGGATATCTATATAAGTTTTTCTCTATCCCCTTAATCTGCGTCTTAATAAATTTATAATTCTTTAGTTCTCTTACCTAACACATAACTTACTATTACTTAATTAAATAACTTCCTATCCTCTATCGATACAAACTAACTACCTTATATATCTTATTAATCTTCTCTAGTTCTTCTACTATCTACATTAACATCCCCCACAAATATAGTACCCTTACTTCTTTTCAAACACATTACTTCTTATTATCTCTAATATATATAACTATTACATATAATATCTGATATTTTCTCTATCATATCTAATTATTTCATCTAATTAATATTTTATCACTTACTAACTACTTATTCCTCAGTATAATAGATATCCTTAATAACTCAACCATTAAATTCACATCTAAAGGCCAATCCCTGCGGAGACGACCTTACTCTAACTATATGTCAGAGTGAATTTTATATCTTTTATCAAATATATTGATTTAGGCAAATTAAATTGCAAGGACATTAAAATATAATAAGTAATTTGCCTTGAACAGTTTTTTAAAAACATCCATAATGTCCAGATCGTTATATTCAAATAAAATTCAGGAGTATTCATGAAATATCATTAATACCATGATAATTTCATTATTTATATGCACTAATTATGTGAAATACATGCAATTATTCAAAAACAATTATTATTTTATAAATTCACACAAATGGTTACTGGATAAACCATCATCATCGCATGAACATGTGTAGATTGTGTTACTTTATTTGTAGAATTTGATTTTCAGTTTGAATATCCTATGAATTGGAATATTTAGCTATGTGTTTAATGATAAGTACTTAATCCAACATGATCTCATCATAATTCACTCATTATTAACACATATCATTGGGCATCTTTACAAATGGCACATGTGAATAATAATAAATATGTATTTATTAATGAATTATGAAGAGATTGGGACTGTCCAATTAGCTATCAAAGAAAAAATGAAGCAAAATTCAAGTGATAAATAAAGATTCAAAATATACATATGGATTTGGGTTGTCATATTTGGCTATCAATGACAATGTCCATTTTATTGCTCATATATATCATAAAGAAATCCTTTGTACTTTAATTCATTTTTACTTGAGATGTTGATTGAAATTTTATTCTTTATCCCTATATCTATCTTAAAAAATTTTATCAAAAAAATTTTCTAAAAAAACTAAATGGAATATAAAAATAATATATTACTTATAAATTACTTTCAAAAAACCCAAAGACAGTATACCTGTTATTTTGATAAGGGGAGAGTCCATGAACCGGTGGCAAGGCAAATGAACACAAATATTCAACAACGAAGTGACCTTAAAAAAAAGACAATCATCATGTAACACCTCCAAAGTACTCTGAAAGGGAGGGAGGGGAAAAAGGCCAGAAAGATATTATTCTAGCTTTCTCACTGTATCTTAAATTTGAATCTTTCTGTCTTCCTTTATAAAACTTCAAGCCTTCATTTCACTGCCTTCATTGAATTCTATGGTAGAGAAAACTTTTTATGTTTCACTGTGAAAAGTCACCATATTGATCCCTAAAGGTCCATTTCTATGGTTGTAACACATTTATTTGTGCAGTTGTTTGCTTCCTGCAATGGATTTAATCGAGACAAAATATCAAAATGAATTGTTTACAAGATTATTTATATTATAAAACTAACTATGTAGTTAGTTATACCTTTAAGTGTAAGAGATACATGTTTTCTTTAATACTTAATACCTTGAGTGGGCGAGAGGGCAGTTAAAGCTATTGCTTTAACTTTCTTGCGGTGCCATCTAAAATAAGCACCTTGCTGCCTTCCTTCAGAAGCCCTGAAGCCTCCTTTGCACCACCTGCTTTGAATTATATGGTAAGAGCACATTTTTATTTTACTTCAAGAAGTCACTGGATTGACCTTAAAGGTCAAATTCTATGGTCAGGGTATATTTTTATTTGCGCGGTTGTCTGCTTACTCTAATGAGATTGTTTGGGACATAATCATTGTAGTGTAATTTTTAATAAGATGCTAGGAAAATGAAAAAAATTGTAAATTTACAGTTATTGAGATTATAAAATTAGTTGTGTAGTTGATTAGACCTTAAATGAGAAGATATAAACGTTCTCTTTAATGATGAATACCTTGAGTGGGAGGGAGGAAGCAGAAAGCTATTAATTTAGCTTTCTTGCTAAGTGTCTAAATTAAGTGCCTTGATTCCTTCCTTAAAAATGGAACCTCCATTGCACTGCTTTCCTCAAATTCTATGGTAGAGAACATGATTTTATTTCATTGCAAAAAGCTACCTTATTGACACCAAAGATCAAATTATATGGCCATACCACATTTTTTATTTGCTCGATTGTCTGACTCCTGCTATGCATTTCTTGAGTCATAAATACTGGAGCAAAATAGTTGATCATATTCTAGGGAAAAAAGTTGGTCATATTAAAGAAAATGTGTTTTTGATTAGACCTTAAATAATAAAACATAAATGTTTTATTTAATAAGAAATACACTGAGGTTTAGTTTACATATTTTTTAAATTTATCCTTAAAGTATGAGAACTATAATTTATTTTCAAAGAAAAAATTGAACTTTAGATATATGAAGTCAGAATTGAAAATGTATAAAAATATCTCTCAAATAATTTTTTTTCTTATTTGCATAATATTAAATGATGTATTGTTTATTTAATTTTTTAATCACAAAGGTGAATACGAGTCTATAGTCCAAAAAAATGAGAATCTTGAAATATTTTGGTGTAGCCTTCCCTCGTTTGTGTTTTATGTGTGTATATAGTTTATGAACTTAAGATCTGCTGGTGAGATAATTACAACATGTATAATATCAGCAATGAAACTTTTACAGTTATCCTTTGTCAATATGTGGAAAATGGTAAAGTAAAGCTGACACATGTGATGAACATATCAAAAAGATTAAACATAAAGCTGACAAAACTTTCATGAAAACAAAGGGGGATGAATCTTGATGAATAATAGGTGCCTTTTCATCTGGTCAAAAAAATAAAATCTCACACTATAGAAGTCAAATTGATATATTTAATAAATTGAAAATAATAAGGATAAACTTTTAGTTATGTAGATATTATTTGAGCAATTTTGTTAGAGATTAAGATACTCAAGAAGGATGCCATAAGAGATGCAATGAGTAGTTTTATTGGGAGATATTATACAAATTTTTTTGGAAATAGAAATCAAGTTGTAAAATTTTAGTTTTTGGTAATCAGCAAATATAATATTTGAAATTTTCCTTGGAAAAACTTAACTGTCTTTTATAATATATATATGACTCTATGGATTTTCCTGGATCTTTAAAACACTTTAATATCAAAGACCAAGAGTTACCTTTCGTAGTATTCTTAAATAATATTTATATGGTATTTTAATACAAAATAGGATATCCAGTTTACATTTATTTTCTTTGCATTCACTTGTGTTCTAAAACCTATACCAGTATCCTTTTAATGCAAGAAATTTCTATTTTTTTATGATAGTATGAAACTATTGGGAGGAATCATAACCAACATGGATGTGAATTGGACAAGAAAGATATCCAAGAAAAAAATATGAAAATTTAGAATTTGTATGCAAAAAATTTAGAAGCCAGTATGCTTTTCATTTTATAACTTGGAAGCTCATACGGTTTCATTTTATAAATTGGAAAATAATATCTCCAAAGATTAAAAATTGAGGTAATCACTGAAGAGAAGAAAAACTAGAAGACACAGATTGACATAGAGGAAAAAAAGGTTTTACGGGAAAGGTATCTCATCTCTATCCAATTTCTTAATTATCATTAGGCCTACGATACTATAAGCTTTCAATAAAATAAGAAAATAAGTATGAGAAACTATAAAAACTGGTGATTGTAGAGCATTGGAAGTAAATTATATGAAAAAGGGGGCGAATAAGTGTTTATGCAGTAAATTTATATCGTCTGAAATCCCTATTATTCTCCTTGATTTTGAATCATCTTCTGTTTTGGGCTAACTATCTTTGTGTAATGACAGTCACATAATCTAACTTCTTAGGATTGTAATCAACTATGTGTAATGAATTAAGAAATGATATCCTATTATAGAACATTGTGCAAAGTTCACACACATGTTTGTCTTCCATTTATTGACGTACCTTAGTACATAAAAACATTATTTAACAATAGTTTATCATATATTCAAAAAAATATCATAATTTGAATTCTACACTGACTCAAAATATCACCATAAACATTCATTTAAAACATCACTTTAATACATATATATTCATATGTCTTAGATATTCATAATTTTAAAATAAATTGAAAAATTAACTAGGATGAAACACATAGAGTTCACAATTTTTTGCATCCAAAGATATATAGAAATCCAATTCTTGTGTCTTCTGCTTTAATATTAAGACACTAGATTAAAATTGCTTTTATTTATAAAATGACATATCTTAAATATTAAATGAAGCTAAAATGTTTTACTCCACAGTATTAAAATTCTTCTCAGTCATAAAATTTTACACCAAAGAAGTAATTTTTGGGAGAGCTAACTGTGCTGATGGTTAATTTTTAATATTCCCAACTGACACATAAAAATGGATCATATAAAAGGAGTTATTTTTAAAATTATTTTTTATTTTCGAAACAATTTTTCTTTAGAAAATTCTATGAAAATTTGGAAAAAAGTATGCTTCACAGAAAAGAGTACATATTGTAACATAGTTTGAAAACTAACTTGAAAAATAAATTTGAAAATAACCTAAATTTATTTGCAGAATATCAAGAAAATTACTATACAGAAATTTGAAGACCTAACAGACTATTAAAAAAAACACAGAAACAAATATTCAAATGAAGCATCAAGACAATCTATCTACGTAGTTGAATCTCATGAGTGAATAAGCCATTAAATATTGACTTTCTTGAATTGAGAAAAGTTGACTCTATGAAAACGAAAAAATGTTTGAGTATTGAGGATGAATTAAAGATAATCACAAAATATTTTGATATTTTGGAAAATATCAAAAAATAAATCGATATGATAAAAATTTATTTAAATATCAATATATGAAAGTATCAGCAAAACTATGAAAATAATACCCAAATCACTTTTATGTAATATTTCTGGAAGAAATTTAAAGGTGAAGATTTCCATCCCCTTGGAGATGCCCAACAATGATGAGAAATTACTACCACATCAGAGCTCATATTTAGACGATTTTAATTTATTTAAATTCTTAGTAAAGGTTAGAACTTTTAAGAAGAATTTGGATAATTTGATTATATCAGTTAATTAAAATCTTGAAGAAACCTCTTAGATATCATTAAGGGCATTGTTGAAATCTGATGGAGAGAGATAGTGATTTTTTTCACTTTTTAAAGATAAACTAGGCCATATGGTTACACCACCAGGACGGTACTTAAATACCTTTTATTGATGCTTAGTTGGGTCATTTATATTTCTTATTTTTAATCAAATAATAAAATGGCGTCATTTTGTTTTCGTCGCATTTGCGACGCGTCACATATGTCCGTCCTTGGCGTCGTGGGAAGGGGCCCCTAGTCCTTTCCCCTTTCCCTTTTTCTTTTTATATTTTCAATTTCCCCTTTTTATTTCTTTGTAATGGGAGCCCATTCTATAAGGGCTCCTAATGGTTCAGACTCCCTCCCCTTGCTGACCCACTTAGGGGGCCCAATTGACCTCTTCCCCCTTTATAAGGGAAGAGGGGGCGCCCTAGGTCCTTAAACCAGGAATTAAGCTTTTGAGTTGTGTTTTTGTTCTTGGTCTCACCCCCCCCCCACTCCATCGAGAGAAATCAACAAAGGGGGGGAAGAGAGGAGCCCGCTGGAGGTGCCTGGAAAACGGAAGTTATCAGAAGTAGGTAAGGGAAGGTTCTTACGATTCCTCTCCCTCGTCCCCTTCACTCTTTCTACCCGGCCTCCCATTCTCCTGTGGAAATTCCCCCACCCCAAATTCACACTCTAACGGCCGAATTCTGCGTTCGGGAAGGTGATTGACTGAAAGGGGGAGGGAAAACGATCCACAATCGCCCCTTTGCCCCCCTCATTACCCATCTATCTGATTCTCCCTTCCCGTGGATAAAATTGCTGCTCAGGGCTCTAAGGTGGAGCGATCGCGTCCTTCCCACTACCGTTCAACGGCCGACCACCGTGGCCGCCATATTGCCGTTATGCAAAGGAATTGCAACTCCCCACTGTGCTGATGAGTTTGGGACACCCTGTGAAAATTTCCCCCCTGGCGAGAGGGTACTACGAAGGAGATTTCCCATCATTGTGATTGTCCAGAGTCTAGATCGCCCAAGTTCCACCACCGTTTGGGAATTCTGCGAATCAATCTGGTCGTAATCTTGCTGGTCAAACGACCGGAACTTGTTGGCTTGAATTCTCTTGCCCGAGAAATATTCAGCCGTGAACTCTACCGACATCACTGCGCGCGCAGACATCACTGCGCGCAAGGCCGCGCGTAGACATCACTGCGCGCAAGCCCGCGTGCAGCCTGCCCTCACCCCAGATTACAGGCGTAGGCCTGTAAAGGAAGAGGTCGAAGGCCCTTCAGCATTGTCTGAAGATTAGATTTTCTAAAATCTAATCCTCTGTAGAAGGACCTAGAAGAAGTTATTTAAGATTTTCTGTAATATCAATTTATGTGCTGGAGCTCCTGATAAGTGGATTTACTGGACAATATTTTACGGAGTTTTACTGAAGATATTGGAATTGATTGTTAGAAAAAATTACAGAGATCTGATAACATAAATTAAATTGAAAAGGAATTACTACTACATTACTTGTTCCTTGTGGTTCGACACCCTACTCGCCTAAGGCTGTGAGGTTGATTTTTATTGTTGATTAGTTCAAATACTCACACAACTAACTAGTAAAAAACAGCACAATTTGAGCTTATCATAGACGTATTCAGACGATTCTCAGCACGTCGAATCTCCTCCTTCTCATAGACGAGCCGCGTTGAATCTCCGTTGTCATCGTTATGTTGTCCTGATCACATCTGGGATGGAGAGGGGGTGCGGGGAGAAGGGAGAAAAAGGGGAAAGGCCCCTAAAAAATTCTGGCTTGGGTGAATTTTGTTTAAGGCCTTCCCCTATTCATCATATGAGTAAGGCTATATAGTGCTATTCTATCCAGATACTTTGATGTCCTTCTCACATATCCTTCGAATAGGAATGTTTAGAATACATGCCAAAAGACTAGTGATCTCTCTATTATGATCTCCTCATAATTCACTAAGTCAGATCATGTATTCATGGACTTGATTATAAGCATCACACATGCACTATGATAAATATGTTCTATTAATGAACATGGAACAAGATGTGGAATGTGTGATTGGCTTGCTATCCACATATATTTTCATCAAATAGTTTAATTAACTAGGGAGAGAGGTTAAAATAATCTATAAGGATTAAGAAGATTATTAAGAGGAATATTAGTATGTATTTTTATTATTTTATATTTATTATTATCTTAAAATAATAGAAATATGGTTTTTATAGGTAATTATATTTGAGAGGTATTTTTAATATTTTTGATGAAGGAAAATTGGTGAAAGCTCAGAAAAATCTGTCAACACCCTATGGTTGTTTGACAGAATTCCTCACACAGACCTTGATGCTAGAACAAGATGATTTCAAGTTTCTACTAGAATAGAATATAAATGTACTCAATCAAAGTCATTCATAGACTAATTTTCAATCAGATCAATCTAAGAAAAGTACCAAATCTGCCCTGAATCAAAGAATAGGTGATGGGGATGCCGATCGCCGCCCCCTAGCTTCGGTTTGTGATTTCCCCCTCTCTTCTCCTCTAAGCTGCCACAGTTTGTTCTCTTCCTGGCCCTTCTCTGATGCCTCCCCGAGTTGGTTGAGCTGTGTCACGACTCTGAAATGTGTTCTCCGAGCCATGAAAGGGTCTCTGTTAATGTTATTTTTGCCTACGATGAGAGACGAATGTTAGACATCCAAATTGGTATTGAAAGGGTAGAGAGAGAATCTCTCTCGACCCACCATCAGCCTGCCCTGATCCAACTGGTCTCCTAGGCCATTGGATTGGCTAATGGTCCCCTCCCCCATTTCTGGCCTCTGTTGGCTAACTAACGAGATTGATAGATGAAGGTGGAGAAGGATGGCGGAGATCTCAAACCGAACAAATAATGGTCGAGAGATATAAAATAATTACATCCAATCATCTATCGTGCGGCCCCACCTTCTTCATCAGCCATCAACAACAAATTATATGCTGCCAACAAAGGAAATATCATAAAAGAATCATCAGATATGTAATAGACCATCCAATATCGCTACAATATTAGATGGTGGAGTGAATCCTAACTTAAAAATTGACTTGTTATGACACGGCTTTTGGCTCGAAGCCCACTCATATTACCTTTGTGATTTTCTAAAGATTGTGGCTTGTTGGGCCACGATCCCTCTTGTTGCATCTCGACCCAGCCTAGAAAAGGGGTGAAATGATCCATTAACATGTTATTCCATATTGAAAATGTTAAGAAATAAAATACCTATATATACTATATAAAATACTTCCCCTCTCGTGCATGTGTGAGGGCCCTGTGTGTGTGCATTATGCTGCACCTTTTAAACATTTTCAATATGTGATTTAGATCCCACAATCTATTTCATATTTACAACGGGCCAGGCCACCAAGTTACCTAGCGATAGCGGCCCAATAGGCTGCAATCTATAGAAAAAAAGAAGTCAATTGAGATTGGGCTTCGAGCCAATCCCGCACAAAGCCCAAGCTTTTCGGGCTTATTTTAATTGATGGATATGATCTCATCAGTCCGATCTTTTTAAATAAGATCAAACTGTGAGATCTATCCCGTCTTATTTAATAGGTTTTCTTTATCTTTCTAGGGTCCTATTGGCTGGTGTGGTTGACGCGGGCAGAAGGCGACCTGAACTAGTGAATCAGAAGAAAAGAGATGCTGATGGGGCAGCTGACGAGGCCAGCTGACATATCTCAGGGTGCACCAATTTAAGTTGGGTCCATGACTACGATTTAATTTCAGTCGTTGACCCATTTGACGACCAGATCCAATGGTGTGGGGGGGGGGGGGCAATATCATCATCTTCACCCCCCAATCATCGTCCCCCTCGACACCATTGCCGGAGGCCATTTTTGGCTGGTGAGTGGGGACCACGAAGTAATCCAACGGCCTGGAAGGACCCCCAGTGCCATACCCCTCCATCTAACGGCCTGGGAGGTTCCTCCCAACTCATTAAAAGTGGCTCAAAGGCCGCCAAATTCTTCATCTTTTGAGTGTCACTCCATAGGCTGCCGGAGACCGTCCCGGCGGCGGCGAGAGCAGCATGAGGGTTATGACAACCTCCTACTTGCTCAAGAAGCTTTGGACGGTGCTGAAAAAAGCCAGAGCATCCCTGGATTTGCACTCGGACAGAGGAGAAGAACGAGGGAAACCATAAAATGAAGCTAGGCAGCGGCGATCGGTGCTGCCACTCTCGTCTTCGAATCAGGGAAACCATAAATCAAAACTTATTCAAGTTCATTCTTGAATCTTTACGGTTAAATTGTATATTTTATTTCATCTAGATGCTTTATTTTTAGTTAAATCTAGATAGAGATTGAGTTTTGCTTGAAATTTGGTACTGCTGATTCTCTATGGCATTTCATCAAACACCACATGTGTTGGATGAACATTTTTTTATTTATATAATTTTGATTTTATCAACTTTATACCAATTTAAAAAAATATTCTTCCCTCTTATTCGGAGTTCTCTCGGGCGTTCTGTTGAACCCCTCACAGGCGTTCGACATAAATACCCCTTTATATTCGATTTTCTTCTATAAAATCTATATAACATATATAAAAAAGCATATTAAAAATCTATTAATATATAACTCTTATTCAACTAAATAACCCATTTTACTTCCTTAAATATTCTATAAAATACAAAGAAAAATATAAAAATTATATAAAAAACATATAAAAATACCTATATTAATTTTATAATAAATATCAAACCTATATAAGGGGTATTCTATAACTATAGTCGAGTTTATATTACAATAAATACTTATTAAATACTATTACTACCGCTTTATTGTTTTTTAATATCTCTCTATACTTACCAATGTACTTACTACTTATTTATTCTTATACTTACTATATTTAGTATTATTATTATATCTTATTAACTAGCAACTCAATTATTAAAAACATCCCTAAAAGCCAGTCCCTGTGGAGACAACCTTACTCTAACTATATATTTGAGTAAGTTTGTATATTTCATCAAAATTATTTGATAGTAGGCAAATTAAATTTCCAATGACATTTAAAAATAACTACACAATTTGCCTCCCATCACTTAGTTGGGAGGAATTCATTTTTAATAAAAAGATAGATGTTAAAAACCCCATCCTTATAAATTCATTCCATCCGTGATCCAAAAATAGTGAGTTGAGAAGTTAAACTCCTTGAGTGAATCATGAGATTTTCACAATGATACCAACCTATATTTTAGACAAAGTATATGATACTACCCAAATAGTAAGGATAACTAGTGGACTAGGTTGAGGGTTGAAAAATCAAAGGGTGGAAATTCTATGGGTATGTGTGATGAGAGTGAGTGAAAGCAGTATAGGAACACCTCCACCTCATTTGATGGATAGCCAAACCTACTTTGAGTGTCTAGTTCCTTCATGAAATAGAATCTTGAGTAGGGAAGGGATTGGTACTTCTTCAAGTCCTGAGCACAAAATCACTTTTTCTTGATCCACCAAAACCGAACTTCCAAACATATATATTTACCTTCTTCACCCTTCTCCTAGCCTACCTAAAACACATCTCCCATATGCGTTTATTATCTATAGGAACCCCTCTAAACCTTCCCACTATTACTGATGATATGCTTTCTCCAAAGTTCGTCAATCTTCCCCTTTGTGATATCCCTATGATATGTTTTTTTTTGTTGTCCCTCTTTCTAATTTCACTCTTCATCTTCTCAATCTTATTCTTCTCTCTAATTTTTCTTCTTGCTCATTACATTCTCACTAGGGATAGATGTTTTATGGTCATGCATGAATTACATGGATTTTCTTATGACTTTGGTCATTTCATGAGTAGTTTATTTTTGTTGTACCCCTTCAAAAAATATATTTTTTTAAAAAAGGATTGAAGGAACAAAGAAAAGGTATGATTGGGGGTTTTACACTTAAAGTTTATTCTCTCTTAATGAACTATCCATGTGCCTTTATTCCATCCAATTCTTGTGGTAAGTATTTTCATCAGTTTCCTCAAACTTTTTTCTACCTTCCCTCTTTCGTCTAAAGTATTGGGAGTAAAGCTATCTAAGTAATTCTTTTCTCTATACATGTCATCATTCATCTTACCTTTTTTCCTTTTTTCAAGCCATCCATTCTTATCTTCTATCTTTCTTATAGCTACCACATGTAACCATATCCTCACCATCTCACTTCATTGGCAACCACTTGACATTTTGTGCACACCAGGAGGAGAAATGTACCTAATCCCCAACTACTTCAGAATAAATATATCGGAGGTATCTAGCATTAAGGGGCTAAGAATGTCCATTAAGTTCCATGAAATTATGAAATTTCATGATAACATCAAATTAGTTCCATGAAATTATGCTTTTATACGTCTTTTTTACCACATATTTTTGGATTTGCACTAGAATTATTCACCATCTAAGTATATAATGAGAAATTTATGATTTATTTTCCTATGCTCTATTTTTATATTTTTTTTATTTTTTAGACTAACCCTACTTAACTCCTCAGAGTGAAGTGAATTTCTCACATCTTCTTAGAGTTTTATTTGAAAAGCAGGACTTAACTTAATACAATGCTGAATTTGAGATACAGATGGGAGGGAAATAGAAACCTATACCAGATCATAAGATGAAGCCTAATACACAGGAAGGCCGCTCTTGAAGCCCATTCGAACCTCCTTATGGACTGGATCGACTAAAGGCAAGAATTGTGGAACTAACCCACAATTTTAATTTCAAAGGCCTGTTTTTAAATCTGGTTAGGAGGGAACGTGGATCCAGGTTATAGATCCAGTAATCCTAGCCCTCTAAACCCTTGGAATTAAATTCAATGTCTGAGAGAGTTAGGGCACTTCTATTTAATCTCTTCTTCCCTATCTTTTTATCTCATTTTGGATTTCTGCTCTCAACTTGTTGTTGAAGGCCTATTGCATCAGAATTCTTTGATCCATTCTTGTTCTACAAGAATGTGGGAGAGTTCAAGGGTCATCAAGACTCTTGGAGAAATAAAACCACCTGGCCTTTGGGGGAAGTGACAACAAGGTTTGTGTGATCTTGTGAATTTGATTTGAATGTTTTTCACCATTTTAATGCACCAAAAAGCACAAGAAAATTCCTCGTATAGCAAAAGTTATAGTGATTTTTGTCCACTATTCATTTCTGATGCAATTTCATAGCGGGAAGTGCGACCTTAGGTTCTATTTATCCTTAAAGTTTATTTCTTTCCCTAAAAAAACCAAAAATACCCATAAAAATTTTAATAAATTCTAAGAACTTATTAGAAATAATATAAAATTTCATTTCATTTATTTAAAACAGTTTTGACTAGTTTTCCATCATTTAGTTGATTTTCTCTTTAGAAAATAGTTAAAAATGCAGAAAAATATAAAACCACCTTAAAATTATTTTAAAATATATTTGAATTGCAATTTACTCTATCATTAGCTCTCCTTATAAATTCGACCCTTACCCTTCCTATTCTAAGAAAAGAAAATTTATAAAATTGTTGCATAAATCAATGTCTTAAGAAGACTTATTTAGCCCAAATTCTGGTTTATTAGTCTACAAATAGTTTCTTAGTCAGACTTAGTGGACATAAACCGTTCCAAGTGGACCAGCATTGCAAACTTGACATTAGAACTTTATTACATTTCTAGGCGACACAACTATGGAGGTTGCGTGGCTAAAGAAATTCATTAGCAACATTGGTATTATCCCTTCAATCTCAAAGTCTTAAAAATTAGTCTGGTGTATGGAATTAGAGGATCCCATATTCAAGGTTCAGTGGATGTTGATGTATAAATGTTTAGTGAAAATCTTTAGTTTAAAAGGGTATCAAGGAAAATGTAGCAAAAACCATAAAACCTTTGATAGATATCATCTATTCGTCAAGCCAATCACGCTTGTATGTCATGTTTAACTCGAGGAAGATGATGCATTAAATTTTCTATCTAGGGTAATAGAGATAGAAAAGAAGACACTCTCCATTGACTTTGATTAAGCATTAGTTTTAACTGGAATGGTGGATAAGGGTTTGGTAGTTAGTCATTCCCCAAGTCATATGGGAGTCTTATATGAACAAAGGACTGTACATCTACGATAATAGATGATACCAAATATTCCATGAGAGATTTCAATCACTACTATAAATCTACTAGAGCATGTGTAGATTGGAGCCACACAAGCTAGAAGCTTAAGCTAGTCATTTGGTTAAATGAATCCTTTATTAATTTAAAGGTTGCCCAATAAATATTATTGAGCCATTTAAAGTTATTAATTAGACTAATCCATGAGCCTAGAGGGTTACACACACAAGATCCATTGACGCTGGTGGATACACTCAAATTATAAAGGCGCATATGAAAAGTTTCAACTGTGAAAAGTGCCCATTCAAAACAGATCTGTGCAGCTCCCCTTGTATTCTCTCCTTGTTAGATTCTTCCCCTTCTAGTAAGACTCAATGGTGATAAGATCAACCAGATCTTCAACAAGGGTTAAAGAATTCATAGAGGATACCTATAATGATAAACCTAGAGTCTCACTGGAGTCTGAGCAAGAAAATGACTTGAACGTACGCTTCAAGAAGAAAAGGGAGAGTTGAGTTATTGTCACACAAGGTGATGTGATCATCATAAGTTTTATAGTTTGCACAGTTTTATTTCATTGATTGTTTCTGCACAATTCAGTTTCACACAAATCCCAGTGATCTTCTCCATCAATGTCTCACTCCCCTTATTCTTTATTTTTCTTGGGTGGCCTACCCTTTTGTTATGATGTGGAATGCTGAGAATATCATCATCAATTTTGGTGATTATCACCAATAAGAATATGGTGACATAAAATGAGATAAGAACCATTTGGATTCGTCTAGAGTACTCAAGAATAACTTCTATCAAATAAGCCTTAAATAAACATCCAAAAATTCTTTTTTTTTCCGCCAACATTTACCATAACTAAACATGATTTACTTTTTAATATAATTTAATCATGATCAACATCTATAAAATATTCAAGATTTACCATAACAAAAAGGGATATTTTGGCTCGGTTTAATTACTCAATCACTTAAAAAGCGATATTATGGCTTGGTTTAATTACTCAATCACTTAAGAAGCGATATTCTGGCTCAGTTTAAACAAAGAAAATATAATTATACCTTATCCTTTGGAGGCAGATTGGCGGCAACAGCGTCAATGCACAACCTTCGGACACGCCGCCACCGTCATCTGAGATGTCCCGCATCATGACTCGTCGCCAACATCAACTGCAGAACCACCTTGATTATGACCAAGTCAACGCACCAGCATCAATCGCGTCTCCACCTACACACGACACGCATCATGACACGTCGTCAATGCCAGATCCAGAACTGCCCTTTGACGTGACACGATAACACGTCATCTATTTTATCTTATTTCTCATATTTTCTCTTTCCTCCAAGGTCTATATGTAAGCCAATTTTGGACGATACACTTGGTGAATCTATTTTCAAGAATTGAAGTTTTATTCTTCTTGGAAGATTTACCCTAACTCTCCCCCACTCTCGGATTGCCGCTGCCAGCGCTCGTCGTTGCCACCGCTGCTACTCCTCGGGCAGACCGCCGCCTGCGCAGACCGCTGCCCGCGCAGGCAAGCCACCCGCGTAGATCATAGCCCACGCAGGCTGGCCGCTCGCGCAGACAAGCCGCCCGCGCAGGATGCTAGTCCGCGCAGGCAAGCCGCCCGTGTGGACCACCGCCCATGGAGGCAGCCACCCGCGCGCCGATTGTCGCCGATGCAGGCAGCTGCCCACGCAGACCTGCCCACGCGTAGGCCACTGCACACGCCATCCAGCCACCCACGCGCGACCACTACCCGCGCACCGACCACCGCCCACTCTGGCCGGCCGCCCTGCGCCCTGACCGCCCACGCCCCCTCGACTGCCTGCGCCAGCCGCGTCCCGGCCGCATGTGCCCATTGCGCCCCCGGCCGCCCTCGCAGCCACTTGCCGCCGCGCATATTGTTTAGGTTTCGGGGTGCTGCCCCGAACCGCGCAAAGGGGCGACTCCTCCCTTGACCCCCTGCCAACTGACCGCGCAGTTGGATCCACGACACCCTGTCGAAGCGCACGTCAAGCGCCATCGCCAACGACTCGTCAAGAATCTCTCGTCAAGAACTCACACACTAATCTAGTGCTGAGGTACTTTTATACTCTTTGGTGTCCCGTGTTCTTCATCCATTCATCTAGTGTTCCTCGAGAGTTCATCCTCCGCTGTCGGGTTTGCTTTGGATTTTGAATTTTCAAGCGACTAGTTGAATAGGTTTTTGAATCTTCAAGCAGATGATCATTCGAATTTATTGATTTTGGTGCTAGGCATCACCGCAGTGGTTGAAGACAATACTCCCACCCTCGACGAGGAAAGGGGCTGCACTATCACTATTTCATCGGATTTAATTCTTCAGAATCGATCGTGTGATTTGTGGTCTGGTTTTATCCTACCCACTCCTTAGTTGACCAATATCCTACACCCGTTGTCATCTCATCCCGTCTCCTCTAGTCACCCTGCATCAACCCGTCCCGTCTCCTCTAGTCATCATGCATCACAGATACGAGTGAGTTTTAGCTGGATACTACCCGTTGATAAAGTTAAAAAAAAATTAAGAAGTAATATAATAATAAATTTACTTGTGCTTTGATTTTACATGTCACAATTTGATAAGCTTGTCCACGATGATATTTCTATTCTTATATTTAACATGTTACTTTCCCTTGGTTACTGATTATTGGGTCAGCTTTTTTGATGAAGTTTTATTGGTGCCTTTACCTAATTCTTTTGTTTTTTTAAACCATGGCATTGATTTTTTTCTCTGGTATAATCCTAGTAAGGTGTAGGAATCAAATTTAACTAATATTTATATTCTTACATTCAATCTTTGTTTTTTTTCTAAATCATTGTTCTATAGGTTGTATTTAAATTATGCTTTGGAAAAATGGTTTTAAAATACAGATATAGTAAAATTACCAAAACTCTTGTTTCTTATAAATTTAAGGCATCTTTCCATCTAAGATATGCACAAATGATATTCAATATCAATGCATGTTAGCAGTTCTCCATCATCGCACATCATCACAAATGATATCCATTGATCATTATTTCATCACAATTTGTGATGCCATAATTATACCTTTTGTGATGATCAAAGTGCCACTCATTACCTGCGATTGTGATTTGGCTAGGCTCAATGATTAGCTGCAACCTTAATTCATTGGATCGTGACACTTGGTGAATCTGAATTAAAACAACAAATTTTATAAAATTATTATAAATAAATCTATATTTTATTTTATTTCATAAAAATATTTAAAATATATATTATGGCAGAAAAAATTATCAATGTCTTGTAAAAAAAATCTATAAGAACTAGGGATCAGCAGACATCATCCATCACATCACAAATCATCATGACGAAAACATGATGGATGATGAGACAGTGACGATGATGGAATTAGGGGTCCATGACAGACGGCGGACTGATCGTGATGGGGACATGATGGTGAGGGGATGCCTCAGACGTGTGACATGACCAAACGGCCGTCATGGATGACGGCCATGAGGGATTTTTAAAAAATTAAAAAAATGATCAGACGTATAAAATCATTATTTTTTAAGATTTTTGACGACCAATATTTTGCCACGTGGCATCGCTATTTAGATTTCTTGGCATTTTGTACACAAGTCCCTTTTTTGTGCGTGCGAATCGACGCAGCCTATAAATAACTGGAGACATAACCCTCCAATCCTCTGTCCTCCAAATTTTTGTAATAATTGAAAATAATTTTTTTAGGTTTTTTTTCACGTCCTTGTGATGGTGACGCTGTCCGGTGACGGGGATGTGACAGGACACCGCATGAAGGGACGTGTGACGGTAACATGATGGTTTTTCCTCCATATACTGGGACACGTGACAGGACGGTGACATGATGAAAGTTTTGTCACGTCACCGTCTGTCACGTTCTGTCATCCATTCCATCACGTCCCAGACGTGTCGTTCCCTAATAAGAACCAAAAAATTAGAAAAATCACATATCATTCTAAAAATATATCTTATCATTTTAAGATTCATAGCACTTATACATACTTATTTTAGCACAAATAAACATTTTAAACTAATTATATTAATCTAATAATAAGTGGGTATCAATCCATAAGGATTTTAAGAGATTCCATTCAGGAGAAACAAGAGGAGATACAAGGTTCTAAAGATCGTGCGGATACATTTAGAGGCGAGACACATGAATGACTTGAATAATCTCATCCCAAGGAACTCCTTGAATGTCACTACTATGCCATCTTGGTTGACATCCCTTTCATGTAGATCGTAACCAACTTTACCCTCTCTATTTTTTACCTCTCCACCATTTTTCTTTCTACCACTATTGATGGATATAATGTGGTCGTCAAATAATCAAATTCCACAACATGTTTTAAGTTCGTTGAAATGAATGTGTTCATTATTATTCATGTGTGATGTGTATAATGAAGTCCATGAATTCAAGAAAAAGACTAAGATAATTATAACGAAATCATAATACATTTATCACTGGTATTTACACTAAATACTCATATTAAAAGCATATTCGAAAAGGATATCAAACTAAACAAAAAGAATAACACTATCTAAGCCCATTTATAAGATAAGTATAGCTGATTGTTGATTAAATGCATCATTTACATGCATTTACATATCAAATTCGTGCTTTAAGGCCTAATTTCATTGATGATGATGCATGTTAGCATTGTTAGATAATCCATCAGATTTTTAGATAATGATGCATTATAGTACACAAGTAATTTTCTCCATGGACCTGTCAATCCATCAAATTTTGAATTTTTAGATAATAGTTATATGGTTTAATGATAGTTGGCCTTTCTTAAGGTCAATTTTAAGCATCACATGTGCACTATAAGGTATACATCACAGTAATGAACACGAAATGGGATATGCAATGTGTAATTGCCCTGCTAGCCACGGTTATTTCCATCATCCAAGGCGGACGACCTCATCTTGGGCACACAATCAAATTTGTGGACTTGTTGCTACATCCAAGCTAGGGCAGTTTGGAATCCCCTAAGTAGAGACTAATGATAACATGCAAATTAATATACTTAATTACTGAATTATACATTCTATTTATGTGTTTTAATGGTCATATTTGCATGTTATCATGATAAAATACATTGAAATCAGTTAACATGTCGTTTTTCTATTATTTCATATTTTTTATCATTTTTTACATGGAATTTGACATTGTTTCAGCAAAGAAATATTTTTACATGATTTTATTTGCTTGGTTTAAGGTCAGTAAATCATCTCCTGATTTTTCTGAATTTTTCCCATATTTTTATGAATTTTTATGAATTTTTCTGACCATTATTTAGGCAAGAAATGATTTTTATTTAATTAAATAATATATCGATTATTTATTTTGCATTTTAAATGCATTTAAAATGAATATCCACGTCATTCGCCCGAAATTTGGGCGAATGAAGGGATATATTAATTAAATAAGAAAGGAGAGAAGAGAGGAGAGAGATAGGAAAAGTCAAATAGAGTGATTAAAAGAGAGAGAGAGAAAAGCGGAAGAGAGAGGAGAGAGAGTAGAGCGGCTAGAGAGGAGAGAGAAGAAAAGATATTTAATAGGAGGAGAGAGATTTGAAAAGTCAGAAAGTGCGGCCGACGCGGACAACGAGGGTGCACGTGTCCCAAAACACGGAAAGCGAGAAAATCAAGCCCAGCCAATAGGAAATTCCGATTTTTTAGAGAAAATAAAAGAGATCCAACGGCCCACATTTGATCTCACTAAAACTGCGATATCTTGAGATCTACAACTCTGATTGGGCTGAAATTTTGAGGTCAGGTCTGTCTTTTCCTCCTCTACAATCTGGACGGTTGGATCTTTAAATAGAGGTCAGAAAAAGGCGAAATTCACTTTGGAGGCTCTCCAAGCAATTGGCCAGGAAGGACACAGGAGGCATTCTGGAAGTCGTCAGATCTGGATCTCTTTATCAAATTTGTAAGTTTCTGAATTGTATTTGATCATCTTCTAGAACGATTCGAAAACGCCTTGGCATGGGCGAAATGTACATGCCCTAGATTCATGTTTTGAATGCATCAGCACTTCTTTTTGATTTGGATTCGAGATCTGACTTTTGATAATTAATTCTTAATCATTTTAGGACATTTCTTCTTCATTACATTTTTAATTTAGGGTAAATTGGGGCTTTCCAATTTCTTCACTTTCTCTCTAGGTTAATTTGATTTATTTCTCTCTCTAGATTTCGGTTTTTATTGTTTAGGAATTTAATTTAATATATAAAAAATCCAAAAATAAAATTTGAACCGAAAATTCATCCATTTTGAACTCCAATTCAAAAAACACTTTCTTGATTATTAATTTCCCAATTTTAATTCTGAAAATTATTATAAATTTTATTAAATTGGGAAATTAATAATTTATATTTTTATGAGCTTAAAATAATAATAATATTCTTATCTGGAATTATCTGACCGAAATCAAAATTAAGTTTTACTTAATTTTGATTATTTTAAGAATATTATTTAATATTAATTGAATTAAATATTGCAAAATTCAAAATTACTTGACTTGATTCATAAAAAGTGTTTGAAAATTCTGAATTGTTGCCTCCTTGCGGATCGACCCCTTGCTTGCTCTATATTATTATTTTGTAACTAAGGGAATTATAAATTTATTGCATAAGTCTAAAAAGCGCAACGACCACGTAATTTTACGTGATTTTTCGGCTTATCAACTAACATGTCATAGTCAAAACACAACCATCCATCCACAATGCTTCTTTATTGTCTCAACTCTAAGGACCATTCATACAACATTGATATGAATCAGCCCTATAGATGATGTTTATAATAAACATTTAGTTAACTCTTTCCCTCGAGAGCACCCACTATCTGCCTTTAATGTAACTACTCTAATGGATGCGGTACTGTCCACACTCATCATATGAGCTAGATTAGGCAAAGGTATTTTATCTGGATATTTTGATGTCTTCCTTGAGTATCCTTTGAAGAAGAATGTTCAGAACACATTTTAAATACTAATGATCACCATATTATGATCTTAAAATAATTCACTTAGTCATCGCATGTATTACTGGACTTCAATTATAAGGATCACATCTGTTGGACTTCAATTATAAGCATCACATCTGCTTTATAATGAATTTATAATGTATCAATCAATTGTGCCAACCATGCAGTACGCTTTGTACCCATACCCTCTATACTACTCGGCAGGATCTTTCGTGGGAGGCTCGAGACAGCCATCACATCAAGAGACTCGCCCTGTCAATTTTCCGCACACGCCGGACTCTTACACCTGATGGCCCCCATGAGTGGTGTATCATTGGAGGTGGGAATGCACGATGTCCCTCCTAGATGTTGTACCCTTCACTAAGCTCCAAGATGATACCTAATGAATGGGAACATAACACCTGCTTTGTGCATCACCAACTTAGGGGAACACGAATGAGCTGCATGCGCGTGAGGTCTCCATCGTGACATGAAGCTGTCTCCTATTGTATATTTTTTCTCTGTGTCATGGGCATGGGCGAGTGGGGTCCGTGTGTAATTGGGATATTTACGCTCGCTCCACGACTATGAAATCTTCTAAACATTCAACCTTACATATATAAAACCTCTTGGGTGGTGATAATAGCATAAGAAATATCTATAAATATATCAAAATTGCTATTATCTATTACAATGATCTTATAAATATTGCTCTAAGCTCAAAATTTTACACTTGGGAACTTTTATCGTATATTTTCATGAAAAGATGAACTTCTTTACATGATTTTTGATTTATTTGTTTTAGATAAAGCATAAAAGCAACAAGAACTTCTTTGGAGTACAGAAGAGAAGCGATCAAACGAAATCCATAGAATGAAGTTCAACATCCTTGGCAATGACGAAGGGAATCCTTAAAAAGAGGGAGGAGAAGAGATCTCCTTCTAATTCTAAATCTCTCTCTGTTCCTATTTCCATCTCTCTCTAATTCTAAATATATCTCATTATTTCTTTCTATCTATTGTCCCTTTTATTTTTTTCTTAATATGCCTCTAATTATAAGTTCCCCGATATCACTCTCTTTATCTAACTATCCTTTCCCCGCTATTCTCTCTCTCTCTCTATTGTTTTTCTAAGGCTCTGCTCTCCTTACTTTGAGGGGGATCTCTCTGTTTATCTTCTCTTTTTGTCTCCCGCTCTGTCTTTCTTTCTCTCTTCTCTGCTGTACTCTCTTCATGGCTTGGATTCATTTTTCTTCCTCTTTCACCGTTCTCCTTTTCCCCCTCTCTTTGTTTTCTGATTTTTCCTCATTCCTCTCTTCGTCTCCCTCTTTCTCTACCGTCTCGTCCGGCTCTTTCTTTCCCTCTTTTTCTATGCATTTTTTTCAGCTTCCTCTCTCTCTATAGTCTCATCGAGTTCTTCCTCTCTCTCTACAGTCTCTCCCAGCTCTCTCTTTCTCTCTGCAATTTTATCTAGCCCTTCCTCTCCCTACAATCTCGCCCAGCTCTCTCTTTCTCCCTGCAATTTCATCTAGCCCTTCCTCTCTCTCCCAATCTATTTTTCTCCCCCCCTTAATCTATTTTTCTCTCTCACTCCTGCACTTTCTCCTTTGCGATTTCTCCCCTCGGATTTTTCTCTTTCATATTTTTCTTAATTATCCCTTTCGGCTCCGCTCTATTTTCTGTTATACTTCTCCACATCTGAAACTCTATTATTCTAATTTCTCCGACTATTGTTCCTCTTCTCTGAAATCTCTCTTTCGCATCTATTCTCTAATCTTTTTATTACTCTTCTTTTTCTGGAATCTCTCTTATTAACTCTATTCCAATCTCTTCTCCTCCCTAAGGTTGTGGAATCCAGTGGCTGATATTCTTCCTCAACATGTTGGTGAATGAGCTCTCCACCCCTTACTATTAAATTGTGGACTCCAGTCACTCTTCAAATCTGTAACGCTATGGAATTACTTTTGTCTATTGAGTGTTTTTTTAATGGAAGATCAACTTTGAAAGGATATTGAATAATTTAGGCATGTTGTTCCTTTTTCTCTTTTGTGAACTCATCTCTTTATCCCTATCCTCAACTTACACCACTTTTCTCTCTTTTGTCTCTTCTCTCTTCTAATTTATCTATCTTCTCAGAGTAGTTGATATTATTGCAACCTAAAATCCCTGAGGATCGACCTAGAAACCTATACAAACAGAATTCCTTTGACAATCTATAGTTGTCTAGTTATAAATAACAAACTTGTGGGTTCAAACACACAGCGACTTTGTGCCTATGAGGCGGTGTCCAGGGCTTGGTTGGATCAGTCTATGAGCACAACCAATAAACAAATCAATATGGAATGAGACATAAAATGTACAACTGGCTTGCAGGCGGTGACATTTATTTCCAGCATTTTTCATTAAAAGGCTCACATGGTTTTGGTATGCTTTACCTAGGTATACAACCTCAAAAGGAGCACATGGACCTTTTTGTTAGTTTTTATCTAAACTCCATCAAAGTTCTTCTATTGATTGATCTGAACTAGGCATGCTCTCTACACCAGCTCAACACTTCCAATGCATTTCTCTATAGATCCTTAGATGAACAAGTGATTATAGAGCAACCTACAGAATATGATATCTCAGTGTTTCCCTTTTATCATTTATGCATTATTAAGTCTATCAATTTCCGAACTCTACACATAAGATATTTCAATTTATAAGATAAGTCATGGAATAATGGAAGTTATCAATTCTAGACTGAAGTACCTTTTGTATACTTTAATGGGTAAGAGATCTAACCTATCATGCCCTATAAAATTAAAAAAAATGATAAAATAAATAAATGTAAAATTTTTTTGGTTAAATGAAATTTTGTGTTCTTATTTTAGCACAACGTATAGTAAGGTGAATTATTTTTATTTTCCCCTTTATTACTATCTAATATTTATATTATCTCTATTTATATCACTCTTATGTTAAAGTGAAAAAGGAAGAAAAAAATATGTTATAATACTACTGAAATAATAGTTTCCCCTACCTCTTCATCTTGATAACTCTAGCATATGGAGAACAATTTTCAGTTTTCAAATTGAATTTAAGTGGATCTGCAATATGACTTCATTTTTGAATGAGATACTTTTAAAATTAATTTATAATTTTTTGTTTAAAACACATAGATATATTAATATAATAACAATCCCTCAAAATGTTACCTCCTAATGTACCTATAAAAATTATGCATATAATTCAGTAGTATATTTCTAAAATATACTAATGGACTTTTGCTCCAATGGCATATCATTTCCATTTATTCAATATTATATTTCTAACATAATTTCAAAGCGTGATCATATTTTTTGCATATTATTAAATATACCTTTGAGCTCTGTTTAGAAATATAGATAATGCATGCCACACGTATTTCTTCAATCTCCGAAGTTTTGACTATCCTTAGGAGGTGTTGTTACATAGTGACTTGGAATTTCAAATTTTAAATAGGAAGGAAGAAATAAAAAGAATTAAGAGAAACTTCTCACAAAATCATAGATGTCGGCAAACACCCAAAATGCAAGTAGAGACTGGGCCCTAAATATGCACGGGTAAATTACCACAATGCACTAAAAACTGAAAATTAAAGCTTACCACTTCCACCCGACTTCCACCTGAGTTTAAGGAGTGTATTATGTACTTTGTTCCCATGGAAAGTGAACCTTTCATAATTCTTCAAACAAGCTCCTTCCCTTTGTAGGAATTTATCATAGATCTTCAACCGGTCAAATTTCTCTATGGTTGCTCCAAAGGATGACATTCTGATCATGCTCCAAAGGATGACATTCTTTCAATTTAAGATATACAACCTAAAACTAAGGACCCATAAAATTAAATCTTAGGGGGGCAAAAGATTTTAGGAAAAAACTTAGAATTTGCAAATTGTCCCTTTCATGAAGTTTTAAATGCTGGGTGAGCAAGAGAAGCTCAGGGATGTGTTGGACCAGGATAAGCCCAGGTAGAAAGAGGACAAAAAGCTCTGTCAACGCTCGTGAATGGGCACACGGCGACCCCTGTTAAGTGACGAGATGCGAGGACAAGTTAACTGCAAGTATAAATAGAGGGCTACCCGCTCGCGTCGTTTAACGGACCGTCCTTTTCAGAGGTTGGGCTATCTCCTTTGCCCATGTCGCTGCTGCAGTGCACGGGCGAATTTATCTGCCGTTTGCAGTGTTCGAGGCACAAGGAGAAGGCTTTCCAGGCCAAGTTCTACGAGGTAATGCCGTGGGCAGCAAGAATCTTTAGATATTTGCTTGGATCTAGTTGTGTGAGGGGAGAAAGCGCTGGATCTGCGGGCTTTTATCGCGTTTTGAGATGTGTGGAGGGTGCAGAATCGAGTTGGGGGATTTTCGATGGGCTTGGCTGAGATGTTTAATTTTAGTTTTTTCGGTTTTAGGGGTTCCCTCTGATGAAAGCTTCTGATTCTGCGGTTGAAAAAGGCAAATATATGGAGTACGATGACGTTTTCGCTTTGATATTTCGTGCGTTGTTTGCATTTGTTTTGCCTCTTTAAATTTTTCACCAAAAAATCTACAAGTGTTTAAGGTAATCGGATTCCTGGCGGCCATTTCGACCTATGAAGTGGGAATTGCCGTATTCATCTGCCAGTTAATTTTGTTATAGCATTCACATTTTTCTTGCAGTTCTCGTGGCATAAATCTCTGAGAAAATGGCTAGCCTCTGTAATTCTCTGACCATATGGCAGAGATAAAGTCACATATGCTCTATTAGTTCTAAAACGAGCATATATTTTTTATGTTTAATTCTTTAATTGATTTTCTATTATCTTTTCTTTCATATGGCGTGTTGCTATGTCGTCAAGTAGTGTTTTCTTGTGAAACTTTCCCGAGACCTGTGCGATTTTTAACCCACTTATAGACGTTAAGCCCGCCATCCCTACATTTTTATTTCTTTTAGCGTTTTTTTGGCAAGCAGATAAAATTTAATTCTGAAATTGAGTTCATAATTATGTGATAATAAATATTTTTAAAAATGGACCCATATGACTTTTCTCTTTCTTCTAGTCCTAACAGGGTTTCTTTTCAACGGCATGACTTCCCTCCATCTGAAAGCTTGATGGATTTCTCCCAGAGCATCATGCTTGGTCAACGTAGGAATTTGTTTGGTAATCCTCTGCGTTTGACAACTTTTCTGTGTAATGGGTTCATCGTCGTGCGTCTTAGTTCGTGAATACCTTCTTGACTGCAATTTTTTACTTCTGTCAACATCATTGACCGTTATTGACACTGACGTTGACGATGACGATGACATTAACGGGTCCCCTAAATGGTTGTATTTGACAGTTGATGGCGGTGCCAATGTCATGTGGAAATCGTGTCATACATCAACCTCAAATGGATGACCCAAATAGGCAGAGGTTGGTGTCAATGACCGGTATCAACGATCACATTGATGTTGACAATATTATTGGATGTTGATGATGCGGGGCATTCCTAGATGGTTGACTTTGACGGTCGTTTGTGTTGATGACATCAGCGACAAACTGTCAACTCTCTATCAGTGCCATCCCATGTCAGCATCGTTTTGACATACTGAACCCTATTGTGAAGAATTCTTCTATGAGTTTCCAAACTACTCTTTTATGATTTTCTGGGATGTCATTCGGAAATCACCATTTCTCATTTGTTTCTATGCAGCTAAAAATTCGTGCAAATAGTTATCCTCGGAATCTAAGTTTATTTATCATTTGGTTATCGCACAGAATGCAGATTCAGCTGAATTGACTTTGTAATCTAAAGGCAAACCTTTCGATAACCTCGGGGTCTCATCCCTAATGGAGCAGCTAACTCCTTGAGCCTGAGATTCAAAGGCAGAGGAGACTAAACTGAAATGGACCGGTACGTCTCCTCGTGCACTCTCTTGGCTCCCTTATAAATTTAATCCATTCCTCAGATTTTCATAACGCTATTATGTGTCTCTTCAGGTACAAATTGGTTAAGCAGGTGGGCGATGGGACATTTGGGACAGTTTGGAGAGCAGTGAATAAATTGACTGGAGAGATTGTGAGCAATGTTCTTCTTTTTGGGGTTTTTTCATTTTAATGTTATGGATTTCTATGACGATATTTTACTACTTTATTTTAGGTTGCCATTAAGAAGATGAAAAAAAAGTACTATTCCTGGCAGGCGTGTGTTAGTCTTAGAGAAGTAAAGGTTCGATCATTTTTTCATTATCTAGGTTGATGTTGGGAAAATATTGAGCAAAAATGATATCGGGCTTTTTCTTCTTAATTTTTTAGTCTCTTCGAAAGATGAACCATCCCAACGTTGTGAAGCTCAAAGAGGTCATCAGAGAGCACGACATACTGTTTCTTGTTTTTGAATACATGGTAATTTTACTCCTTCAAGCGTTATTTCTACATTTTCCAGTTCTTAACACTTCTTTAACAGAGCTATTCATGTTCAGGATTGCAATTTATATCAACTCATGAAAGATCGTGAGAAGCCCTTTTCAGAGGATGAAGTACGGAACTGGTCCTTTCAAATATTTCACGCTCTTGCTCACATGCATCAGCGTGGGTACTTCCATCGTGATTTGAAGCCCGGTAAGGCTATCTTTTTCTGCCTGCGTCTTATGGAAATATCATGGGTTTTATTTTTCTCTATGTGCATTTTGTCAACATCCAAATTGATTTATTATTTGTCTATCCATTGATTTCGTGAAATGCGTTTTATTATTTATTATCTATCAATACCATGGAGTCGAATTAGTGATAATCATCTTCTTCTGTAAGTTTACGGAGCATAATTCCATCAGTCATCTTCATTCTCTGCAAGCTCTGTACGTAGTTTTGGTAGTAAGCCCATGTAATTATGCGTTGAGGTTTTTCTTCATTAAACCCATTAAGCCAATAATTAATCAATGTAACATCACGTGAATTATGTGCAATTTATAAATTATTTGTGACATAAGCCAGTGTTCATAGAATTTTCAGAACCATATTTTTTTTCATAAAATTGGTCGATATCGTTCTTTCCTTTTAATTTTTTTTCTAGATCTGACCCCACCAGACCAAGGTAGACTAAGCTGACCTGACCAAGAAACCAGGTCAAGGGTAGGGTTGACTTTGGGCTGACCCAATCTTACCAAGCGTGGTACTAAATGGAAGCATAGCTATTTTTTGAATCTTTCATGCAAGAGTCTCAAAATTTAAACTACAATTGTTTAATGGGTTTATCCTTGTCTTCCCCCCTTTTTCGCCACTCCATTTTTCAAATGTCCAGAGAACCTACTGGTGACCAAGGATACCATCAAAGTAGCTGATTTTGGGCTAGTTCGCGAGCTCTGCTCGGAGCCGCCCTTCACCGAATATGTCTCCACCCGCTGGTTCGTGCCTGGATAATATTACTTTCTTCTTAGCTTTCTCCCGGACTTATCCCCCTCATCTTCTCGTCAGGTACCGAGCGCCCGAGGTTCTTCTCCAGTCCCGCTCCTATAACTTCGCCGTGGGTAAAGACCATTCATCCTCCGCTTTGTATCTGTTCATGGCATCAGGGTCGATAAGTATCAATATATCAATTCAGGAATCAGAGTCCATGCATTCCATCAATATATCAATTCATGAATCTGGGTCGATGCATATGATCTATATGTCAATTCATGAATCTGGGTCGATGCATATCATCTCTATGTCAATTCATGAATCAGGGTCTATGCATATCATCAATATATCAATTCATGAACTATTATCGATGCATGTCATCAATATGGCAATTCATGAATCAGGGTACATAAACTTCCAAAAAATGAATCAGGGTACGTGTATCAACATTTCAATTCATGCATCAGGGTCGATGTAATTCATCAGCAAACTATCAATTCATGAATCAGGGTCGATGTAATTCATCAGCAAACTATCAATTCATGAATCAGGATCGATGTAATTCATCAGCAAAATATCAATTCATGAATCAGGGTCGATGTAATTTATCAGCAAAATATCAATTCATGAATCAGGGTCGATGTAATTCATCTATTAATGAACCATGGCACAAATGTATCAACGTAGGAATCCATGAAACAGGGTCGGTGTAATTGATCAATTCCAGAGCCAGGGTACCAATGTAGGTCGACTTACTGATTCATGGATCAGGGTCTGTGTAATTCATCGATAAACCAATTCATGAGACTTTTCCCGTCTTTGACAGACATGTGGGCGATGGGGACGATTATGGCAGAGCTGCTCACGCTCATTCCTCTATTTCCTGGCTCAAGGTTTGTGTTCTGGATGAATCTATCATAAATGGTGGATGTACCCTAATCACCTTCATCTATTTCCCACACAGCGAAGCAGACCAACTCCACAAGATATGCACCGTCATAGGCTCACCCTCTCTCAGTTCTTGGGCAGAGGGTCTCGAGCTAGCATCCGCCGCCAGATATCACTTCCCAGAGGTTTAATCTTTTAATCTCTTCTCCTACTCCGTATCCTTAAACCATGAAATCTCTGAAACAGCTCTCTCATTACATGGCAGTTCCCCGGCGTCCCACTGTCAACCCTCATCCCTTTTGCCAGCGAGGAAGCCGTCAGCCTCATTACAGTGAGGAATTCAATAATAAATCCTCTTTGTTTTCACTTGATCAAACTTAGCCATCCGTCATTTTCAGTTGCTCTGCTCTTGGGACCCCACCCGGAGGCCTTCTGCTTCAGCAGCCCTGCAACACCCATTTTTCCTGGTCTCTCTATCAGCACTAAAAAACCATCATCTCCGAAGAAATTTTCCCTAAAAGAAGAAGCCATGTGTTTTTCTGCAGGGATGTATCTGGGCGCCGGCTATGGCTGAGGCACAGAGAAGTACCCCATCAGGTGATTACTATAGTTCCAGATCGTCCCGGACGTGGATGATGGACAGGACGGGACAAATTTCATCCCGTCCGATGTCCAGAGTAAGTTCAGGGACGAAGGACGTGACGGTTCTTCGTCCAACGATAAAAAATCCGTCCCGTCCAATCACACTGGGAAGGTTTTTCGTCCCGTCCAGTCCTCCCAGCATGAATTTTCGTCCCGAAATTTGTCCCGGACAAAAAAAAACCTATTTTATGTTTTTAATATATTGATATAGATTTTTTTCAAGTTTTTTAGGGAATTACTGAGGAGATAGAACGCAACGGGACATATGTACAATTATTTCTGAGCGGCGTCCATTTGCACACGTAAAAATACTGGGACTTCGATGCAACATCTAAACAGTCATACGTCCATCGTCCAGATGAATCCGGCGGTTTTCCGTCCAGATTCGTACGTCCATCGTCCTAGACCTCCGGACGGACGGTTTATTCCTCCCACGGGACAAAAACCGTCCCGTCCGATGGTCCCCGGGATGAATTTTCGTCCCAAAATTCGTCTGTATCCTCGGACAGGACGATTTTCGTCCCGGGACGAAAAAATCGTCCCGTCCGCGTCCCTGCACTATAGTGATTACTGAGTATTCGGTGCCTGCTGTCTGTGTAATAGCTTCTAATTTTACCATTTTGCTTCAGCTGGGCGGAAGTCTCCTCTGCTGGCCAAAGCGTCTCGTAGATTCTCCACTGGCGCTCTCCCTTCGCCCAAGAACGTTAGCTCAGCCTCTTCTCCAGGTTCCTCTCTCTCTCTCTCTAGGGGCTGAAGGGTTCTCTCTCTTGTCTCTCTAATTGTGTCTCTAATTGGTGAGAAAATTGGGCAGGAAGTCGGGGGAAAGTGAACTCACCGGTTGTATGGCGGGGCTGCAAAGGCGGGCAAGCTTCGAAGCCGGTTCGGGGTCGGCCCGGCGAGATCGACGGTTCAGGAAAGCGCGGCGGGAACGCGGATGACGCGGCGGGCGAGTCTGAGCCGTTGGATGGGAATCGGGTCTCGCTGACGACCAAGTTGGCTCAGATGACGGTGAGCGGGGGGAAGACGGTAGGCTGTCCCGCAGGACTCGTTAATAACCGGGCTCCCTCTGTCCGTTAATGGGCCGAAGTGGGCCGTGTCAGATACCGAGCGGGAAAAGAAAGAATTCTTCGACTCACTCGGTGTGCCGGGCTTGGACTCTCTCCCAGTTCTCTTCCCACCACTGCTTCGCGCGGGCCTCGGAGAAGAGCTGGCGGCTGTGAAGGAGCCACGTCAGCAAGGGAAAGCCACGTGGACATGCCGACGTGTGATGGGTTACGACGAACCTGAACTTGACGCGACGGAGCTCCCTCGAGCCATCGGGGAGGCGGCGGACGGTGACTAGGACCCCCGGCTCGTCCTCCTCGACCCACTCGGGGGCTTCGGCCGGACCGGGCGGCGAGCCGTCGGACCGGGATGACGTGGCAGCTGTCGCGTGGACGGGCGGCGGCGGAGGAATAGAAGAGTTGGTTGAGCGGGTGGGAGTGGAGATGGCCGGGCGGGTGAAGCTTTGCACGTTGTACAGCTCCATCAGCCGGTCGATGTTCTCTCCCCACCATCTCTGCGCCTGCCTCTTGTCGAACATTTCCTTCCTGATGGATTACTAGATTTTGAGTACTTGATCGTCTATAAATTGAGGTCGATAAGCGAATTCATGTTTTTTTGCGGATTTAGTGGTAGATATAGACAGGCAGATACATGCAATATGTATCGATCGATCGATTGTCAAATAAATTAGCCAACATGTGTATGTGTATACAGCTTAATGGGTACCTAGATAAGGTAGATAGCGAAGATAGATAGCTAAGATAGATAAATACATAGCAAAGATAGATAGCGAAGATAGAAAGCTAAGATAGATAAATACATAGTAAGATAGATAGCTAAGATGGATAGATAAGGTATATAGCTGAGATGGATAGCTAAGACGGATAGCCAAGATAGATAGCTAAGATAGATAGCTGAGATGGATAGCCAAGATAGATAGCTGAGATGGATAGCCAAGATAGATGGCTGAGATGGATAGCCAAGATAAATAGCTAAGATAGATAGCTGAGATGGATAGCCAAGATAGATAGCTGAGATGGATAGCCAAGATAGATAGCTGAGATGGATAGCCAAGATAGATGGCTGAGATGGATAGCCAAGATAAATAGCTAAGATAGATAGCTGAGATGGATAGCCAAGATAGATAGCTGAGATGGATAGCCAAGATAGATGGCTGAGATGGATAGCCAAGATAAATAGCTAAGATAGATAGCTGAGATGGATAGCCAAGATAGATAGCTGAGATGGATAGCCAAGATAGATAGCTGAGATGGATAGCCAAGATAAATAGCTAAGATAGATAGCCAAGATAGATAGCTAAGATGGATAGCCAAGATAGATAGCTAAGATGGATAGCCAAGATAGATTGCTAAGATCGATAGCTAACATAGATAGATAAGATCTATTGGATAAGATAGATAGATAAATAAATAGCTAAGATAGATAGATAAGACAGATAGATAAATAAATAGCTAAGATAGATAGATAGAT
>NC_135844.1:16327500-16575000 GCF_029677425.1 Wolffia australiana
TGCCACATGTACATGAATCCACATCACATAAAATGCACAAATTGGGTATGCTTTTTATTGTTTTATAACTATAAATGAAAATTTGTATTTACTATGAAAAAGATGTGAAACAAGGGAGATAAGAAACGAGAGAGAGAGAGGAGGGGGGAGGGAGAGAGATATGTGAAATGAAGGAGATGAGAGAGAGAGAGAGAGAAACGAGAGAGAACAAAAATGAGAAACGAGAGAGATGGATGACACTTTTCTCTTATTTTTCTAAAAATGCAATAGAAGTGCATGAGTGTGCCGTATGAAGGCACGCTTGGTGTGCATTGCACATGTTCCAAAGGTTGCATAATCTGCAATTCAAAATTTTATACGTCATTGCACATCGATCTTACATTCGTGCATTGCATGAAAGAAATCATCTCTATTACAAAAATACTCTACAATCCTTTTGAAAAATCCTCACATTTGACCTAGATGATGATGGATGTTATGTGGTCGTCAAGCCAATCAGAGCACCATGTTGATTTAAGTTCATTGAATAAAATACTATGTTCATTATTATTCCAGTGTGATGTTTATAATGAAGTCCATGTATACGTATGATGACTTAATGAATTATGATGAGATCATAATGCGGTGATCACTAGTCTTTAAACATGTATTCTAAATATTCTTATTCGATGGACATTGCATTATTCGGATAGAATAACACTAACTGATCATACTTATACGATAAGTATAGTTGATCATGTGGTTATTAGTGTGGCGAGACTAAGGATAGATAGTTGGTACTCTTTAGAGAAAGAGTACAATGAATTGATCCATATGAATCCTTGTGATGGAGCGCACCCAAATGACATCGACAAAACATCATCGAAGTCGTCCTCGCCGTCATCAGCATCACCTGTGGTCCGTGTCCAGCCCGACCTGCATGCCAAAGCATTGGTGAAGATGCCCGGGTTCAAATACCTCGGGTAGAGCATGTCTGTGCACGTGTTCATGTTTTAACTATCTGTTTTCATTCATCCAATTTTATGTTTTGTGTTCGTCACGACGAGTTCGCCGTACTCATCGTGATACGTCCATATCGTCGTGCTTTATCTTTCATTTTATTTTGAAACGTTCTAAGATTTCTCCTATGTTTTTTTTATTTTAAATGTTGTAAAAGGGGCCCAATAAGGGACCCCTTATGTGAACTGTGTAATGGGTCCATCATGGCCCTATATAAGGCCATGTTGGGCACATTCTACTCAGACCTGGATTCCTTTTATGGCAGTTATTGTTCTTGTGTTCAGATCTCACGAAGAAAGAAGAGGGAGGAAGAATAAGAAGAAGAAGAAGGGAGAGGAGAAGAAGTGGAAGAAGAAAAAGGGAATGCAAAGAACGGTGGGCGCTGCCAGACCGTTGGTCCTCGTTCGTGGTTCTCACCATTCGATCGCACAACACCACTAATTATCGTTCGTGGATCTCACTGACAACAAGTATACGCCATACTTGCCTTTCCAGACATCTCCTTCGAGCAGTAGTTGCACCCAGTGTCTCATGCGTATGACGGACGTACGCCACGCTCTTCCAGGGTGGTGTATCATGGCGTGCATGTGAGTATACTATCAAGGATTCAAACCGCGGTCAATGCGCGAACCGCGATACGCCCTATTGCGGGATCCATCTCGCTCTTCCTGATGCAGATGACTCATACGGCTGACCATTCTAAAATCACCGGGTGCTCGAGGACATGACGGTGTGATACAACTAGAGGAAATTTCCAGCTATTCACTTCCCACCATTTTATTCATGTGGGCGTTGCTCCTTTCAACATTGTGTGGACCGGGCCATGGTCTAGCTCACGGCTCTCTACTATGCCCGGTCGCTCGATTGTCCTCCGCGGGTGCTGCAGAATCGCATTGGCCCTTCGGTTTGAAGAACCTTCAGCGTCACTACTCCCTTCAGCCTTGTGTGGACCAAGCCATGGTCTGGCTCACGGCTATCTGCCAAGCTCGGCCACTCCATTGTCCTCCACGGGCACCGCAGAGTCGCACTGGTCCTTCATTTTGAAGAGTCTTCAGCGTCGCTGCCTGATAGGGTGTGGACTTCTCACAGAATTGCATCGTGTTGAACATAAACTGTCGCACTCCGTAGTGTGAAGTTTGTGTCACTTCGCCGGCCACGCCGCATTCCGTGTCATCTCCCTTTGGATCGACTCATCCTTCGCTCTTCATCTACCACTCTAGTGCTGCGAATTCCCGCCGCCTGTTGAGTCCCATTGTGTCATCTCCAACACACCCAACTATCTGCTTATACCACCCCGTGCACCGACGAAGACGTTGACAACCAATGCCGCCACCAACGAGGTACGCCGTTCCCCTTGCTCGTTAGTTAAATTACATCTTTGAGTATATTTTTTGCTGCACTCCACCGCGCTCGGGTTAGTTTAGGTGAGAGAATTTATTGAGAAAAAAACTACTGTTCATTACATGCGAGTGCCTGCGGAAATATTCCATTCAGCGTCGTCGCTCTGACGAGGGTGAGAAGGTCACTGTCACAGTCATCGACCATCCACTTGGATCTTGGAGCTCGGTGAATTCCCATGAGTCGGGACCTGCACGTACATCCATATAGGATTCACGTCCAAATTCCCACGAGTAGGGATCACATAGTTACATCTCCTAGTTAATTACCCGTAGGACGATGCCATCGACGACGTCTGATATCACCTTGAATGGTATTATACCTAAATGTCAATCAAGTTGATTCATGTCATGGATGTATAAGTGATCCACTAACCTGAGACACCAAGGACATCTCGTGAATGGACGACTACATTTTGAGTACGACTTATGGGCCTCTAATCATGGGATTCAACCAAGTCATAGCTCGGATGTAGTAAGAAGCTCATCGAGATGATTGAGTGGTCAAGACAGGATCATCCGCACACGGTATAGGAGAAGATTGACTTAATGAAGACGATGCAGAAAATCCCTTGCCACGGTAGTGAGGATATTGGAGAAGGGGTTCTCCTATGATCCCCGTTAAGCATCAGTACTAATCGAATGACGGATTTGGGTTTGACGATAAATCATACCCTAAGTCATTTGAGAGTCTTGTGCGAATGATGGATTATACATATACAGTAACTGATGATGGTATACGTTCCATGAGAGAGTTCAAACACTACCCGGTATCTTCTACAGCACGAGGTGTAGCTTGGCACCCCACGGGCTAGAAACTTAACCTATCGATTGGGTTAAATGAATCCTTAGTTAATTAATCTATATATCGATATAGTTAATTAATAATGTTGGGCAATAATTGGTATTGGGCCACTAAAATTATTAACTAGAATGATACATGGGCCTAGATGGTCACACGCATAAGGTCATAAGTGCATTGGTGGATATATTTTACTTTGTAGGGGTTTTGAGAAAAAATTAAGTAAAATATAAATAGGGAAGGGGCACTCATTTCAAGCACCCATGCTAGCCAGATTTGAGAACCCCCCTTTGTCCTCGCTCTTCTCCAAGCAACCAAGGAGAGTGTCTTCATGGTAAGAAGATCTTGAACATTTTTAAGAAGAGTATAAGAAAAGGTGGAGATCCAAGAGCCAAGTGATCGTGTGGATACTTCTGGAGGCTGGACACATGAATGGCTTCAGAACAATCTCAGAGCGACAAAGTCCAGGGTGGAACAAGTTTCCCCAAGGTACATTTGATGTTTGTTTTAAAGATCAATTCAGAATCGATTAACGCACTTCCGCATCCATGGAATCATCTTTTCCATGGATGAACCAAGGCACACAACCCAACAAATGCCGCCTATTTCCTTTTGCAAAGGAATCCAAAATTTCTATTATCTCAATTACTATGATTGAGATTATTACATATTCATGTCATAACGACTGTTAGTGTAAATTTGTTAATACATATCATCATCCCCATTGAAATAATGACATGGATATTGATAATTTGACTCAAATAGTACACCTAGATTTTTTCACCCATGGGCAAGGATAAAGGCTGCCATTGGATATTTATTATCATGTGCTTATTTAACACTTGTTTGACCCCTTGTGCTGCAAATTAGTAGCGTGTGGTTGCATCATTAAGTTCAAATTCAACTTATATTTATATAATTAATAATGATTGCATTTTGATTATAAAACTATATTTATTACATGCATTATTTGAATAATTTTTTACCTATTTGTTGACATATGTGGCCAAAAAAATATCCCATGATGTGTTTCATGTTCATTCATACAATATATTTATTATAATGTATGTGTCATGATTATGATAGAGACCATGAATACATGTTCCGACTCAATGAATTATGATGAGATCATAATATATAGAAATCTAATATGTAAGCATGTGTTCATAATAGATCTAGTCGAATGGTACTTGAGAAGGACATAAAAAATATCTAGATATAATATCACTATCTAGTCTCACTCATATAGTTAGCATGACCTATCTTGTAGCCATTGGTGTAGAAACGCTAAGGATGGATAGTAGATGCTCTTTAGAAAAACAAATTCACCAAATTGATCCATGTGGATCCATGAATGGCATTATACCAAATTATCAATCATGTTTATTCACATGATGGTTGTGCAAGTTTTTCTTTGACTTAAAAAACCAAAGATGTCATGTGGATGTATGGTTGAACGTTGATTGTGACCTATGAGTTCCTATTCATGAATTCCAAACTACCTTAGTTCAGATGTAACAAGAAGTCCATGAAGATGATTGAGTGGAATTATTTGTCTTCTATATTAGAGGAGATAGTCCAAGGAAGATTATGCGACGGAGTCATTGGCAAAGGAAGTGGAATATTGGAGAAGGGTTTTCTCATGATCCACAATGCATTAATACTAATTCGGGTTATTGATTAGGGTTTGACATTTGACCATACTGTAAGCTATCTTAGGAGCTTCAAGTGGATGAGGAGCTACACATACATGGTAAGTGATGATAAAAGGTGTCACAAGTGAGTAGACACATTCCTTTGTATCGTCTAGAGCATAAAATGTAGGTTGGAAGTCACAGTAAGAAAGTGAACCTATCGATTGGGTTAAACTAATCTATGATTACATAATATACATGATGATCTAGAAGATTGGTTTCGAAGGCAATAAAGGTTATTGAGCCATTGGAGTTGTTAAGTATAGTGATCAATGAGCCTAGGGGTCCCACACAAATGGTGTTTTCGACGTTAGAAGATATGATAAAATTTCACGAAGTATAAACAGGGGGATGGATTGAATGCAATTCACACATCACATAATTTTTTAGGTAGACCACACTTTACACCAATATGTTCAGAATAATCTAATGAGGGCAATGGAAAAATAATGGAGATCTTTGAGATGGAGGATATTCAATATGATAGGGATCGCATGGGTACATGTAGAGGTTGGATACATGAACAACTCAATGTTTCTTGAGGAAAAATCACGGATCTGAATCATGCACATGTGATTAGATCATATGATTTTCTTTGTCATTAGAATTTTTTTTTTGGAGTATTCCTTTGTATGAATTGTGGAGGTCTCGTTTCAACCATAGAAGACAAAAAACATGTATGGTCAAATTCTTATGCACATACATAACATGGTAGGTTTATGATGGACTTTATCTTATCTCTTATTTCTCTTATTTTATAGCTCAGATTAAAAACGAATTTAGAAACAAATTACAATGGTGAGTCCAAGATCTTCCATATAAACTGTTTTGCCTAAAATCACTATTATCAGCAATTTTTTAAAATGATACATTACATGGATGCCTTAATACAGAATCAAAAATTAATTTGTAGTTTTGTCAATTCCTTCACATGAATTTTAGATGCTAGATTTTATTTATTCCTATAGGAGTCAGTCATAAATTTGGAAATGTAGTACTATTGAAATGCATCTGAGTAATGAGGACTAAGGGTGCTAATTGTGAATGTAAATGATATTATAATCATAGGAGGCTTTTGAAAGATGTTACATATGAGATTATTTCTAATCATGAACATGGTTTTCCATGTCCCAACACAGTTATTGTCGTGAATATATGTAACTTGCAATCCAATTCCACATTCTGCATCTTGTTCAACATTATTTGACATAATAAATATAAATTATGAATCAAGTGGGGTGATTACAATTTATAATGCATCAGTACATACCAAAATACTAAGTGAATTATGTGGCCTTGATTGTAATTCATTTGTCATACTGTCTTGTATACTTCGTGAATGTGCAAAAAGTAAAAAAATAGTAAAAAAATATACTTCTTGAATGGAGATGCACATTGGGCCAAAATCTAAAAATTAATGGAATTGTTTTCATTGGCATTTTAAAGGATGCATTTTCTCTAAATGGGGAAAAGTGTTGAGTGTATGATTTAATTTCAAAATAATATGTGCAATTTTTCAATCTGAAGGTGTTATTTTGTTATGGGCCTTGGATATAACTTTTGGGAATCATTCAATATAGTGTGTGTAGTTTTGCAATCACTTTATTGATCAATCTTATTAATCTTTCATCTGAACATATGTGTTGGATAATCAACGATTCGTTTACCTATTGATGGATTAAGTTTCCAGGCTAGTGGGTGGGAAGTTAAACATTATACTCTAGAAGATAGCAAGGCACATGTCAACTCTCCCATAGAATTTTGACATGCTATAAGTTGCTGTGAAGCCCATATTGAGTGTTATATTTATTACTGATGCATGGCTAAATCATCAAAAAACAACCTCTTCCATAGTTCTAATACCCTCGACATGTTTAACTAAATATTCTTCCTTGTATTAGTATGTTTTTTATATCAAGAAAGATGATCACATCTTGACCACACAATGACCTTCGTGGACTTAGTCCATCCAAGGTAGGACAGTTTAACCTGTAATGGTTAGAGACATATGATGGAAATATATGTGGCCGGCAAGCCAATCACACATTCCACATCTCGTTCCATGTTCATTAATAGAACGTATTCATTATAGTGCACGTGTGATGCTTCTAATGAAGTCCATGAATACATGATCTGACTTAGTGAATTATGATGAGATCGTAATACGAAGATCACTAGTCTTTAAGCATGTATTCTAAACATTCCTATTCAAAGGATACGCGAGAAGGACATCAAAGTATCCAGATAGAATAGCACTATCTAGCCTCACTCATAAGATGAGTATGGCCGTTTCCGTAGCCATTAGTGTGGAGACATTAAGGATAGATAGTGCGTGCTCTTTAGTGGAAAGAGTTCACTGAATTGATCCATATGAATCCCTGAATGGTATTCTATTGAACTGTCAATAAGGTTGATTCACGTCACGGTTGCGTAGGTGTTCCTTAGACCTGAGACACCAAAGACGTCTTGTGGACGGACAGTTGTAGTTTGTCTATGGCTAACGAGTCTCGAATCATGGGATTCTAACGGTCTTAGTTTGGGTACATCAAGAAGTTCATGAAGACGACTGCGTGGTCAAGATGGGATCGTCCACCCTCGGTATAAGAGGTGACAGCTCAAGGAAGACGATGCGATGAAGTCCTTGGCCAAGGTAGTGAAATCTCGCAGAAGAGTTCTCCGATGAATGCATCGGTACTAACTCGGATGATCGATTAGGGTTTGACAGTTGACCATACCCTAAGTCGTCCAAGGAGCATCAAGTGGATGAGGGATTATACATACATGGTAATTGATGATGAACAAGTTCCATGAGTGAGTCGATACACACTCCTTTGTATCTTCTTGGACACGATGTGTAACTTGGCACCCCACGTGTCAGAGGCTCGACCTATCAATTGGGTTAAACCAATCAAACGATAATTAATCTATATGATGATATAATTAATTTGGAAGGCCAATAAAGGTTTTTGCACCACTAGAGTCGTTAACTAGACTGATACATGGGCCTAGAGGGTCACACACAAATGGTCTTTTGGACATCGGAAGATATACTTAAGTGTTGGGGGTTTTTATGAAAAATACCCACTTAGTATAAATAGGGGAAGGCCCTCAACGAAATTCACCTAGGCCAGAATTGTTCAGGACGATGAACAATTGAACGAATCGAACGGCCAGAATCTCCCATCTCCCAACAGCCCCTCTCCCTCCCCGATGTGATCGGGACGATGTAACGACGCCGATGGAGAAAGAACGAGGCTCATCAATGAGAAGGAGGAGATCCGATGTGCCGAGGACCGCATGAATACGTCTAGAGGTTGCACACGTGAGCAGCTCGACTCGGCTCACTTCAGGATCTAAGAAATCACGGGTGCGATCCATGGAAGGGTACTTCATTTAATGTTTTTGTTGATGCCGTTCGATTCGTTCAAGTCTTCCGCTGCGAATTGTTTTGATTTGTTCATCTAGATCTAGGCCTCTAGAATCCAACAACATATAGGTGATATCAAAAAATAACTATACATCCACAGATGTCCTTGTTCCCTCAAGTCTTAGGACCACATATAGGATTGTGATATGAATTGTCCTGATTGATGTTTAAAAACCATACAATATAGGGATTCATGCGTATTAATTTAGTGAACTCTTCATCTAGGAACACCCTCTATATTTATTTAGTGTCTCCATAATAATGGCTATTCTATTTCTGATCATATGAGTACAAGTAGACAATGGTATTCTATTTCTATATCTTGATGCCCACCTCGACTATCCTTCAAATAATAATACTCAAACACGTGTTTCGATACAAATGGTCATCTTATTATGACCTCGTCACAAACATGAGGACATGAAAAATGCATCTCATCATGTTTTGACTTATAACATGGTAAAGGATATCTATAATTGTATTAAATTCTCATTGCAGACATTAGGAACAATGAGGTCATCAAAATGTTGAACTCTGATTTTCAAACCATCAAAGTATTATATTTTTTAATAGTGCTATAAATTTTAGATTCCGATCATAGAGCAACAAGTGAGAATTGATGGAGGGACATTTAGCAAGGAAACTCACTATTAAGCATTTTTTCTTTCATAAGACATAAGTAGGCTTCATCATTTTTTACCAAAATTTGGTAAAAATGGACTGAACTGATACCATCAATTCAAAATTCATGGGATTACCAATAGTTCGCTATTGATTTTGGTATCAAGAGCAAGCTGGGCAGAAAAAGAAATCTAGGACCTCTGGACAACTACATCTCTTTGAGTTGTTTGACAATTTATCATAAACTATATATATATACACTTACAAGGTCACATATGTAATTACATAAGTATGCATTTGTATACGTATTAATATAAATATATATGGATCCAAATATAAATATAAACATAAATATGTATACAAATATGTAGAAGTACAATTTTTTCTTTAATTTGTTCTGAATCTATGGCAAA
Source organism: Wolffia australiana (assembly GCF_029677425.1). Taxonomy (NCBI): domain Eukaryota; kingdom Viridiplantae; phylum Streptophyta; class Magnoliopsida; order Alismatales; family Araceae; genus Wolffia; species Wolffia australiana. The sequence continues at coordinate 16,336,854 of NC_135844.1, forward strand.
ATGGTGTATTTACCTAATAAAGGTAATTTTGACCTAATTTTGACTTTGAATTTGATTTTTTAGATTGGTGCGACTGAACTAATAGGTTTTACCAATGTCGAAGACTGGTCCGGGTCTGGATCCTTATAAAAACGCTGATAACACTACCCACGCTCAGGTTATATTGACTAGTCAATGTCGAAGTCAAAGTAGAATTTTTATGTTCATTGTAATATTAAATATACGGCATCTAAGCTGAGATCAATAGAAACCTCTCTGTTGAGTTGGATTTGATATTTTTAGAATTTTATAAAAATATTAAATAAATATCAAATAATATACTTTCGGTTCTAAACCTGTTTAACAAACCGATCAACGACCTAATGGGGCTTAGTCCCCTCCCTCGATCCTTAACCAGTGCAAGAGACTTCCCTACACACAAGTGCACGTCTTGAATTTTCTTTATTTTAATTTCTTAGTGTTTATTCATTCGTGTGGATCTAAGATCCTAGCCGCGCAGCAGATTTTTACACCGTAAGGCTCCTATTATGCTCGCCTCATCTCCCCACCCGCCCCCACTTCGCCCTCTGCAATTCCAGCTCTAGAACGAAGACATGGGCCAAGTTCTTGGAACAGCGCAAGACAAGTTCCGCGAGAAATTCAACGGTATTGCGAAGCTGTTCTTCCACTTCTTTCTTTTCCCCTCGTATTCTTCTTCTACTTCTTCGTTCAAGTTTTGTTTCAACGATTTTTTCAGGAAAGGAGTGGCGGGAAGAACAGATCAGGAAGATATCGGACAAGGTCTTCGATCGTCTTCGTGAGGAATCCGGCAGGGATCGTCTGACCTTCGAGGACGTATACATCGCGATTCTCACCGTATTCAAGTACATTTCATCCCTTCTCGATTCCTTGCTTCCCCTTCCACGTCTGATGATTTCTTCGCCGATTCGATCAGCGACATGAACAAGCGTTTGCCTGGACCTCACTACGATCCGCCGTCGAAAGCTACCGTGATGGCCTTGATGAAGGTAATTTTGTCATCTCTGTTCTTGAATTTAGGGTTTTGTGCTGTCGGACGACGATGACGCTAGACGTTGACGTCTTCTGATGATGATTTCAACGGGGGAAATTTAAAAATGTCCTTCAACGTCAACGTTGTCGATGACGTTGGCATAACGATAACGTGATTGTCATTTAAACTATGGCAATGGGACCCAAATGAGATCAAATAGTTATGGGTTCGTGCTAATAATAAGAGGTTTCGGCAGTGATTTTTTAAAAATAAGTGTAATAAATGAGTCATGTGGGCGATTGGTCAATGGGTTCTTGTCTGTGAATTTGGCATCAAATTTAGTGAATGTTTTGATCATCAGTGCGATTCAAAATTTTCTGAGCATTGACCGTTATTTTTTAAATAATTGTAATAAATGAGTCATGTGGGTGATTGGTCAAATGTAGTGAATTTTTTAGTCATCAGTGGGCGCTCCCACGTGCTAGACTATAGTTTCCTGAGGGGGGGCGGTTTTTGTCGGTTCTAATTTCCACCCTACAGACCTCCAATTTTACGGGTGGTCCTGATTACTACCAAAGAGATTTGGGAGAGCAGGAATTTTTCCATTTCCGGTGAATTTCCGCACCGCACTGCATGACCATCTCTAGTAGGGCAGGCGTAACGGTGATTGGCTTGCCTGATCTTTTGATTTGATCCACAATCGGGCAACTGATCATCGATCAGCCGCCTGATCCACCCGATCAGTTCAATCTGATGGACTTCCTTCATAATTTGCATTTGCCTGATGGAACGTCAATGCAACAAGATTGATGACGTTGACATTGATGGATGGTTGATATGTGCCTGAGTCTAATTTGAATTCCAGATGCACTGGAATTGATGATCTTTCAGAATCAGATCAAGGACTGATGATCTCATTGGGTGCAGGAGCATGATGTTAATCTCGATGGACTGCTGAATCGTGAGGAGTTTGCGGCGTTCATCCGGAAGCTGACGGCGGACACGCTGACGACGGTGGGCCAGAACCTCATCGTGGCGCTCTTGATCGCCCCCGCCGTTGCTCTGATCACAAAGAGAGCCACGGAAGGCGTTCCCGGCGTCGGCACCGTCGTCCAGCGAATTCCAAACTCGATCTACGCCTCCGCCGTCGCCCTCGCCGTCGTCTTCCTCCAGAATTCAGCCGCAGAAGCAAGTTGATCTACTCCTCCAGAACTGAAGTCCTTTGGAGAAGATAATTGACCTCTACTCCCCCTCTCTAAAATAACGTATCTCGCTTTGAAAGATTTTTAAAATAATAATAAATCGGGAGGGAGAAGTATTGAACGGAATGGCCACGTGGCCCGCTTGCCAGTTGCCACGTGATCGGTCTTCGTTTTTTCCCGCTTTTAACCGGCCGAGAGAGTAAAGTTGGATATTTAAATATTGAAGGGAGATGTCTCGCTTGATTCATTGATTATATATTCTCCGAGACGGTCGTATCGGGAGGAAGAAGAAGAGGAAGGGCGCCGCGAATGGATCGTGCTGGATCTTGATCGCGTCGAGTCTGATCTTCTGTCGTCTGTTCCGATCTCTGGTTTTCCAGGAGAAATTGGCAGCAGCAGCGGCAGTAGCATCAAGGCTATTATACGTACGAGCTAATCCAGGTGATTTTCAATTTTTTTTAAGATCCGGCAAATTCATGTAACTTAATGGATCTCAGATCTAAATCCTCGCGGAATATCCCTTCCGCTGTGCCGCATAATCTTAGATCCGACACATCAGACGACGAAACGATCATCTCGTTCGGCGATCCGATGAATTATCGACGGCGCATGCAATCCAATTTCATTCCACTCGAAAAAGGATTTTCAGAAGATCGAATTCGGTTGTCCTTTGTGGTCAGAGTTTCTGATTCGTCGGCAATCTTCCTGTTCCCTCGATCCGAACAGGAACAGGTCTGGTTGGGAGGGATTTCATGGGGTCCTTCAAAGGCCACGCGCTGCCGGGAACGCTGTTCCTCACGGTAGGGATTTGGCGCCTGTGGAGCTCTCTCTCGCGCTTCAACGCCAATCCCCAAGGCTTCCGCGCGCGGGCGTGGAATCCCTTCAGCGGCCGGCTCGAGCACCTCGAGCTCTACGTGATCGTGGGCGGCTCCTTCCTCGACCTCTGCATCGAGCTCTTCTACGCGCCCCACTTGCGCATCTTCGTCAACGGCGGCGTCCTGAACTCCGCCCACATGAATGACTTCGAGCACGCGGGGATGCTCTTCATGTTCTTCCTCTTCGGCCTCGCCGCGCTCCTCTCGCAGACCACCAGGTGAAAATTCAATCTCCTCTTCTTCAACCGCCTACCCTTGAGGATAGATTTCTACCCCTGCCAGAGGAAGCGCTGTCTCTACTCGGCGCGGCGGCGTTCATGGCGGAGTATCTGCTCTTCTACTTCCACTCCACGGCGCACACCGGGTTGGAGGGGCACTACCACTTCATACTGGTGATCCTGGTGGGGCTCTGCGTGGGGGCCTCGGCGGCGGCGGCGCTGCTGCCCAGTAGCTTCCCGGCGGACCTGTGCAGCGGCGTGGGGGTGACTCTGCAGGGGCTTTGGTTCTACCAGACCGCCTTCGTTCTCTACGGCCGGATGATGCCAGAGGGCTGCTCTCTGAAGATGGACCAGATAACTTGCAGATCCCCGGGTTTCCAAGCCCGGGGAGAGCTCCTCGCCAACACCCAGCTCTTCTCTCTGGTGCTGCTCGTCTTGGCCTCCACGGTCGCGCTCCAGGCCTTCATCTCCCGGCCCAGTCAAGCCCATTTAACGACAACCGGTACGTCGCTCCCCCCACCAAATTCTCTATAATCTCTCTGTACTTTGACGTTGGTGGGTTTTGCAGGGGGGGAGATTCGGTGAGATGGGGTTTTTTCCTGTGGGGAAGACCGTTATGTAGGTAGGGAAGGGGTGGGGGGGAACAGTGGACGAGGAGAGAGAGAGAGAGAGAGAGAGGCTAGATCCTCCGCTCTCTCGTTAACTCTCTCTCTCTCTGGGTAACATGTGATGGGGGCGGACCAGGAATCTCTATCTCTTTCTTTTGGGATGGGCATGGCTCATCTCTTTCCGGGAAATACGTGTCGGTGTCAGGGTGTTATGGGGAGAGAGAGATGGTGGAACTTGGCAGGTGGGATCATGCAAGTACGGAGAGCTCGGGAGGCCTTTTAATGGCGTCGCCACTGGCAGAGACGACCAGGCAAAAGAAGGAAGATTAAAGCAAAAGAAGACGACGCAGGTTCGTCCTCTTCCTCTCTCGGCTTTTCTCACGTGACCTCCCCCTTCCTCCTCCTCCTCCGCCGCCGCCGCGGTAAATAAAAACCCAGGGGTAAATCCGGGATTTCTCATCCCGGGGGTAAATGGAGCTGCTGTCCGGGGAGGGGAAGCCAAGCTGGTTGTCAGGGTTTTGAGATTTTCAAGTGGGGGCGGCGGAGATTGACCGTTGCTGCGGCGGAGTTCCGGCGAGGGTGGTCTAGGCTAGGCTCACTGGAATACTGGCCAAGGAAGGAAGGAAGGAGGAGGAGAAGCGGAAGAGGGTGTAGATTGGACAGGAGGAGGATAACGGAGTTGGTCAGCCCAGGTGGGGGTTTCGAGGTTGACGACGACAGTCCATAAGAGTGACTCTACATGTGGGCAGCTGCTCGCGTTGTCAGCCAGCCCTCTGATGGTGGGTGGCCCCGCTCTCCTAGAGAGAGAAACAGGCTGCGAGTTCCATTCATCAGACGGTCTCTGCCTGCAGACGTCTTGTCACATCTCGTCTGGGTACCCGAGCCCCCCCCCAACCCACCTCTCTCTCTAGACATAACTCTTCTCTCTCTCTCTCTCTCTCTCTCTCTTTCTCTCTATCCGAGTTTCATAAAAATGAGGCCTTTCCCAGCCCACTCTAGCAGAGAACAAACCCTGGGTAGAGGGGTTTCTCTCTCTATCTCGCACTCTCCCTGTAGGGGCGAAGCCGCGCACAAAAATCCTGCCATCTCTGTTTCTCTCTCTAACCCTGGCCGCATTAATAGAGAGGGCGAGGAACCCTGGGTTTCTTTCTCGCTCTCTGTGTGCGAGTACTGGTCGCGGCATTTTTTTTTTTTGCTCTCTTCAAGTCCCATGGCTGCGCTTCTGAGCTGCCTATAAAAAGCCGCATCGATCCCTACGACCGAGGAAACCCTTGCCTACCCCAGCAGCACCCTCTTCTTCTCCCGCTTTCTGCCGCCTGGAAATGGCTACTCCCGTTTTTAACTGCTTCCCGTTCTATTCCCCCTGCTCCTCCTGCTTCCCTGCCCGCCTAGCCTATGTCTGATCCCTCCTCTTCTCTCTCTCTATCTCTATCTCTATCTCCATCTATCGTCGCCTTCTTGTCCGAGCTCCTCCCTGCCGGGTCCGCTCTTTTCCGGGTTTTATTTTATTGCAGTGGCAGCAGCAGGCTTGCACCTCGACGAGGGAGGGGATCTTCGCTCTGAGCTAGCCAGGGCTTGTTAAAGCAGCGCCAACCGCACATGAACAGCACGGCGGCGGCGGCGGCGGCGGCGGCGGCAGCGGCGGCGGCAGGCGGCAGCCGGCCCCCCTTCACCGCGTCCCAGTGGCAGGAACTCGAGCACCAAGCCCTTATCTTCAAGTATCTCATGGCCGGCATCCCCGTTCCTCAAGAGCTCCTCCTCCCCATCCGCCGAAGCCTCGAGTCCATGGCCGCTCGCTTCTACCATCACCCCGCCAGTAAGCCAAAAAACGAAAAAAGAAAGAAAAAAACCCCTCTTCTCTATCTATCCATCTTTATTTTATCGCTGGTTTTGTTCTTCTCGCTCGGTCGACAGTGGGGTACTGCAACTTCTACGGGAAGAAGCTCGACCCGGAGCCGGGACGGTGCCGGAGGACGGACGGGAAGAAGTGGCGGTGCTCCAAAGACGCCCACCCCGACTCCAAGTACTGCGAGCGGCACATGCACCGCGGAAGGAATCGTTCAAGAAAGCCAGTGGAAACGCCGACGACTCTCTCCCAGACGCCGTCCGCCTCCTCGTCCCCGTCATCCACCGTCACCTCCCTGGCGTCATCCGGCGGCGCCAGCAGCTTCCCCGGCGGCGCGCTGCTCCAGTCCTTGAGCGGCGGCGCCGCCGCCTCCCCAGTCTCCCTCACCGGCGCCGGCCTCAGCCAGCTCCAGATGGATCCCGCCTCCTTCGGGTCCGTCCGATCTTCCATCAAAACCCCCCATCCGGCCGTCCAAAATTCTCATCTTTGATCTTTTTCCGTCAGGCTGATGCGAGGGGTGAAGACGGACGGGGACGCGCACAGCTTCTTCTCGGAGGCGTCGGGGAGCGCGAGGAACGTGGGGATGGACTTCTCGCTGGACAGCGCGTGGCGGCAGATCCCGGCGCAGCCGTCGTACGCGCTGCACAAGCTGCAGAGCAACTACGCGCAGCAGGCGGCGGAGTACGGGCAGGTGACGCTGAGCTCGCTGTCCAAGGACCAGCCGCAGCACTGCTTCTTCGGCGGCGGCGAGTTCGGCCACGGCGGAGAGGGCGTCGGCGGTTCGAAGCCGGGCAGCCAGCCGCTTCGCCCCTTCTTCGACGAGTGGCCGAAAGCGCGCGACTCCTGGGCCGAGCTCGACGACGAGCGCTCCAACCGAACCCAGCTCTCCATCTCCATTCCCATGGCCTCCTCCGACTTCTCCACCACCAGCTCTCGCTCTCCCAACGCCGGTACCCTTTATTCTTCTTTGGTTTTTCTTCTTCTTGTTGTTGTTTAAAACTCTAATTTGAGTTGGGGTTTTTCTGCAGAGGACTGAGGGGGGGACTCGGGGCGCGGCGGAGGGGAGAGGTTTTTGCTTAAGCGGCGACTCCATGCACGATATTTTTAATCTCTTCCTTCTTTACCGAGATAGATGGCAATTCCTCCAAGTCTCGACTTAGAGAGAGAGTTCCGGTGATCCTGGGGAGCGGGTGTCTCTGATTTTAGCAACTGTTGGAGTTAGGGCACAGCTGGAGGGGTCTCTCTCTAATCTCTATCTCTAGCGATTTCTTTCTCCGGTTCTTTCTCTCTCTAGATATCTAGATATCAATATCCCCCGGGTTTGTCAGCGTCTGCGGGTGGGTCCCACCCAAAGGGACAGATGCGCCGCTGCGTGGCAGCGCCGCTTCAGCTCTGACTTGACTCTTGGCTAGAGAGAGAAAGGCTCGAGGCTCGATCGAGATAAAAAAAAACGCATCTGGGCCGTCCGTTTGGGCAACGTTTTGGCGGGTAGCGGCGGGTGTCGCGTCAACCGGCCGGCCGACAGCTGGCCCGGGTCAGGCGACCCGAATGGGCCTGTCAGAGCAGCCCAACTCCCCCCAGCCCACCTTCTTCAGCCCGATACCACTCAGCGGACCAGATACCGCCACGTCTCCTCCCTCCACCTTCTACCTCCCCCCTTCCTCCAGAGGAGATAACCCTCGAGAGAGGAATGGCCTCCATGCCGATTCTCGGCGGCTCGCCGCCGTCCTTGCGCGCGATCGCGCCGCCGACCGCCGCCGCGTTCCCGCTCAGACCGCCGCCGCGCCGGTACAGGCCGCCGGCGGCGACGAGGAAGCCGCGCGGGTTCGGCCCCGCCCCGGTGAAGCGCCGGAAGAAGAAGCCGCGGCAGGGCTGGGAAGAGGACGAGGACGAAGAAGAAGAAGAAGAAGAGGAAGAAGAAGAAGAAGAAGAGGCGACGATACCGGAGGCGGTGACGAACAGGATGATGCGCAGAATGGGGGTTTCGGTGGGGGCGCCATTGGCGGTGGGGCTCCTCTTCTTCCCCTTGTTCTACTACCTCCGCGTCGTGGCCAAGCTCGACGTCCCGACCTGGGTTCCCCTCCTCGTCTCCTTCTTCTTCTTCGGCACCGCCCTCCTCGGCATCAGCTACGGCATCGTCTCCACCAGCTGGGACCCTCTCCGCGAGGGCTCCCTCCTGGGCTGGACCGAGGCCCAGCGCAACTGGCCCGTCTTCTGGGACTCCCTCCGCCGCGGCGGCGCCGCCCCCGCCAAGCCCCGCCGCCGCCGCCCGTAATCCCCAATTTTCCCCCCTTTCCTTTCTGCTTCCTCCCCCCTTCCATTGCTCTTCGAATCGGTCACTCCGCCATGGGAATAGAGGAGAGGAATTGCAGGAGCTCGTAGTCGAACAAGTACTCGTCTATCTCCAAGTCCGCCGCCGGCGGAGGGGACGGCGCCGGCGCGCCGCCGCGGTCCGGGGAGAGACGGTCTTTGAAGACGAACCGGGTGCAGCGATGGGCCTGGGTGCGGATCACGCGCGCGCCGCCGAGGTCTCGGTCGTCGTCGTCGCCGTCGCCACGGCGGCGCCGCCGCTCATCGGGGAAGTCTTCCGCCGCCGCCGCCGCTCTCTTCCTGAGGCTCGTGTTCCAGTAGTTTTTGATTTCATTGTCTGTTCGGCCTGGCAGTCTCCCCGCTATCAGCGACCATCTGCCAACATCAACGTCAAGATCATGGTGATCATGATGGTGTTTTCTTGGGTTATCGTTCGAGAATCGAATCGAACCCGTCGTCCTTGCAGAGCAGGAGTTGATGAGGATGATTGAAGAAGAAGAAGAAGATAAAGAGAATATGGCGAAGATAATCGTGATGAGGAGGGGGAGCAGAGGAATATGATTATACGATGATGATGAGGATGATGATGATGAAGTAGGTAAAACGTGAAACGGGTTATGATTATACGATGTTGACGAGGATGAAGACGTAGAAAAAAATGGTACTGCTGATGATTATGTGATGAAGAGGATGAGGATGATTGAAGAAGAGTGCACCACTTGCTTCTGGGTCATGCCACACTGCATACGTGCAGAGAACAAAATGCTACTTCAAAATTGATGATGCTGAGGACGAAGGAGAAGAAGATGAAGAGAATATGGCGGTGATAATCACGATGATAGTGATGAGGATGAATATAAGGGTGATGATCATGAGGATCTTAAAGATGAGGGTGAGGAGCAGAGGAAGAGTAATAAGACGTCTATAAAGATGGAACTGGTGATGATTGTACGATGTTGACGAGGATGAAGAGAGTCGATAAAGATGCTACTGGTGATGATTCTTTGACGATGATGACTGAGGTTAAGAAGTAGATAAAGATGCTACTGGCGATGATTACATGACGATGATGACGAGGATGAAGAGAGTAGATAATGATGATACTGGTGATGATTATATGATGATGACGATGACGAAGTAGATAAAGATGATACTGGCAATGATATATGATGATGACGAGGATGGAGAAGTAGATAAAGATGGTACAGGTGATGATTCTATGATGATGATGAAAAGGATGAATAGAGCAGATAATGACAGTACTGGCGATGATGATGATGATGACGAGGATGAACAAGAAGATAAAGATGGTGCTGGCGATGATTACATGATGATGATGATGATGATGATGATGATGATGATGATGATGATGAGGATGATTGAAGAAGAAGAAGAGTGCACCGATTGCCGAGCAAGTTGTGGAGGCGGACGATGAGTTGATCTTCCTCGGGGGTGATGTTGCCTCGCTTGATGCCGGGGCGGAGATAATTAAGCCAGCGGAGGCGGCAGCTCTTGGGGCAGCGGTTGAGGCCAGCGTTGGAGGGGAGGCTCCGCCAGCGGCCCAGGCCGTGGGCGGCGATGTAGTCGGAGAGGAGGCGGTCCTCGTGGCTGGTCCAGGCCCCTCTCTTCACGCCTTGCTTCGGGCAGCACCTCGCCCTGCCCATCGGGAAAGAAGAAGGGGGGGAGAGAGCGACGGAGGGAGGAGGGAAGGGGCGGGCATTTATGGAGAGAGCGGAGGAAGAAGAGGGCAAGGCAGGCAACCAACTCTTTAACTGAGGCCGACCCGGAATGTGGAATGTGGAATCATCGCCTCTGCACGCCCACCCACCTTCCTCCTCCGGCCTGCTTCTTGCGTGTGCCTCTGCTCTCTCTCTCTCTCTCTCTCTCTCTCTCTCCCCCTCTCTCTCTTCTCTCTCTCTCTCTCTCTCTCTCTCTCTCTCTCTCTCTCTCTCTCTCTTCTATTTCTCTCTCTCTCTCTCTCTCTCTCTCTCTCTCTCTCTCTCTCTCTCTCTCTCTCTCTCTCTCTTCTCTTTCTCTCTCTCTCTCTCTCTTTTTTCTCTCTCTCTCTCTCTCTCTCTCTCTCTCTCTCTCTTCTATTTCTCTCTCTCTCTCTCTCTCTATTTCTCTCTCTCTCTCTCTCTCTCTTTTATTTCTCTCTCTCTGTCATCTATTTCTCTCTCTCTCTCATCTATTTCTCTCTCTCTCTCTCATCTATTTCTCTCTCTCTCTCTCATCTATTTCTCTCTCTCTCTCATCTATTTCTCTCTCTCTCTCATCTATTTCTCTCTCTCTCTCTCTCTCATTTTCTCTTTGGCACACACACTCTTTCTTCCTCATTCTCTCTCTCCCTCTCTCTCTCCTTTTCTTTCTCATTTTCTCTTTGATACAACACTCTCTCTTCCTCATTCCCTCTCTCTCTCATTTCCTCTTTGGACCTCTCTCTCTTTCTCTCTCCATTGCTTTTTCATTTTCTCTCTTTGTCTCTCTCTTTCTCTTTCTCCATTGCTTTCCCATTTTCTCTCTCGCTCTCTCTTTGTCTCTCTCTCTCTCTCTCTTTCCCCATTGCTTTCTCATTTTCTCTCTCCCTCTCTCTCTTTCTCCATTGTTTTTCGTTTTCTCTCTCTCTCTCTCTCTCTCTCTCTCTTTCTCTTCCTCCATTGCTTTCGTATTTTCTCTCTCTCTCTCTGCCATTCTTTGTCTCAACTCTTTGTCTCTCTCTCTCTCTCTATCATTCTTTGTCTATCTCTCTCTGTCTATCTCTGCCTCTCTCTCTGTGTCTCTCTATATCTGTATCTTTCCCTGTCTATCTCAGCTCTCTCTCTCTCTCGCTATCTCTGTTTCCCTCGCGCTGTCTCTCTCTCCTTTCAATCTCTTTCTCTCTCCCATTTCTCATATTCTCTATCATTCTCTCTTTCTGTCTTTACTTCTCTCTTGCTCTCTCTCTCTCTCTTCAAGTGGGAGGAGGCGCGACATTGATGAGCCGGAATGGGGAATTGCAGAGGCAAAGGCTTCCACCCTCTGAAGCTTTCCGGTTCCTGCCCATTCCCTTCCACTCAGCCCACCTTTCCCACCCCATCTTTTTTTCCTGCCGAGGTGGACTCTGGCTGGGATACAAGCTCTGCCGGTGGGTAGGTGGTAGGTAGGTACATGTCGTTAAATCAAGGCATTCGGGTAATAATAGGCTGACAGTATAAGAGATGGAACCACATTTAGATGGAGACCAACAAAAAGCATGACTTTTGGGAGTTGCAACGCAAGATGGTAATGCAGTGGAGTCTAGAAAGTTAATGTGATTAAGCCGTAAATGATTGGATAAAATCTTTGAATGAAGTGATCTAACATTGGAGATGATGGCTGGCAGATAGATGTACCCGTAGATCAGTAGATATACATTCACACATATACATACACATATATATATATATATATAGATAGATAGAGAGAGTATGCAGTAAAAAAAGGATAGGAGGAAAGATGTGAATATAGTTACAAAGAGGAAGAGGATATATCCCATAGTGATAAGAAAGTGAAGTGATGAGATGAAGTTATCAACGATCAGAGAAAATCTTTCCATGAAATGAGATCATAGAGTAGATCAAACTCAGAGAAAGCCATCATAAAATTTCTTAAACTAATGAAATAAACTAATGAATCAGTTTGTTATTTTAACATGTGGGATTAATTACATGTTCATGTTAATGATATAAATTTATATATTTTTTTGGATTATTCTCAAGTAATTTGCATAAACACAACGCTAAATTAAGAATTCTGACTCATAACGAGTTGACATCACATATACCGTGATTATACAAAGATAAAATTTATCTTAGTACATAGAGTTCCAAACAAGCAGGGCTTCTGATGGTTTAAATAAAAATTAACTTTGTTGCTATGTGATTAGACTGAGCATTAAACATTATGAACTGGAAGTTCTTCAATATATATATATATACATAGTGAATTCAGGGTCATCCATATTGAGATTTGCCAAAAATTTCTTTTTTAATTAGAATCATTCACAACTGCTTTGTGAGGGAATTGAATCATCGCATCAAAATAAATAAATTCCAAGATGGAAAGATAGAAGTGACTGAAATGAATAAATTCTGAGAGAAATGTGTTTACCTAATCAATTTTCTTAGTAAAATATGATATCAAATTTATGTTTATCTTGATTTTAAATGTTTTCCATAATTTATGTTTGGTTTTATACAATTATTTAGTTTTGGCAAAGCCCTTGGTTCCAGAAGCCATATCTTCAATCCTAAATCAATTCAAGTGCTCTTGGATCTATTCAATTTTTGGGGTCTCATATTTCCAATGAATACAGTAACATTCTCTGCCTAGATGACATTTTCTTTCAGAGTCTGGTAATCTCCGAGTAAAATAGAGGACGAAGGGTTACCATTGTAATTTTGGAAGGGTATTGCCATTGTGATTATCTCTGCTTGTGTCATCCACCCAACCCATCTTAAGTTTATAACGTATCATCTGTCAGTGAGCACTGTCTTGCTTTCATGTCCTGTAACCCACTGGACCGATCCAACAGCCCTCTTTGTAAATGAGACAAGCCCAAATAAATGTGGCATTAATTTTAATAAAAATTTCAATACATATTATGAATTTTTAAAATAATTTATTCATCAAATAAGTTTTTAAAACATACAATATATATTAAAAATATGGAAAAATCATAATGACTGGGGGGAAATTAAGATTTTTAGCTGACTCCCTTTCTTGCATTATATATTTGAATTGGCATTCTTGAAAAACTATGCTTATGCAGAAATATTGAAATTATGTATAAAAGGATTTATACAATGCAGCATATCAATCACCCAAATGAATAAGATGATGATTAATGTATTAATACATGTTTATCTGTTTTATCTGTACATCTAATCCAACATAAAATATGTAATAAGACATGAAACACTATGATTATGCATAAATATTTAAATTGTGTGTAAAAGAAGTTATACAATGCAGTGTATCAATTGCCCCAATGAATAAGATGATGATTGATGTATAAATACATCTTTACATCTAATCCAACATAACACACTTAATAAACATGAAACATTATGCTTATGCATAAATATTGAAATTATATGTAAAAGAAGTTATGAAATGCAATATATCAATCATCAAAATGAATAAGATGATGATTGATGTATTAGTACATGTTTAAATATTTGTATCCAATACTATCCATGAGTCATTTAGGAGTCTCCCATGTATAAGGATTTTGTGTATACTTTAACCGACGATGATAAAGGTTCCATAAAAGAATTAGTACACCAGTTGTTTCTTCTAGATTTTGAGGTGTATCTTGGTACCCACATGCTAGAAACATAAGCTATCAATTGAGCTATATTGACATTGATTTAATTGATCCATATACTGATATAGTTAACAAATAAGGTTGGCAAATAAATGTATTGATACATGGGCTATATTGACCATGAAAGTTATTCACTATACCAATACATGGGCCTACGGGTCACACAAAAAAGATCTATGGAGTTGGTACATATAATTAAGTTACAAGGGTTTCTGTAAAAAATTCTAAATTTAGTATAAATAGAGGGGGGCACCCATTTCATGTGCCCATGCCAGCCAGACAGCCAAGTGTGACTTGATGGTGAGAAGATTGATTAGATCTTCAATTAGAATTGAAGAATTTTAAGAGGAGGTCCATGGTTCTAAAAACTTCATGGATACATCTATGAAGTATCCATGAATGGATTGAAAGTAATATTCCATGGAATAAATTGAGAGTGGCATCATTTGTAAACAAGGTGGAAAAATTTTCTTGTATTTTATTGTTTATATCCAATTTAATTTCTATAATTTCCTCTACCTAAATCATTTTCAGAAAATCAATCAACCCCAAATAACCCAATCGTGGTGCTAGACCCATGTTGTAAAGGCTATTGAATAGTTTCTAATAGATTCTCCAAAATGGCATTCAAAGAGTTTCTTTTGGTACCCATTCATCCAAATCCAAGGGCCATCGATGCGTTTAGCTCATTGGCTCTCTGATTTCAGAAGTTTTTTATGTGGCATTAACATATATTTGTACCATGATGATACCAGGCCTGGCAAAAAATTGGTACCAAATGTTTGAGGTCAAGGAGCCTCGGGTTTTCACTGAAAAAATGAAAATATTGCTTGGGATTTCAGCCAACCGAACTCTAAATTGATATCATAGGGGGATGATATTAAAGTGAAACATTTTAATCTTGACCATCCAATCTTATTAAATGATAACAGACAGTCAATATCCACACACTCATTTTATTGATTTGTCTTTCTTCCTTATTTTTTGTTGACAAATCAACAACATAAAAAATATGATATGGACAAATCAGAAGACAACACTTGGTAGCAGTGCAGAAGTGGAAGGGCAAAACCATGACTGACATGGATCAACGACTATCAAGAAAGGTCTGAAATTAAATTACAGCCATTGATTTCTTCGTAAGGTAAAACAAACTGCTCTCCAAAAGCCATCCAATTTTTGGCCATGGTCATTCTCTTAGCTGGAAAAGCAACTTATACCAAGAGGAAGGCCAAAGCTTGATCCTACGCCATTAGAGAAGCTCCAAGATGATCCCATATTGGTCATTTGGAAAAGCGGCAGCCACCTGGCCTGTACAGTCTGGATTTGTCATTCCTTTGGATAAGCTTGGTTACATAGACCAAAATTGTTTTCTTGGTTTTAATGAGGAACATCTTGTTCTTCTCTTTTGTTCTTTGCTTGATCTTTTTGGTAAGAGGCAGTGAAAACCCTTGAACCTAAAGGAGAGGCATGGAATGAGCGAGACAGAGGGAAAAATTGAGAATATACATGAAGGAGGAGGGAACAGAAAGGAGTTTGGAACAAAAGACCCCAACATCAATAAATTTAAAAGTTAGGAATATAATACATCACATTCCTATTCCCTATATTTACCTGAAGTTTCTATAATAGTATCCCTTAATGACATTTTTGTCTTAACTTCTCTAATCATTTCTCATATTTCTCTTTCAATACATATTTATTTTAGTATTCTTTGAATTATTTCATATTTTTTACATTTTTTTGATCCAGCCATTCTCTTTAAAGTTGTGCTGTATTCCCTTTTGTTCATGGTCCTAACTCTTACACCTCACCGTTTGCCATCTCTCTTAGAAAGCTATTATAAGAGCCAATCCTTGTGGAGATGACCTTACTTCCAATATAAATATCAATTAAATAAATAAATAACCATAAAATATGTAAAAATATTATTTTATAAAAATATCACCCACAAAAAATTTAACACATCAAATTTTGTTGTCAAGTAATTTGAAGTATGTCTAACTATTAAACACTAGTATCTCATTCTTGTTTGGACTTCTACATTGAAATATAATTGGAGATTTAGATTTTTTTATTTCCATTGACTTGGCCAAGGACTTTATAACTTCTTCTTGAATGTTTCTCTTCTTACACCTTTGTTGGAAACTCCATCTGGCCCACATAGTCATCCTCATGGATGTGTTGATTCATATGGCCTAGACACTGAAATCCCATGATCAGCGACTCATACGTCATTTTATAAACACAACTATCCCACCCAACATATTTTTTTGTGTCTCAGATTAAGGAAAAGTTAAAAAAACCATAACATGATTTGGCTTGGTTAGCAGCTAGTTATAAAAAACATTAGTGGTTCATTTGGATCACTTTCGTGAAAGCTTTCCCTAAAGAGTACCATTGTCTACCTTTCAGTTCTCAACAAAAATAATTGTGAGGTAAGTAACCCAATCATAAGATGATAAGATATTTTTATTTTTTTGGGATATTTTTTAAGTCCCTCTTTAATACCCTACGAATAGGAATCACCATATTATGATTTCATCACACTTCACTTATTACCACACATATCGTTGGAATTCGCTGTAAGCATTATACATGAAAAATACAAATATGATTTGTATTTATAAATTCAAAATGAAACATGGAATGTGTGATTGGCTTGGAACTCATATATAACTCTATCTGCACCTTAAGCCAGTCCTATAGTATGTCTGGAATATATTTCAAGATAATCATAGATATTTTTGCTATCGGTGATTTAGAGGACTGTGATATACATAACTCTCTTGGAATGTTTTCCATAAATTATTCAGAGAGAATATTACTTCACAAGTAGAATACCTAATCAGGAAGTGGTGAATAATGCAACACTATCCGCACAAGCCAACAGTGCTAATAGACCGTACGCTATTTCTCATGAATATATATTTCACATGCTGGGGAATAATTTAGAATGACATCAATAAGGATATTGGGAAAATTTTGACCTCTCTAGACATTCCACACAGTTTGAAGTTACTTTCTTCGTGCTCACATTCAAGATGGATTCACTTTATTCATGTCTATTTCCAAATCATTATATTTTTTTGAAAATTTTAATGTTGACACAATCTTTATTTAAACTTCATAATGCATATCTATGTGAGTTATGAAGATTGAATGCCATCAACTTTAAGTAAATATATGGGTTTTAATGAATTTATCATATGAACTTGATGAGTCTACATGCATCTTTTTTCAACCAATGATCATTCCATGGTCAACTTATTTACAAAAATTTTGAAAAAAAATAAATCATGGCTATACAGTTTTATGATGACTTGGAAATTCAAAACCATCTCTTACATGCACACATCCCCTATGCTCATAGAATGTCCAAACATAGTTGATTTAGCGTCTAAGGTTAGTTACCAAACCAACACATCTTGATTCTGAATTTATGTGGTCAACCATGTAATTAAATCATTTATGATCAAATCCCAAAAAATTAGAGAGACTAAAATCCCTTTATCCAGTCAAAGAAATTGACCAGTGTATGGCTTCTGGTTTTGTATAAACTCTGAGTGATTTAATTAAACAAAATTTAATTAAACAAAATTGACCAGTGTATGGCTTCTGGTTTTGAATAAGAGTGGAAGCAATAATTGATACGAGAGGTGTCGGTATAATATTGATGAAAGCTCTAAGAATTTTTTTTCAAAATTTCATGAAGAGTAACTTGATAAATAGAGAACTATATTTTGTTTGTTTTGTTTTGTTTTGGGTCAACTATATCCATCTTTGTTTCGGGTCAACTATGCATGATTAAATGAATAATTTTTATTGATTAATAAAGTTCAAATTACTGCATAAAATAACAGTTGTAAAAGTTGAAGTAATATTTCCAAAAATATTTATTTCATATTTTTTCTGAAGAGTATTCAAGTAAGTTGGTCTTGCACATCAGACAAAGGCTTACAGCCATGAGATTTTGTTTATTTTAATGATTTGTACTATATAAGGTTTTTACTGCTAATTCTATGATGTTACATCAACATGGGGACATTAGAGAATTATCTAGAAGTTCCATAAATGGCCTCATGAATTCCGAGCATGGTAAAAAAATAAAAGGGTAAAAACATAATGCCATTTATGTTAATTAAAAAAGGTTACATTTAAAGCTGCCACCCTATTTTTTTTAAAAGTCAGAACATCCATTTCCATAAAGTCTCAAACCTTGAAATAGATAGGGATACCTGAAAAGAGAACAAAAAGTTATCAAGTCATTGCACTCTCATCCTTGAGATCTTAACATGAGGAGGTTAAAGGATACAACTCCAAAATAAACCCCTCCCTGTGTTTTATTTGCATTAATCTGCCTTTCTGTGTTTTACTTACTTATTTTTTGGGTAATACAAGAAATGTAAGTGATATGGAAAGAAAAATATTAGAAGAGGAGGCATATCATAAAAGAGGGAGGGAGAAAAAAGTAATCAATGCTCAAACACATGCATAAGGTAATTCCATTTCTCTTATCCTGCCATAGAAATGCTGAAAATCATGTTGGACTAAGGAATTTTGGAGGATATTTTAGAGGAATAAAGAATACATTGAACCTATATTGTGACGTAATAATTGGATTTGAATAGAGGTTCTACTGAGTCTAAGTGGGCGAAGAAATGTTGAGAATTGAATATGAGAAACAGAAGTTATGAATTCATGGATCGAAATTTTATTTTTGAAGGTAATATATGGTTTGACTTGAAGATACTTTATAATCTAGATAGTAAAGCAAAAACCATGGATAAAGAAAGGAAGAGAGAAGAAAAAAATATAATTGAGAAGAATAGGAATACATAATTAATTTGTAGAGAGATAGAGAGTAAGTGGAATTATTCATGAGAGGATTTGAAAGGAAAAAAAGAGAAATTTTGGATTTATTTCAAAAAGAAGAGAAGGGGAAAATCTTACAATCTATTTGAAGAAATGGAAGAAATAAGGATGGTTAACCTACATTGATTGTGAAAGGAAAGACTTCATATTTGAAAGAGAGAACTTAGTGGACTGGATTAATTATGTTATTGGATCCTAAAGTTGAGTTGGTACTGGGGTAAGTTCGAAGAGGACTTATAGTTGAGTTAGAAGATAGTGATTGGGATATCAACTTTATTCTTAGTAGATCAAATTTTGAGAGAAATTAGTGTCGACTTTTAGAAGTGAGTTGAACCAAATTATCAAGACTATTTTGAAAAGGATTAGTAGAGGAGTTCTTGTGAAGGTGATCTAGTCGGAGTTCTTGATTCACTGATCAGTGGATTGATTTGCTGGACTCAAAATGAAAATTAAAACATTAGGAAATTTCTTTTTATTAATTTTGTTAATTTTTCTCTTGATTATTCTGATTTTAATTATTTCATCCAGACAGTGTTTAGGATACTGTGAGAGTTTCCTAGACTCGGCAAATGGGGCCACTTGAGTAACCTGTGGTCAAACACCATGGTCGAGGTAATCGCAGTCACAACATCTAAGGTGTCCCAATGAAATTGACCTGAGTAGAAGAGGGTGTGGAAAGGATGTGCATCCGACACGGCTAAGGGGCCCGAGGAGTGGCAACGTGTTCATCAATTTTTCTTTTATTTGATATCGTTATATAAACCTATTTTTGAGCATTTTCTTGGAGGGCTTTGAACTAGAAATAGACCTTTATTACAATCCAGGCAACGAATCCCAGGGACAGGTATAAGGGACTACCTGATAACATGCATTTTTAGTGCCTTATATTATTATATTTATGCGTCTTTATGCATTAAATTACTCATATTTGCATGTTACCAAGCTTAAAATGATTAAATCTATTTTTAGAACAAATTTCTGAATTTTCTATATTTTTAGGATTTTTCTAATAGTATATTCTAAAATAATATAATTTTTTGAGAAAGAATATGATTTTTCTGTAATTTTTGGATATTAAATTTGGAAAGATATGATTTTTGTGATTCAAAATACATACTTATACGTATTTTGCGGGCTTTTATTTGATTTAATATGAAATTTTAAGTATTTTGGTTTTTTTAATGGCATAGTGTGACGTGGCATGCGGATGCGCCGCCACGTCAGCGTTGAGAAAGAGATTTTTTTATTTTTTTTTGTCCTTTTGACATGTGCATGTGGCACGGAATATGAAAAGTCGCGGAATACGAAAAGCCACGGAATACGAAAAGCCATGGAATATGAAAAGCCATGAAATACAAAAAGGCATGGAATATGAAATGCCACGGAATACGAAAAGCCACAGAATACCAAGTGCTTTGACTTCTTAACAGGCACAAACTGATGACATTGAAGTGGAGAGAGAAGAAATTAAAGGCTAGGATTGTTTCAACTTCCAACGGCCATAACTTTTCATCTTCCCTCCTCTTTCTATCCATACCCTCTAATCCATAAATAGAGGCCTGGATCATTGTAAAAACCATCTTGCACTTGCTTCCTACTTTTGTAGGCTGATTGAAAGAGAGTGAGTTTTGAGATCCATCAAGAGTGGTCTTGGTGTCTTGGGTGTGTGGGAAGAGACAAAAGAGAAGAGGGGGAGCTTACTGGCACTCGCAAATCGCCGTGATCTTGGCGGAACGTAAGGATCTAAGGTAAGTGTCTTCGCCTTACGTTGTTTCTCTCCCAACATCATCGTTATAATGGTTATAGGTTTTCATCAACGTTTCATTATCACTTCACTTACTTACGTCCCCATTCTCTCATCTCTCCATCCTTGCCATCGTACCACTCCATATCGAACCACTGTCCTCGTTCATACCGTCGTTCATCATCATATCCATCACAATCACTTACTCTTTTCTTAGATAATCTCAATTTTAGGGTTAAAATTTGTCGGTGGTGATTGAGATTATTCAATTAAAAATATATTTAACCGTACTTAAAAATACTTAGTTAGTGATGAGTACGGATCGTCTCCATAGGGAACGATGATTAAGGAATTACTTTCTTATACTAGTGATGATGGACGAGAGGATCGACGAAATTATAAGCTAATTTCACTATCTTGATCTTTCATCTCCCTTCCACTAGATAGACAAATGATCTTCTAGGAATTAAATTATAACACTAAAAATAATCTTTAAATAACTGACTCAACCCCCTATTAGGTATAAATCAACAAGTTGTGGTAATCTAAATTTGTATCAGAATGATATGAACAATTATGAACTTTTGTGCTTCAATACATAATCTGAATTTGGTAAAATTTTTTGTTGGATCTCATAGCAGAAAGCCTTTTGGAAAATTGGGGATCAAAATGGTTGTTTTATGCGTGAAAATTTTAAAAATCCCTATTTGAGTCCTGGAACATTTAGAGACATGATGTTTGTCCTTTTTGAGATCTTAGTGTTAAGCCTATTAAAACTATACATTTATAATATTCATAAACTTCTTGTACACATCAATTTCTATGTCCACCAAAGTCACCTCCGTCAAAACATGAGCTGATGAATATTATCATTGAAAGTTGGAGGTGCAGAAACCCATTACATTTGGATAATATCCTGTCTGTGCTCGAAGTACTATGATTTTCATCCTACAATCTTCAGAATGTATATTATACATAAAAGAGATTTCCATTAATGATAAGATTTCTTCAAACCGATCCTTGAGTTTAACATATGGCTATCTGAAGTTGAGCGTCCAAAAAGAGTGACAAGCTAGATTTCATTTCTATTATGACTATTAAAAGGGGATAAACAAGATTACGTTTTCCTGATTTATTATATGCGGATAAACCCTTATCTGCTATTATTGATTTTGATCAGGAAGCCCCATCCTCAGAAAGAAATAAAAAACGAGCATCTTGTTTGTTCACTTTATTCTTTTAAATTTATAGACTTTAATATAATTGACTTTTGAAATGAATTCTACCTATATAGGAAATGAGATATAGGAGGTATAGACTTTATTATTTTTTTAGAGGGCCTAGGCTGGTCCTTAATATTTTTTCAGGGGTATCGCACCCGAGGTGATGATGAGCCAACACTAAGTTTTTATGATGCCCCCCAATTAAAACACGAGAAAATAAAACGTAACAAAGATTCAAATAAAATTGAAGTTTAGTAAAGCTCTATCATCCTTGATCCCAAGGTCATATAAGAAATGATCCATAAAGTCAACTATATTCCCTTAAATTTGCTATAATTATTTATCAAATAATTGCATACGCATATTTAAATAGAAATAGGCACTGAATATATTTCAATGAAAAATACTCAGAATACTCAATTAAGTAAAACTATATGGTTAAATATGGTTTGTTTTTATTATTTCCCCACTCTCTTATTACCTTAGTATTACTCTATCTCCTCATATATTTTGCTACACATTTAATCCTTCGCGAGATAAAATTCAAAACCAGTTAAAGATGTGAAAATTAAGAATATTTGTTTGAAATTTTGCTGGAGTGCTTTCGGATATTTCCTCTTGCTTCTAACTATGAGAAACTTAATATTAACCAAAATTTAATTTCATGATGAGTGATTATCTCATAAATTGTCTTACAAGTTGGTAATTTTCCACGATTTCATATTATTCTTGTTTGTTACCTTGTAACTCCTTAAATCTTGTGTTTAATGGCACCCTTCTAGCTGCTATGGATTTTTATGAATCTTACGTGTTACACCTATACCTAAACTTTTGTTAGTTCAGAGTTTGGTTTCGGTTCGGTAAAACCTATATGTTCCGTCACATGCCTCTGAGGAAAAGTCATATTGAAAATTTAAAAATCAATATCAAAATTTTGGTAAAAATACTAATTAAAAGAGTTAGATAAACAAATGGACTACTTAAAGATTCTATTTTTCCATGGATTCACAAATGAATCAAAGGTAAAACTGTATTTGTGCATATTTACATATATTTATATTTAAATTTATGTATTTACATTGTCATAGATTTACATATTTAATATTTAAATATTCTGGTATTTACATAATTACATATCTATGTGTTGTTGAGTTCCTCTGTCCCCAAAACGAATGTGTATCGAGAGATGGAACTATGGCAACAGAGAATAATGAGGAAGCTCCCTCGTCACAAAAGAGATAGGAGGGTTCGTTCCACAAATATGATGGTTTCCCATTTACACTGGTGAGAACAAAAGGGAATAGATGTAGGGAGAGGAGAATGGCGATGGGGAGAGGAGTGTTTTTCGAGGGGTGGATAGCAGCTTGCCTGAGTGGTGTCCCATTGGTTGAGCACCTAAGGATGCGAGGGGAACAAAATATTAGGTCACAGACAGAGGTGAGAAGAGTTAAGGGGAGATGAGGAAAATGACCTACCCACAATTTACTCCTTGTCTCTGTTACTCTGCGCTGGGCTACTTATGCCCGACTCTCGATGGTTCCTTTGATACACCCAACAACAAATCATATCAGTACTCCCTCCCAGTTTGACCAGCTTGTCCTCGAGCAAAAAAGTAGGAAACTGAGAGAGCATGTAAGCTGCAAGTTCCCATGATGATTCAAAAACGGGAATGTGCTTCAATTGAACAAGTACTTCAAGTCCGGCTGAAGATATGTGGAAAGCTGTTAAGGTCTCCGGTTCGGCCCTCAAGGTGTTATCTTCGCTTCGAGCTGGGGTTAGGGGTTGAGGTTGAGTGTCATGTCCAATGGCTTTCTTTAGTTGGGAAACATGAGAAACCGGATGGATAGAGGATTCGGCTGGAAGCTCCAACTTGTAGGAGACAGACCCACTCGTTGAAGAATAGGGTAGGGACCAAAGAACTTGGGGGTGAGTTTTCTCATTGGGCCGTCTAGAAAGCAACTACTTACAAAAAGGCGGAGTTTCAAGTAGATGATGTCCCCCACCTCGAAGGAAACATCGCGATGATGGCGATCCACTTGAGATTTCATCGATGCTTGATCACGGGACAAGTGCTGCTTCATCAATTCCAGGGTTTGGTCCCACTCTATTAACATCTTGTCCAGGTCTTGTAGTGGTGAGGGGGAGGAACCATAGTGGAGTAACACTGGAGGATCGCGCCCATAGACTACTCTGAACGGGGTCATGTTGATACTAGAATGATGAGCCGTGTTGTAGTGTAACTCACCAAAAGCAAACCATGAGCTCCAGATTTTTGGTTTGTCGCCTGCAAAACAGCACAAGTATGCCTCTAGAGTGCAGTTGATCACCTCGATTTGGCAATTGGTCTCCATGCGGTATGACATGCTACATTTCAATGTGGTGCCCTGCAGTTGGTGTGACTCTGTCCACAACGTGCTCATAAAGACATGTCCACGATCGATGACAATTGAGCTTGGCATACCGTGTAGATGTACGATCTCCCTTTGGAAAACCTCAGCCACACCTTTTGCGGAAAAAGGATCACGTACGTCAGAAAAATGGCTGTATTTGCTAAGACGATCGACGAACACCAGGATGGTATCGAGGCTGGTGAATTTGGGTAAGCCTTAAACAAAATCCATGATCAGGTCTTCCCAGATACGCTATGGTACCGGTAATGGTTGGAAAAAACCTGCAGGTGCCAGCGAAGAGGTCTTTTACTATTGACAAATGGTGCAAGAGTTGATGTGAGCCTTGATATCACTTTTCATTCCCCGCCAAAAAATTGCTGCTTGATGCGGTGATAGGAGCGGGTGAAAACCGCGTGGCCCCCCAAGGGTTTGTCATGAAACTCCTATACAAAAGATGACCATTAGAAATGGATTATTTGGGATTGGAGCGTACCCGCTATGAGAGACTGGAATAGGTCTGTGTGTGGGCGTTAGCCAAAATCTCAGCCGGTGAGAGATCCAAATCTATCTAAGACAAAGTGGAGATGGCTTGGAGGGTCAGAGCAGCAAAAACAAGATGGCGTGAGAGAGCATTCGTTGCCAGGTTCGTACATCCCGCTTTGTATCGGATCTCAAAGTGGAAACCCGTCATCTTGACGAGGGGACAGTGGTATGGAGTTTGAACCTCTTTCTGCTCGAGAAGGTGTTTCATACTGCTTAGATCAGTTTGAATGATGAAGGCTTTGAACATAAGGTAATGCTTCCAATGTGTGACTGCCATGACGATGGCCAATAATTCACGTTAATAGGCGTAACACGAACACACTAACGAGGGGAGAGCATGACTGAAAAAGGCAATCGGCCGCCCTTGGTGGATCAAAACGACACCGACCCCCTTCCCGGAGGCATCAGTTTTGATGAGGAATAGTTGATTGAAGTCGGTAAAGGTGGGCACCGGCACTATGGCTTGTTTCAACTTCTCAAATGTATTCTGGGCTTCGTCATTCCATTCAAAAGCCCCTTTCTTCAGAAGGTAGGTGAGAGGCCTGTGATTGGCCCAACCTAGGGGTTCAAGTTGATGATGAATATAGCACTCACTAGGTCGTTTGTAAGGTTAATAAGGAACCAATCATTAATTTTATTACCTTACTAATAGTACTTGGTAAGGGTCGATCCATCAGGGAGCTAGGTAGCTAATTATGATGAATTTCAATACGAATTTTAAGTTTTAGATTTTACAAGTCTCTTTGAGAATGTTTTTATTTGTTAAGAAGGTTTATTTTACAAGAAAAAAGTTGAATACTATTTTTACTAGATATGAAAAATTTTATGTGAAAAGCCTAGACAGAGAATGATGTTTGAGATATCCAATTTCTGAAGTTAATTGGATTGTAATTCCTTTATCCGTGTGAGTAGGCGTTGGAAAGCTTAGGACGTTGGCTATCTGCCTAAGTGATAGCGAAGAAGCTTAGGAAAAGTCTGGGAGGAGGTAGAACAAGAAGTAGAAAGGAACCTTTTTTGTCACACCCAAGGGGGCCAAGGTGATCTCTTCAGCTCCCTACCAACTGGCTTCAAGATCAACGATGCTCCCAGAAGACTCCTTGCACCTTCAGGATGAAGGTGTACCCAAGAAAAAGCTCAACAAAAGAAGAAAGTGGAACATAACAATACTCAATTCTTGGATGCCCTCAAGGAGGGTGAGGGGGGCCCTTTTATAGGGGTACATGTGTTTTTTCAGCCATTTTTTTTGGCTAGATCATGGATGAACATCCAGGATTGAGTTCTTGAGGCCTCAATCCAGGTGATCAGACCCCAACCAATTAGATTCTTTCCCTAGCCCTTGGATTTGAGCTGGATGGGTTCCACCTCATGAATCCTGGACAGGAACTCAACCCTGGGCTCTCCTCCAAACAATAACTACCATCTGGAGTCCTCAGATGTCTCGATCATCCTCCAAGCCTCCAAGGGCCTTCTAGAAGGTTTTCTTCAAGCTCCTTCACAACAAGCCTATCGGTTGAGTCAACTCCACTGATTAGCATGCATCTTTTTCTTCATAGCTCCTTTAGATCTGAAACTTTGTCCCAAGCCTCAAGACTCATGCATTGACTTATTTTAAAAAATTTATAATTTATGACCACCAAAAGTCAACCTTTGACTTGAAAAGTCAACATACTAGGGAAAGTGTTAGATTCATATACCACTTGACTCATTGAGCCTAGTGGGGTCTAGAAATATCCTTGAAATCCTCTTAAATATAAATCCCAAAATATGTAAATTGGTAAAATACATGTAAGAGCATTTTGATGGAAACCTTAATTGAGTAGAAAAATTTAGCTTTTTAATCATTGGAAAAAATGGAAGGCATGATCTTATTATTATGTAGACGAATAGTTTTTTGGTAGTGTTGAACAAAATTTTAGGATGAAGAATGCATGCAAATGACTACCCTTATTTGACTTTATCAGCCAGGCAAGTGCAGTGTTGCTCGCTACAAAACAGTGTTAATAGCCAGTTAGGCCCAAGAACCCCTAGATCTAGCGTAGGGTTTTTGGAGGGGGCCATGCTTTGACCGCTTTGATCTTGGCTAATTCTATTGCCACTCCATCTTTGGAGATCCAAAGGCCTAGGTATTCTTACTTGCCCTGCATAAAGAATTTTTTTATCTTGACCGAAAAATTGATTCTTATCGAGAATTTGGAGCACCTGTTGAAGTTGCGTCACATGGTCCTCCTTTGATCTGATGTATGTCATCAAAGAAGACCAGCACAAAATGGCGCAAATGGGGCCGGAAAAGACCATACATCAATGCTTGGAATGTCACTAGAGCATTGTAGAGGCCAAAAGGCATCACCTCATACTCATAATGGCCTTGACGTGTTAAAAAAGAAGTCTTCATGATGTCAGCTTCATGCATGTGGATCTGGTGATACCTCAATTTGAGGTCGAGTTTAGAAAAAATAACCATGTCATGCAACTCTTCAGGGAGCTCATCAACCAACGGGATCGGGAAATGATTCAGGATGGTGAGCTTATTTAGAGCCGGGTAAGCAATGCAGAAATGCCAACCTCCATCCTTCTTATGGACAAGGAGTGTTGGGCTTCAGTACAGGCTTCGTGACAGTCGAATAACCCCAGACGCAAGTTCTTCCACCAGCCTTTTAAGATCATTCTTCTGCAGGTGAGAGTAACAGTATGGTCGCCGCTTGACTGGCGTAGATCTCAGTTTCATAGGTATGGTGTGGTCAAGTGAGCGACGAGTTGGAAGACCTCCCCTAGGGGAGAAAATGCGAGAGAATTTGGTCCGAAAGAAGGCCACTACATTGTCCTCCTGCTCTGCTACCCCGTGCTCCCTCGAGCTCGAAGAGATGTACAGTGACGCTAAAGAAGTGGAGTGAGGCCTTTTGGTGCCACATCGAGGGTGCTGGTGTACTTGGCTAGTTAACGAGTCACCCTCCAATGTGTGCCACACGCCACCGGCGTGGAAGTAGAACATCAGAAGATCCCCCAGGGGCGATTGTCCATCCCAGGGTGTGAAGCCACTAAAGGCCCAAGATCACCTCACTTGTGATGTCCTGCAAGGGAAGGAGGTCGACCACGGTGGATTATTGTTGGATCATGATTGGTACTCCTTTTGCAACTAGTCTTCCATGGGCTTACTGATTATTACCAAAAAGGGATGCGGTATGGGTGTGTCTTCTCCAAAGGCCAGGCCACGGCGTCAAGTAATGGGTGGTGGATGAAATAGTGGAAAGCACCGGGGTCGATGAAAATTGAGATCTCGCATCCGAATAGATACCCCTTCAAACAAAGAGCATTATTTGAAGTCACCCCTAAGGTTGCTTTGAGAGAGAGATTCACGTTGCACAAAGAAATCCCCCTATCCTGGCTAGTCTCTGCAGTTTCAGAATCAATGTCTGAATTTTCTATATCATCCTGCTGTTGACAAAATGGATATGTAAGGTGTGGCTACATCTGTGGGCCCGAGTAAACTTTTCTTTCAATGGAAACAAAGGCCCGTAGCACGCCGTGCTTGGTACTCCTCGTGGTGAAGTGCCATTTGTTCCCTCCTATGTCGAAAACCCTTGGGAGCTTCAACTGGCTTTGTTGTGACAACTAAGCTAGGTGGCAGGAGTGAATACAAAGGTGTTGTTCTAAATGGAAATCCTCTTGGTGCACGGCAAGATAGCTGTCAAATTACTTCATTCAATTGTCATTCTACAGAGCGAGCACAATCTTGAAGGGCATGGATGAATTGAGGTGCAGAATGTTCAACTTTGGTGTAAACTTCGGGTGAGAGGGCGGAGCGGAAAACCATCATAAGAACATCTTCAGTTAACATAGGCAGGTAATTCACCAATTGTTCAAATTCCCAAATGAGTTTATCCATTGTCCCTTGTTGTAGTTTGAAAAGGCAGTTAGATGTATGTTCTTACGTCAGGCCGAAATGGTCTAGCAACTGACTCCAAAAATCTGCCCATGTAGGGAACCCACCACGATGATCCAGATTGTGGAACCACTCTGTTGTGTCGCCCTCCAATAATTGTGTAATCACTTGGAGGCACTCTTCGTCTTCTGCTGAGTACTAGCAAAAATATTACTCCACACGACGCTCAGGTCCGTCCCCCGAGAATGATGGAGGATCTGGGGTATGCGGTTGCCTGAAACATGGATCCGATGGTGGATGTTGGAGCCCCCATCTAGGTCTTGCTGGGTAGTTGCTTTCATCAAAGTCCTCGGGCGCGTAGTTGGCTCCCTTTGGATGGCATTCACTTGGTAAGCGCTCTCTCATAGTCTAGTGTGGCCGACCATGGGGGTCTCTATTGCACGACAGAACCACTATGGACTTGCCCACGGGAGGCATACCCAACGGCCTTGAGCTGTTGGACAATGTCGGGCAGAGTCTGTTGAACCGTAGGGTCCCGAAGAGGTTGGCTCGACTGTGGGGACAACCCTTGTGCTTGGTGAAAACCCAACCCCCTAACAGGGATTCTCCTAACAGTCCCCCCATGGAGACGTCTACAATGAGGGGAAAACATCATCTTCCAGGAGTGCTCAGGAGGGGCGGCTAATAGTCCATTAGGTGGAAAGAGAAAAAACCGTTTTCTTTCGCTCAACATCTGCTCAATTCTTCTCGGACCTCCTGCCATAGGGTGTGAGCCGGAAGAGGCCAGTCCCACGACATTCAATGCTGGGTGTGTTGCACTGGGATCCATTGGGGAACTCTGGACTGGGACTAGTCATGGGAGTTGCTTTAATGTTTCTTCTTGGGCGGTGATCTATGCTTCAAAGCAAACTCAATTGGTCTGTGTTACCTCTTGTGTAGGGACATGCAAGGTTGTTCCTAGTGGATTTGTGGCCATCAATGAGCACTTGGCGTCTTGGGCTACCACTTCCTCCACCTTTGCAGCCCCCCCTTAACTCGTGTCAATCGTTCGAGGATGCTTGCTCTGATTCCAGTGTTGAGTTCCTCTGTCCCCAAAAAAAAAATGTATCCAAGAGACGAAAGTATGGCAACAGAGAATAATGAGGAAACTCCCTCGTTAAAAAAGAGATTGGAGGGTTGCACAAATATGATGTTTTCCTGTTGACACGGGTTAGAACAAAAGGGAATGGATGTAGGGAGAGGAGAAGGACGATGGGAAGATGAGTGTCTTCCGCGGGATGGATAGCAGCTCGCCTGAGTGGTGTCCCGCTGGAAAAGCACCTAAGGATGCGAGGAGAGAAACAGATTAGGTCATGGACAGGGGTGAGAGGTGAGAAGAGTTAAGGGAAGATGAGAGAAATGACATACCCATAATTTACTGCCTGTCTCCTTTACTCTCCGCTAGGCTACTTATACCCGTCTCCGACGGTTTCTTTGATACACCTGACGGCAAATCATATCAGGTGTTTACATTTTTGTGTAATGTATTTGCATATTAACATATTGGTGTCCTTTGTGTATTTTCGTATTTATATTATTTATGTTATTTTCATATTTACGTTATTTTTGTATTTATGTTCTTTGTGTGTTTACATTATTTTTGTATTTCTATATTTTTATCTATGTCATTTGTGTCTTTTATGTGATTTATGTATTTTTCCTACATGTTATTTGTGTATCTATCATATTATCATATTTATGAATTTTTATTATTTATATATTATTATTTAATTTAGTTAGAAATATTTATGTAAACATGAGCAGTGCATTTGGGTAAAAACATTGGAATAAGTGGTGACCAACCCAGGTTCGATCCTTACTATCAACATCATTTTTCCATAAAATAATAAAATATTTTTTTCCATACGATATTTGGTCCAGTTTTCGGTTTGGTTTTCTCCTGAAACCCAATCCGGTGCTGAACCTTTGCAAACCCGATATTCCCTAACTGACGGTATTGATTTGATTCAGTTTATCCAAATTTTGGTAAAAAATGGCAAACCCTAATTATAAATAACATTATTCTCAGTATAAATTCAGAAAGCATTAAAAAATCTCCAAATGATGATCTTCAGACAAATGTCTCAAAAACCATTAACAAAATCTCCAAAAGATGCTCTTAGGACCAAGGTCACAGCTTGGAAAATTCTACGTCAAAAGCTTGTCCCTAATTTAACTTCTTGACAACTTTACAAAAAACGACAGTTACATATCTTATGGATATGAGATGGTTTTATAATGTTTTTTAAAATTCGGGTGGCATTGAAAATTTCTCAAAAAAAATCAATTTTTTTTTCAGGAGGTGGGATTCGATGCTTGCTCTTTGTTGTGTGTTTTCACAAGATAGAAAGAGAATATGTAATTTCAAACTAGGTCTAAATCTGCCTATATGAGATTGAAAAGTGTGAGGGTAAAGTCAATAATTTGTCAAATAAAATGTTCATTGTATTTAATATGATACACAAAATAAGACATAATAACAGCTTTAGTTTTGAACTGGCATAATTAGAACTTTCTCATTCAGTTCATAAGCTTTTAAATAGAAAACTAATTTATATCTACTCCATGAATTTAACTTAAAAGACTTCTGAAATTTTGGTTGATATCAGAAATATTCTTATTTAAAATATTACAAAATTGTAATATATTCATATATATGTAAGCTCTATAAAATAATCTAGTAATTTGGTTAAAAATATCTAAGGTTGGTGGATCAGTTCACGTTGGTCATAATGTCAAACTAAGTCTGATTGATATAAATAGTTTTTACCAATGACGTAGAACTTAGTTATTGTTACATCATATAAATGATGATCCATAACTTGATGATCTGGTATGTGGAATGGATGGTCAAACATCACATGTCTTCATATACAATGAGGTAGTTAACCAAAGCATGCGGAAGTTGCATATGAATTAGGCAAGAATTCTTTTGATGAATTTTGAGGTGTCACTGATAAATAATGTCTCCCCACTTTTAAAAGGAGTAAAGCAGATGAGGAAAGTTCCCCTAAAATTCTAACCCTCCTGACACAATAGTTTTCTATTAAAAAATAATTTCCCTTCAATATGGATCCTATGAGCATAGGGTTAGTACTCATCAAAGTAAATGAAAGGGGGAAATGCGTAAACATTTCCCCTCTCTCTTTCCTGCTTTCTTTTTCTCTCCTCACTTAGTCACGTTCTTTGCCTTTTCTCCTCCACATATTCCCTCTCTTTTCTATCCAATCTTTATTTTTCTCAATCACACACTATTCTTGACTATTATATCACTCTCTTCCCTCAATATTTCTCTGTCTTCCTTTTTTCTCTATAACCGCCATATTTGAATTTTCTCAAAATTTCTCTTAGTCACTTTCTAATAACTGTCGGTGTTTAGTTTTAGTTTGTAACTTCAGGCTTTCTATCCATTTAAAAGTGGTACGAGCTTGCTGTAAGAAAGGCCTGTTCAGGAAGAGTGTCTAATTCTCTTGAGAGAAGAAGTTTAAAGCCCCTAAAAGTTTCATCAAAGCCAACATTTTTACCTGGAGAACCAGTAAATACTTCCACTACAAAGAAAGTTGTGATAAGAAATGCTCAATTTTTTGTGCTTATGCTACGGTTAAATGATCCTCTTCAGATAGTTTGTCTAATCCAAGGATATCAATAATGTCCTTCAGTTCTTTGTAACGTTGTAAAGTTTCCTTGACTCTTTGCAAAGTTATTCACTTAATTTTGTTAGGTCCAGGTGCTTTTCTTTTAGTATTCAAAGCTGTTTATTTTGGTGGTGTTTATGAGACCTGGGCTCCAGGAGGGGGAGATGTAAGAAAAGTTACCAACTTGACCCTTAGCCCAAGTGTTATATTTGGTTATTTGCTAAAATGTCCTTTTGGAGAAGATTGGATTGTTAGTCTGGACAAATTTAGATGTGATTGACGGACATGTATGGTTAGGTTTCACTTATATACTCGGTGGAATTTTTTTTGCCTTGAAGTTTATTGTGAATTATTGTTTCTTTGAAGAGTGACATCAACAAAATTGACTATAGCAGCATCTCATTCTTTGTGGTGATCATCTCCTCCTGGGTTCTTCTCTCCCTTTCTTCAATATCTTGTCTTCTTCAATCATCCTCTCAATAATTGGCACTTGATATCATTAATATTGCACCCACGAATCTCCCCATATTCTTCATCTTGCCTCTCATTTTTCTCCCATCTTCATATTCTCATCCCTTCTCTTGCTTTATCCCATTTATCTTCTTAGCTCACATTCCGCCCTTATCTTCCACCCTTCCTGGGATACAGATGATCATCTTCTCTTGTCAACCTGGTTCTTTCACTCCCATCATATCTAAGACCATCCATTTTTCTATTATTACCCATCAGTAGAGATGTAGATCGACATCAATCAAGGCCATTTAACATCAGAAAAATCAATCTATTGACTCCCTTCTCTGAGGTACCTTGTCACGTCTTAATTTTGAGGTAATCGTTGGTTAAGGATAATTGTTTATTTGCTCCGAGTGCTGATCTTGCCGGTCCATTTGTGTTAAACTTTGATTGAATATTCCTGAACCATGTACTTTCCATTAAATTAAGGATATCATAGTCATTACCCAGCTTTGTCATTGTTAGGTCCCTAGCACATGGATTTAGGCCCATTCTACAGGATTAAACCCAGTCGAGTCACCCTCATGGAATCTTTTTATTAATATGATTTGATGTTAATTAATATTTTCCTGAATTCGCTTACTTGTCCCACATCAAGTGTAGATCATATAATTGATAATAGGAATGTTTGATACATGAATATATAATAATTATCTTAGATATGAATCACTTGTTGGCACCGTCAGAAATAGGAGCAGTTTAATTATTTTCAATAATCGATGATGATAGTATCTCCTCTGCATATGTCAAAATAAAATCAAAAAATTTGATACAAATCAGCTTGAATGCCAAAAATGGATAAAAACTCAATGTCAAGTACAAGTAGAGTCCTTTACTGTTTCAGTTTTATATGATCCATCTCAGGGATTATGAACACCATGCATGGTGTCTTACCCTTTATGGATATGAAATGAAAATTCAAAATAAAACTATGGATGGGTAGTCATCTCAAATCTCTTGTATGGTCATTCCCCAGATCAATCCACATAATGCTAAATTTATCTTTAGTTGGAGGTTAGTTGACGGTGTCTGTAATAGCCTTTTTAATTGCAATGAAGTAAAGATCAGTATTGATATTAGTGATATGATTTTTTTATGAAGTGATGCGTCACTTAGGTATGTTTCGTGTGTTAATGTATAGTGGGATTTTAACCAATTTAATGACACTTGTATTATCACACATAACATATATTTGATTTTATGTGGCCATATAACACATATCTTAATAAATTAATAAGACCATATTTACACATTTATTTACATTAAAGTATTTATATATTTGTGTTATCAAGCTGAGAATGCATAATTTAATTTTAGAATGATATGATGAATTTTATGAATTATTAATTATTTTGTTATTTTTTTAGACATCAAATTCTGAAAGAACATAATTTTTTGAGTCAAAATATAATTTCTCCTGGAGTTTTTTGCATTATATTTGAATAGACATCATTTGTAAATTCCAAATATATATTTTAAAATTTTTTATGAATTGATATCCATGTTAGGAATTCTTTAAGTGCTCTTTGACTTTTTTGGACTTCCAGAATCAGAGGAGAGAAAATCAGAGGCTGAGAATGATCCAAATTCAAATAGTGATACTTGAGTTTTATGATGAAATTTTGAGTAGAATTTTATTTTTTCTGCCTCTTTCCAGCCATATGGTTGTATCTATAAATAGAGCCTCATATTTTTGTAAAACAACTATCTTTGAACTCAATTCCTCATAGAGAGGTTGATTGAAAGAAAGTGAGGTTTTGAAGATCCATCAATGGTTTTCTTGGTGTCTTGAAAGATTGGGGAAGATTAATAGAGGAGTGGAGAGGATGATCTGCATCAGGAAAATGCATTTATCCCTAAAGAACATAGGAATCTGAATTTTGTCTCTTACTTTACATTGGTTTCTCTCTTCCGCATCTTTTTACTTAGATCGACATCCTTACTTTCATCATCTCATTGTCACCACTATCTTCTATCATCTCACCATATCGAAGTGACCTCTTATCTAAATCTTGATTTCATAACCTTCATCTCATATAAAGACCCTAAATCATCTGGTCCATCATACTCTTTGCCAATTCACAATCACATATCCATTCTTATATCAGATTCATTAGTTAGATCATAATCATTATTCTTCCACCAATCTATTGCACCATTATTTTTCCCCACCCATTCACATCCATTCACCCATTTTATCATCCTATCTTCTTATACATCTTCTACATCCATCATCGCTTCACGTCTTCATCTATCTGACTCTCAGATTTCCATTTGATCTTATCCCCATTCTCCTACCTATTACTCATATTATTATCCATATCATCCTCATAAAATAAAAAATTGTCACTCTCTAACCACCTCATATTTATCTTATCACAATATCATATTTTATACACATCTCCTCTCAATCTTCATGAATCATCAGTTAAAGAGTATTTAAATACTAATATACATTCCCTTTGGAGATGACCCTTGCTCATCACTAACTAGTCTAATTATTTTATCATTAAAGGTTTATAAATTATTATTGATTAACTCAAATATCAACAACAAATTAAAACCATGAATTTGAGTTAATCATAGCCCCATAATCTTTTGAGATGTTGCTAATCCAAAAACGTTTGAGCACAATACAGTCCATTTGATATATACACAGGTCTCTCTCTCTCTCTCTCTCTCTCCCTCTCTCTCTCTCTCTCTTCTGATATTGGGGATTCTCAAACAGAGGTCCCACAATCTTTTGAGGTGTTTCTAATCCAAAAAATGTTTGAGCACAACAAAATCCACTTGATATATACACAGGCCTCTCTCTCTCTCTCTCTTCTGATTTTGGACATTCTCACACAGAGGCTGTCAAAAACAACAAGGCATTCTTCAAGATCTATGTTGATCAATCTGGTAAATTTATCAATTTTCTTGAAGTGATTTATCTTTATCTCGTCCCTTTTTGTGATGAAAATGTCTGATCATAGTAGAAAATAGGGATCCAAGGTGATGGGAGACACTAAGGGCTCAATAAATGATTTCCAACACCCTAAAAACTTAGGATAAGACTCATTCCTGTTGCCCATTTTCCATGCATTTCATATCTACACATTTCTCTGTCTGCCTAAGCCAAATTTCTCTCTCAAACATGAATCCCAAATCCATTTTCACTTTAAATGGATTTGGGATTCATGTTTTTGTGCAAGAGTTTACCCATCCAAGTTATTCCACCATAACTCTCAGCCAGGCCTTGATTAATCATGTACAAGAAACACATGATCATCGCCCATTAAATGCATGCGATCGCTAGTCATACACGCCCACATGCTGTCCATGCACTCCATATGAACCTTGATTTCACCTGGAAAACACATGTGTCCTCATGTGTGCACAAATGCCATGTGCTTGCATGAGCCGGTCATGTGCCCAACAACCCTACCCCTATGACCCCACCATCGCCAACCGTCTATCACATAATAAGGTAATTTTAAGTAAATGGCGCGACGGAGCAGAAGGGAGCGAAATAATGACTAGTCTTTTTTTTTCAATCCGCTCAGCGACGAGCGATTTATGAGCAGAAGCGACAAAGCGGATACTTTACTCCGTAACCTTCCTTCTTGCAGTTCATGCTGAACCTTCTACAAACCGAGTGGAACCTTCTTTCAGAACCTCAACAAAAGTAAATGAATGCCCATCTTATTTATTTAAATAGTAATAGTAAATAAATTCATATGATCATTATGAATTATTATAAATACTATATCTTATTTTTTATCATAAACACCAATTATATATTTATTTAAAAACATTATTATACAAAAATATATTCCTAAGTTTATTTTTCTAATACTTCCAATCTAGAAAAATTAAAAAAAATAAATTCCTACCTCCCTAGATTGTAATATTTAAGTATATTTATAAATTATATAAATATTCATAGGTTAATTAAGTATATTTATAGAACACATAAGTAAATGAATAAAATCACATAAATATGATTGGATATCAAAATTAAATACTTATAAAAATACCCCTTAATTTGGACTTATGACATAACTGACCATAAATGATTTACGAGGAAGAGTTTATCTAAGATTTTTATTGTCTAAAAACTTCTTACTGAATGACTATATAGATATTCCACTCAAGAACCAAAATGTACCTTGTGAAAAACTAGTCTAATGATTTGGAGAATTAACACCCATCATATCCCATTCACTTATTAATAAAAATCAAATATTGTGAAAAGTTCATTTTCTCATAAGACATACTGTCATTCAATGATGGCGCATGTGGATTTGTTGGACATATGTATAAATAAAAAGGGATCTGGACTGGGAAAATATTAAATCATGTTATAACTGAAGGATTTTGTAAATGCCCCTATAAGAGCAGCATACTTTTCAACAAAACCACAAGAAAATGATAGTAGATCAGCTATTGGCTGGTGCTTTAGAGAGATGATGGGTTAGATATGACATTCACTTGTTTATCCCAAATCTGTTGTATTTTGAGTCTAACAATGGTGTAGACCATGTCATACATACATAATAACAAAAGGGTGATTGCCCCTATAAATGGCATTATAATACTATCAAGAGAAATGTTGGGCGCTTGATGCTTGATGCTTGAATTGAGTTCAACAAAAGGGTCCCTGTTTGAATTGAGTCAGGTTACTTGATGCTTCAAATACATTGATATAATATGGACTCAGACAGCATGTTGGTATTTGTAATGAGGTAGATAGAATATATACAATGGGGATGAGAAACTTAAATAGAGGCACACTCTGATCATAGTTTCCTTGACCACCATTAAGAGTTGGGAATTCTTCATCTTCAGCCCATATTCTCATTCTCCCATGATTTCAACCTAATCATGGGAGAATGATCTGAATTTCACTTACCTCTACCATTACTATTTCTTTCTAAATATTACTGCTTTGTACTTATCTTCTACATTTTTACGATTTTTTCCTTATATTACCTTATCCTTTCTTTTACTCTTTTAATTAGATTACTAGGCGATGTGATGTTTGTACCACAATCAGGACAATACGCATTTCTAGATTAACAAGGGACTGAGCCTCTTGAGAAGGATCTCCTCTATTTTAGCTTTTAACCAATCGGCACCAGAGTTCTGTTGAAGTACATCTGCTCCTTTTCTCTTATTTGAAACCTCAATTTCCCTCTCGCACTTTTTAATGGTTTGTATCATGATCTTCCAGTCAATATGCCTTTCCTTAATAAATTCCATTAGAACAGCACTGGTTTCAGCATTCTAACCATTGAAATCAAAGGGCAAGAGTCGACAATAGTTTTGATAAATCAGCTGCTTTGGAGGGGTGTAATCCTCTGTTAATAGTTACTTGGTGGTACCTTGTTACCCCCTGGTTTGACATGTTTATATTCTCATTCCACTGGTTAGTTCTCGTGTTTGGATTTGCCATCGCATGAACCGGCTGAAAAATGGGCAAGCTTCATCACTATATTCTGTACTAGAACAACAATAGCACTAGGTGTTTGTAGATGCATTTTCCTGAACTGGAGATGGTTGTCCTCTAGGGCCTACATTAAAAGTTTAAATGGTCCACCATTTATTTTATTGTTTTCCCCATCGTCCTTATCTCCCTTTCAATCTTCTCCACCTGCATCTCCAGCTGTACCACATACACACCAATTGATCCTCCTCACTCGTATCCCACATTCCAACCATGGTTGATGGGGGTCAAGGGGGAAGTCGACCCCTTGTGGGGTTCAGGGAAGTGCCCCAAAACCTAAACCGTAGGGGCGACAAGCAGTTGCCGTGCATGTGCCCGACTATGCGTGGCAGCCGTGTTGGCGGGTGGCTGGATGCATCAGCAGCGTGGGCGGGCGGCTGTGCGTCGCTACAAGGGGGCGGACGAATGCGTGCGGCAGTTGCGCGGACGATGCCAGAGCGCTAAGGATGTGCAGGCAGGTAACGACATGATGATGTGGGGGAAGCTTCGAGATCAGAACATGGCGCAGGGAGGGTGGCCTCCTCTTAATGGCGGAGGCAATGGCGGTAGAGAGGGAACTAGATCAATTCTCAAAATGAAATTTTAATTAAAAAAATCACCAATGATCCAATACAACAATCACCTGTTTATAGGCCTTGGAGGAAAGAGAAATAAATATAAAATTTTAAAAAAAATTCTGAAATCAAATTTAATCATAAGTGAAATTCAGATCCCGGGTCCGAGGTTGACGATGATGACATGTCATGACATGGGTCATCTCCTCCCGCAGTTGTGGTGTCACGTTGGAGGATGGCACAGAGTGTGGAGGACATAAAAACTACAAGAAGTTTGTAAAACTGTTTATGAAATATTCCATTTAGTACACAATTCAATGTTACATCCCTCAATGTTTTAATCCAAGGTGGACATTATTAGTATAAGTCATTTTCATTCATCCAGTTCAATGAGGTCTCACATTTGTTTCTGATCTGAAAATTTTTGAATTACTTTATACTATGTGAATTTAGAGATTCTGAAATGTACACTTTTGAAGAGTTAGAATCTCCTCTTTCATCGTCACATTTTGCTGTTATTTTTCCATTGTATCAGGAATAGATAGAAATCGAATAGAGAAGTGAGAAGAAGGGTTAGTCACGTGAAAAGTTTTCCAATGTACCTTGATTTTGCCTAGGTTAACTTCATTTAGGTGCTTCCCATAATTCTAATATGTCAGAGTTTTTCATAAAAGTTCAAAACTAAAAGTATATCTCCTGACATCCAAATGACCACTTGATCAAGTTGATGATTCCAAAGGCTCGATAGCTGTGACTTGGCTTCCAAAATTTTTATATCTATCATGATCAATGATGAATTGATTTGACCTGTTGATAAGCTGATATTCAACCCAATGTACATAAATCGACACCTTCACATATAGAAGGTACAAATGAGTGTATTGGATGACTCCTGGAGCCTTTCTTAACATGTACAAATATAGTCCATGATAGTCTTAGAAGTTCATAGGACAGCTTAGGTTATGGTCAACTATCAAGCCTAATTTGGAAATACTTGCAGTGCCATTCTCCAATGTTCCACTAACTTGGCTGACTTCACCATGTCATTTTCCTTCAGTTCTCTCCCCTAATACGAAGTGTGTAAAATCCCACCATGACCGATCAATCAACTTTATGAACTTCTTATGGTACCCCAGCTAAGATAGTTTATCGTTCAATTAGGAACTCACAAGTCCTAGTTATTTCTTTAATCTCCCAGGTGTAAGGAGCAATTACAAAACTATGACATTAATCAACCTTATTGATAGTTTTGTGTAACACCATCGAGGGGTTCATTTGTATCAAGTTAGGAAAAACTCTTTACTCAAGAACACCCAGTATTTGTCCTTATTGTCTTCACACTAATGGATGGGGGATTGGAAATTATAATATGATATTATGATAGTATATGTGATTTCTTTCTCTAGTATGATGTGAAAAAAATATTTAGAAATAGTGGTGATATCCAGACTATGAACTCATCATAATTCCTTGAGTCAAATTATCTATTTGTGAACTTCATGATAATCATCACACATCCATTACAATGTATACATTATTTCATGGTACAATGAGCAAAATATGGAAAATGCAATTTGCATGACAGCTGCACATACTTCCATCATTAAGCTGAGAGTAAGGCTCAAGACGTTGGTCTCACCACAGGGTATCCGTGTAATTAAATTGAAATCATTCCAGAAATAGAAATTCAGAATATCAACTGCATACTCAAAATAAACATATAAATAAATAATATTTATAAAAATCAGGGTACATTATAAAATAATTTAGAAATACTAGTATATAATAACTAGACTAAATAGTCTAAATATCAATTATTTGAAATCCATTATATAATAAATAAAATTTAAATTTATTTTATGATTAATCAGGTTATACTATTAAAGTTTAAAATATTTTATTCTTCATTCTCAAACCTTAATCATTAAATACAGAATTTTATTTATCACATTTTTTTGTTGAATTTTATTTTTCCCTGTTAGTATAAATCCTAATATTAGACCACCCCAATTTTGCACTTACTGAATGAAACAACAGAAAACTTTAACTTCTTAATAATTCACTTATTTTTAAATGTCAGTTGAGAATACATATAATATTATTGATTCAAACTTCTGTATCAATTTTCATTGTTGGAAATATTATTCTTAAATCAAAAAGGTTAAATCTAACTAAATTTTCCTATTAGATTATAAATAAAAACTACTATTGGAAATCATGCATAACATATAAACATTTGCAGCTGGATAATGATATTTTATGTTAATAGTGGGTTTAGTTGATTCAAATAACCTTCAGGATGAGTTAATTTAGTAGAGATTCATGGTCTTTTCTGGATTTTTTACTCTTGATGCAATGATAATTTAATCTTAAAATTGAAATAATATATATTTTTAAAATATTTTAATTTTTTAATTTTTTGGTAAGTAGATTTCGTAGAGGGATAATTTCTTAGTCAGATATAGTTTTTAAGAATTATTTGAAGGTTCTCTGCCCTGTTTTTGACATTAAATTTGATTTTCCTTGTCATTCTACCATGTCTTGTGAGTCAATGCATGGGTTATTTTTTTGAATATTTCCTTGTAACAATAATTGGAATGCATTAACTGTTGACACCTAAATTGGCAATGTCAAAATGATGGATAGAAGGAATATCACTTACGTCTTGTATATCCTCAACTAATAACTGGTGAAAGACCATCCTCTGGTATTCTAGTGTGGATATGTGGGTAAATGGGAAAATAGAATATTTGGTGTGCAATAAATGCTCATTGGATAAGGTTGACATTGCCCATTAGGATAAATGTGTCTTTTTTAAGCAAGATAAATGCATGAAGAATGGAATGGATGAGCCTCGATGAGAAATTTCAGGTATTTCTTTCAGAATTTAAGGTTATCTAATGCGTGACCTATCCTGGACATGTGGGCAAACCCTGGGTATCTTCGGAAGGAGAAAACATATTTAATTTTTCCTTGCCCTAGGTACCATGCTTCTGAAGTTCACGTTTATGGCATTTTAGGACTGATTTGGTGATTCTCTTATTTTGTTCCTAATTCCAAACATGGATAAAATATTCCGACTCTAAGAGAGGTAAGATAATGAGAGTAGCATCATTGTTTAAGATTACATAACACTTCAAAAAAATGATTGGTGAGCTTTCTCACTTTGGAAGGACAATTTTCTAATTCTATTAATATAACTCTTGTTGGACATTTATATTAATGACATATTTAGTATTTTGCTACCCAAGATGGGATCGTCATTAATAAGGTTTAACTCTATCATCTCTCATTGTATTCTTTCAGGCCCTAATCTATCAAGCTGGATTGAGATCTAGCTACTCACAACCATTATCCTTCTCCCAAGTGGGCTAAATATTAAAGAGGGTTGGAACACCTAGAATTACATCTGTTTTATACTTTCTACCTCCTTATGAATTGTCTTTTTTTCCATTTTCTATTTACTCCAAATTATAAATTACATTTCATATTTTAGTTCTCCTCCATACGACTAGGCCCCTTTCCCATTTCATATTTGTATGTATGTTATTGTTTTTTTAGACTAACCTCACTTGACTGCTTAGAGCCAACTGGATTTCTCACCTCCTCTTGGAGTTTTATTTTAAATAGGTAAAGTAAATGGTGACATTGGGATGCAAATGAGATTAAAGGAGAAATCCAAACCATTTTCTAGATAACTAGAAGAGGTGCAATACAAAAGAAGCCCTCTCTAGAAGCTCAATCAAACTTCTTTAAGAATTGGGAAAACTAAAGGCAAGAATTGTGAAAGTATCCCACAATTTGAG
Source organism: Wolffia australiana (assembly GCF_029677425.1). NCBI lineage: Eukaryota > Viridiplantae > Streptophyta > Magnoliopsida > Alismatales > Araceae > Wolffia > Wolffia australiana. Next base: position 16,378,941 of record NC_135844.1, read on the forward strand.
TTTGAAATGCCTTTTTTCAAATAGTGGAAGGAAGGAACATGGATCCAGACTGAAAGTCAAGTAATTATAGCCCTCCAGCCCATGGAATAGTCTAATGGTTGGATAGTTAGGGCACTTCTATTTAATATCTTCTGCCCTCTCTTTTTATCTCATCTTAGATTTCTACCCAATTTTTGTTGGAGGTCTAGTGAATCTGATTTCTTTGATCCATTCTTGTTCTACAAGAGTGTGGGAGAGAGTTCAAGAATGACCATATTTATTGGAGAAAAAACACTAATTAGACATGGGGAAAGTGACAACAAAGTCCATGTGATCTCCTAAACAATTGATTTGAATTTTATCACCATTTTCTATAGGCAAACAATCTAGTGGAAAGGCTCTTCAAGCTTTCTAATGCATCGAACAACACTAAAAAATTCCACATGTAAAAAATACTTTAGCTTCTTTTGTGCAGTACCCGTTGCTACTTAATTATCAAAGTGGGATGGAAAGTTGCAACCTTAAATGTGTATGCCTGAAATTTAATAGGAAGGATACTGATAAATCTATTTTGGGCATGTTAACACTGTCGTTACTAATATTACTTTAATCAAATGATATTTGTGAATGCTTAATCTCATTCTAAGATGTACATCAGAGAGTAAAGTTGTCTCCTAAGGAATTGGCTCTTGGAGGTAGAAGTAGCTAGTGATTTAGAATATAGGTATAAAATATTTTATAATGATACTACAAATAGAAAATATAGAAAACATGGGAGGGTATCTCTGAAGATAGTTAATTGGAATGTAGAGAGGTGATTAAGGGAATCAATAATTAACAAGAAGAACCTTAAAATAAAACTGCAATTTAAGAAAATCAAGGACCTCAAAAGGTGTTTGTAGAAATGTCTGAGGGTAAGAAAGACTTCTATAAATTTTTATAAACATTTTTTACTAATGAAAAATCTACTTACATGAAGTTGAAATGTTGAAACGTTTTATGATGAGAATTATATCTAGGTTAAGATAATTTTTATTGAACGTTTAGGATTCAAATTACAACAGAAACTAATGAATAATCATTTAAAAATAATGCTGGTTTAAGGTGTTAGAGTAAATGCCAAAGTGAATCAGATAAGTAATACGATGTTTTCGTGCAAAATGCAGATGATTTTGGCTTACTTATAATCAGGAAATTAATAAAAGAAAATGTGTAACTGTTTATGGATATTAGGTATGTTTTAGAGATTTGAATTGGATTAGAGATATTCAAAAACAAACAAATAAAATCTGTATCGAAGACAATGTGGACCACTGTTTGATGAGATAGGAATAAGAAAATTTTTCAAATATAACTTTGGGGTATATGTTTACTTACCCGAATTCCATTCTGTATTCAGGTCGCGGATGGCTTCAGACCTTCCTTTAGCCATGTCTTCCTCCAGGTGAGTCTTCTATCATTTTCACTATTTCCAGCTTCATTTTGTCTATCCTCAGGACAAAGAGCTGTAACCACTTTGGACCAAGGGTTTCCAAAAGGAAAAAAAAAATATGTTAAGGAAATTTACTCTCTATTTGATGTTCTCATACTCAATTTCAATAATGCTGAAAAAGATACTACTCTGGTAGGCACCATCAGGTTTTATATGTCAGAACATCTCCCATAACCATCCTCATCAATATGGGACCACTCCCTGCTGCTTTCCAGTGGCAATTGGGTGGAGATTCACCTTGTCATCGCCTGAATTTGGTCACTGGTGATGAAGATGGGAGTGAGGGATACAAGAGGATGATCTTGCCCCTTAAATGTTTGATTTGTGTCCTGGGGAGTTCAACGACAACGATTAAATCATAGATGTAGACCCTCTTAAGTTACTGTGATCCTCTCCGAGTCAGCATAGTCCACATCAGCTCTGATCTACAGTTGTCCATGCATCATTGGTCTGTGTTAGCTGCTGCTGATTTGTCACATGTTAAAGTTAGAGAGAAAAGTAATAAAGTACGGATACTAAATCTGATCGTTTGATCTTCTTAGATAATGTCAATGGTCAAGATTCAATGGTTGTCTTTAAGAGAAGGCCATTTCTACATGGGCTTCGGGCTGGGTCGATGCGAAGCCCAAAATTGGCTTCTTTGTGACTTATTTTTGCAGGAAGAGGGATCATCCCTTTACAAAATATCCACCATATGCAGAATCTATAGCTGTACAGGGGCATTGGAAACTATAGACTTATAAACCACATGAATATAAAGAGGATGATTTGAAAGTGAAGGAAACAGAATAGGATGCCAACAAACGCTAAACGTTTGAGAAAATTTTTGGTAGTATTATTATTTAATTTTTTTGGAATATCTCTTCTCATTTTGTGCATTTAACCAAAATGTATTCCTATGTTTATTTAAGGGTGAAGCACTGAGGCGATACCTAAGCTGTGATATGTTAGATGCAGTGCGACAACCAAATGGAGCCTATGGGAGCTAGCAGCAGCAATTAATGATAATTTTATTTTCCAAGATGGACTTTACAGATGATTTTATAACATATTATTTCTAGTACTGGAAGTCCATGATTTTGATTTTTTTTAATTACTTTTCTACTTTGAATTTGATATCAACTAGTCATCCTGAACGGATTGGGATCAGACCATTAGCAGAGATAATGGGTTCGAGACCGGACCAAACTTTATGTGAGTTTTAGGTCTTTGATTAAATGCTGGGATCGAGACTGGGAACATCCAACCCTTATTTAACTATAATATCGTGTGAATTATTTACAACAGTGGGCTTATAGTTAACATAAGGCAATTAACGGGGAACAATCCTCTTAACCTTGTGCCAACGTTTATGTGCAGAAGCGCAATTCATTAGGTTGACGTTGGATGGCCAAATGTGATGAGTTGGACGTGATGTCAAGTACGGAAATAGTCAAATAACTGGGTCGACAATTGTCCAAAGGGAAACATGATTTGGAAGATGCTGAAATCTCAATGAAGGTTATCTGATCTGATCTGATGTGATCTGAGTCACATGTTTGGTGGGGCTGATAGTGATTTGTTCTGAACGAGAGCCCGTCCATTCAGACCTCTCAAGATAGGAGTGCGCGAGAAGGAGATGGAGACAAGGAAATATAAACAGGGCGAGGGACCACAACTTCTCTATGGAGCCCTCCAGAGCTTACCCCGTGGGACCATCCACGACCTAAAGGGTCTTGGTTTCCTGACTCTCTCGGTGGTTAATTATCAACTCTCCTCCAACGGTCGTCCGCTAGGGACTATCTCATCTGTGAAGATCAAAATGCAACCATACTGACAAGGTATCATCTTTATCATGCACCCTTAAAGCATATCTATCCGAGTTATCATTACATCAATGAGTTGTATTTCGAGGAGAACAAAATCGGGTCAAAGGCTAGTGGTACAAATAATCTATCTCAAGTTATCGGTGTTTCCTGTAGTAAAAACTATTCGACATTGCGGAAGGTCACCATGTAACATGCCCAATTCATGCATGTATCCATTATATAGAAGGGTTTCTGAGAACCATTAATGTATTCGAGAAGTCATTTCTATTACCATAGACTCTAAAAGAAAGAGATCTCTCGGTGAAAGCAAATTAACTAACAAATACTGGAACTGTACTTTTAATACTACACAATATGGAACAGGGATGACAGAATCAGCACATGGATGAAGTGATTGTACATTTGTTTTGTGTTTTTTTTTTCTACTAACTCCTAGCCGCACAATCTTGATAAATATCCTCGGCTTATCAGGCTAGGAGATGAGAAATGGGCGTTGAGGCTAGCTAAGGTCCGATGAAAGTGGCAGAGTACCATTCTGGTTTTATGAATTCGAGGATACACTTTACTATATTAGCCCGAAACAAAAAGAAACAGAGTGAGTATTAAAAGTATTGACAGATGTTAGGATCAATGCACTCGGTTCTTCCCCTGGAGGTTGGAGTATCATATATCAAAGTCCTGTCCAGGGTATCTGGGTCTGACCTTCAGTTTTATATGGAGCCCTCACTAAAAATATTTACGTCACATTGAACCTGAAAATTTGATGAAATGGCTTCTAAGACAATAAAGACCTCTATCAGCCTCTCTTTCAAGCGTTGCCAGAATATATATCTAAAAGTGACTGACTCTTATTACATTCAATAGCTCACTTTAAAGGGTAATTCCGAATCCGACATCAAGAGTATTATGAGCCCCTCATATTTGCTCAATATTTCGTCAAATGCCACTAAGAAACCGTCTTCCTCAAATGAAATAATCTCACGATTGATAATGAAAGAGAGAGAAACCTTGCCACCCAAGGCTATATAAGAATTAACGTTCGGTTTTCATTGAGATCAAGTCATGATGGCGAGGACAAAAGCTTTGGTTTTGATATTCTTACTCTCCATGTTCGGCTTCATCGCCGAGTGTGCGTTATCTGGCTACGACTCTACCTTCCCGCTGCACTGTCTCGGTCACACCGGCCATAGCACTAACCAAAGATACCCACATATTCCCTCTCTCTACGCCAACTCGCAACGATCCCGCCGCCCTGTGCCTAGGCCGCCAGCGCCAATTCCAAATCGTCCGGCGCCCTCTATACGGCCGCCCAACAGTCCGCCGCCCCCGCGGGCCTCGCCACCCCGACCGCCGCCGCCGCCCCCGCGGGCCTCGACGCCCCGACCGCCTCCGCCGCCCCCGCGGGCCTCGACGCCCCGACCGCCCCCGCCGCCCCCGCCCCGACCGCCGCCGCTGCCCCCCCTTCCCTGCCAATGATCGAGTCTCCGTGCTAAAGCGTGCGCCTACACAAGGGTTCGTCCACCCAACCCACACAGCCGTCGCCACCGTACTTGATGTAAGCTCGATCGCGATACAATTTCCAACAATGTCCTGGAAAGTACGTCACTTAATTCAATTTTGTTCTTCCATTTCTACTGTTTCCTTAGAATGCTATATGTGATGAATATGCAGTTTGGCCTTGTCTGTTCCATTTATCCACCCAACCCACACAGCCGTCGCCACCATACCAGATGTAAGCTCGATCGCGATACAATTCCAAATAACATGTATTCCAACAATGTCCTGGAAAGTACGTCACTTGATTCAATTTTGTTCTTCCATTTCTACTGTTTCCTTGGAATTCTATCTGTGATGAATATGCAGTTTGGCCTTGTCTGTTCCATTTCTCCCTCTCGTTGTCATCTCGCCACGCCTGTGTCTTTGTCGTCGTTAGCGCAATGACCTTGGAGCTGCCTAACTACGGTATCTGGGGACTGAGGTACCCAAGTAGCTTGTAACATTTATATTTCATGAGAAAGATGGAAATAATCGATCTAATTTGCCTGAAGAGAATCCCTGAACGCAGAGCGACCCCGGCGACTATGGTGTCGGATGGAATGATTCCGTTGACGCACGCACGTAATGGACGGGCTCGACCTGTTCGTGGGAATTCAGTTTTCGATGTTTAAAATCTTACATATTCTAACCTGAGCGCAGGGGAGTGCAGCCGAAAATATACTATAGACGGTTATATAACTGATAGGCAAGGGGAACGACGTCAGTGGAGCCGATCGTTGTCAATAGGGTCGGCGACACATTGGTCGGCATGGGTGAGTAAGCGGTGGAGGCGTGCCGGTGGCGGCCAAGAGTCACTCAACTCCCAGCGGCAACGGCACTGGAGGTGTTGTTGGAAGGAGAGCAATGGCAAGGAAGAGAGAGCGAGCGGCGGTGGCTGGTTGGCATGAGCGAATGGCGGTGGCTTTGTGGGCAAACTGTAACGGCAGGTCGGCGTGGGCAGGGCACGCCAGCCATGTTTGTTGGCTTGGTGCAGCAGTAATGACGTGCTCAGAGAGAGCCACCCGGATTTAACCACGGCTGACGGAGCAGGGCAGGGAACACACGGCAACAACAGGCTGTGTGGGACACGGCGAAGCGGTGCGCACGCGATGGCAGGGCAACGCTGAGGTTGCTGGCAGTGAGCACGTAAGTCAATGGAGAGGTCAGTAAGGTTGTATCTGAGCCAGTGTGGATGCATAATCCGACAAGTGAGCGATAGGAGCTACGTTTTCACTTAAAGCTTCATGAACGGATCATAGTCCTCATTAGATAGATGATCCTTCCCAAGGATGACGAGGAGGAAGCATTAACGGGTGTTAAATTGGAGGCCCAATTAGATTTGCCAAACTTCTATCAACATTGAATGACATAATGATCACTCATTTGATAGTACTGAGAAGGAAGGAGCAACTAGATGTCACAACCTAGACGAACCATTGGGATAGCATCTGGGGATAACCTGAGCAATGCCAAACAATCCACTGGGAATGACTAGATGATCCGACATTTTCACAGAACCTCGAGAAGAGATCACAAGGAACAATAGGAAAATCCCATGCTGTCACTAGAACCTTAGCATTCTTGCTCTCATGCCATATCGAATGAGTGAATAATATTTAATAGAAATTGAAATAAGAAGGAAACATGTATATACGGAAGAGTAGAGAAAGTGAAGAATGTATCATTACAAAACTGCCATTATGGCCCATTTAGCCTAAGTAAAAATCAATTCATTTACAGACAAGGTTAGGGAGAGGTTTTAAAAATATTTGCAAAATCATTAATGAAGCTCCTATGGAAAGATGCGTGGCTAAGCAGCCCCCAAAGTTGCCTTAAGTTAGTGAGAAGAGGCAGCTCCTTGATAATGTCTATTTTGGTGTTGTATACATCCAGCCCAGACTTCCTTATTCAACAGCTCAAAGTAATGGTGCCTACACCACAAAACAAAATTTTTCCCAACCAAGTTTCAGATTTTTATTAATACATATTTGAAGAACTTTAGTTAGATTACCTGGAAGAGATTACTGAGATTTTTAAAACCTGAAAAATCGTCCACGAATATCTAAGCTTTGCACAAATCCCATTCTTAAGATTTTTTTAATATTATACACAATATACAGTAGGAGAGAATATGAATCCTATCATTTTTTATCCATTAAATGAAGATTTATCCCCAATACAACCCACATTATTAGAAGTGATGACTTTATATACATTTACTCACTCTTTGTTTCCACTAATTTATAAGTACACTCTAAACCAGTGAAAAATATACAAATATACAATTATATTGAATAATACTTTTCAAAAGAAAGTTTGCCGTATACAATTTGGCCGAGTACGTTAAGATATTCTTTTTACCCGAAGGAAAATATTAAACTATTGATTTCATCATTCATACTCTTGATGTTATAAATAGTTGAATTGGGCCTATATCTTGACCATGTGACTTACACACATCTATGATCAACATATCTTATCATTCAATATTATAACACATTCTCTCTCCATAATAAAATTACTGTCCATATTTCTGTCTCTATCTCCCTATATTTGACATTATCCCAATTTATGAAACGTAAATTTATACAAAATTTATCCATGTTTGCATTTTGCTTTTGCATTCCAGTTTCCTTCTCTTTAAATCCCATTGAATCTTGTTGCTTTTTCTGGCATTTCCTCTTGGTCAATATTTTGGCTGTGTTTAGCTTTCTCAAGGGTCATCTATTACCGTCAAAGATCCACTCGGCCCATGGCCGATAACTATGGGTTCCCACATGTCTTTGTCTCAATCAACCACTAGTTACCAAGGAAGCAGTCCAAAATTTAATTTCAAGATTTTCATGATACAAATATGTTTGTAGCTATGAAAATATATTAAAACTTTCGTGATTATTTTATTATTAGAACAATATTTTGAAATCTGGGCGTGAATTTAGGCATAAAACATTATTAAGTTATTGAGTCCTTTTTTCCTACCATACATACTTTCTGGTGACCATAATAAAATGTAGTTAATACAATGCAGGCCTAGATGATGTATTGTTTTGTGGATGCTTGTTAGTTTTCTTCCTTTTTTACTCCTTTAAAATAGAGGGTCAAATTTTCTTTAAGCCTCCTTAGATCAAAGCCCTAGTTCCCTTGAATATAAACGCTAAAGCCTCAAAATTAATAATTATCTTGACTTTCTTTAATTTCCCAAATATCATAAGAGACATCGAATATTTTAATTCATTTAATTGTAGAAAAGGAGCCCATTATGTGGGCGTGTTGATTACATGAAGACTGACATAAATACTTTATGAATACTACATATTATTTTAAAATTCTATATCCTTATTTTTCTTCTGTTATGATAAGAGAAGATTGAAATAACCTTTGATATTATTTTAGAATTTTTAAGATTTCATAATATTCATATATGATTGTGTAACTATTGATTAAATATCATTTAATATTGCAAGCAGGATATTATTTTTTAGATTACTCTAGGCATACTTTTCGACAGCTGTGCATATATGTATGGCATTTCAATCCTCCCGAGTTGAACTCGACAAACCAGAAATTTTTTGTTTAAATGTATTTATCAAATTTCTGTGGTATTACTGGCACCTTCACAGAATCTATTAGAGACCGAATGAGACATACATTAATAGTTTTAGTCAGGTAATATATTCCACATCTAGTAATCATATTTAATAATTTTTCTACAGAATTTTACTGGGGCAGGCCATGTGTTGTTCTCGCACAATAAGGAATTTGGGAAATGATTGGAACATCCAGTCACTCAAGTATGAATAATTACGCATCATAAAATCATGTTTAAAACTTCTTTCATTTGTTTGTTTTCTTGTGCTATGCGAGACATGCGCTAAATTTAAGTAGAGTCAACTCTTATAATGAATTCTATTTTGAGTTTACTTACATTGCTGAATGAAAGTTTTATTTGTATTTTGGAATTAATGTACACAAGACGTGTCCTTATTGAACCAATAGAAAACTTGGGTATTTGTTCTGAAGTCAATTTAGCATGAGTTGTGAGATGATTTTGTTATGTGAAAAAGGATGTTCTCTATTCTTATTTGGTTATCAGGGGATTTTTATGACAATGCAACTTGTGACATAAGGCTGCTAATATATGAGTGCTTTGGCCACTTGGAGCATTTGTCATGATAGAAAGTGCAAAATATCTTATGTGACATCTTGTAATTCGTGACACATTATGATAGTTATTTATTATATTTCTAATATTCCACTCTCGGGTACGTATCATTCATTGTGATAGAAAATAACAAATAAATCAAAGAAAACAGAAAAATATTCAATCCCACAAGCGACATATGGAGGTCAGATGCACAAGTGTAATGATTGAGATTAAGTCACTTTAAAATGACATTATCTGGTTGTCCAACAAAGTCAACCAGGCCCAAGTGTTTGAGTTATTATATCTTATTTTAATTATATATTTTTCTGGATTGATGGATCATTTAAAGAAAATGGTGGGAATAATGAACTTTACAAAGAATTGAGTATTTATGCAACAATAACTATAAATTTTTTTGCAAATATAATATGGTAAGGATCCAATACATTAGAAGAAAGTAATGAGTGAGTAAATTCCAATTCAAATATACTTTCAAAATAATTTTTGTAGGTGATTTTATATTTTTCTGGATTTTTAATTATATTCTAAGGACAAAAATTAATGAAACGAAGACAAAATAGTCAAAATAAATAAATAAATCAAACCAAACATATAATTTATTCCTACTATGTTATAGAAACTCATTGTGATCTTTAATGATTGTTTTTGTAAGTTTAGGAAAAGAAATACATCTTTAGGACAAATGGATCCTTTTGTCACCCTTCCTGTACCAAAAATTTGTGGGCGGTCGCCCTGGGTGGCATACAATTTACAAGCAGCAAGATGCCACCAGGTTTTTAAATTTGTTAGTGATGTGTAATGGATGAAAAATGTTGTAGCTTTTGTCATTGCAATATTTTTTGATTGATGTTTGATGCATTAAAACAATTTAAGTCTAGACTGTCCACTGGAATATTTACCTAGAGAGAAATATGATAAAATGAAATCATACACAGATGAGAGGTCAATTCCCTCAAGGGCCAAGTGGTTCCCCTTGTCTAAGAATCTTGATCAGTTGTGAACTGTTTCTCTCAAAATCTTATAGAAGAAGAATGTACCAAAAAAATCTGAGGGAGTAGGCATCCGACAATAAGTTGGGAGCCTAAATCCAATATAGCATTAATTAAGAGGGAAGAAGTGATCAAATAAAAGTGCCCTTACTCTCCCAGAAATTGGATTTAATTCCAAGGGTTTGGGAGGATAGTACTGGTTTTTTCCATCCTGGATCCACGTTTCCCCCGAAAATTTATTAGCGGCCTTTTAAACTGCAATTGTGGGATAGTTCCATGAGTCTTGCCTTTAGTTGACCGGGTCCTTAAAGAGGTTTGAATGGACTAATAGAATGGGCTTCATTTGTATGGGAATCTTGTGAGTATCAAGGAGATGGCTTGTGTTTCTCCATTCCTCTCAGTTTTATCCCAGTTTCATCATTTTATTTCAAATCAAACTTCCAAAAGGTGCCAGAAATCCCCTTGAGTCAAAGAGTCAAGAGGGGTTAGTCTTAAAAATCAATAAGAGTATAAAGAAATGATATATGGAAAATTAATAACATATCTATATATTATACTTAAATGGTGAATGATGTAAGTGCGATTCGAAATACACATCTATACTTCATTTTTATTAGTTATAAAAACAATTGGTAAAAATAAGTATAAAAGCATATTTTTATTGATCAAATTTGATGTTATAAAAAAAACATGGAAGGATACAGCAGATGCTTGAGTAAAAACTAATCTTTGATTTTGGATTTGAATCAGAATTTTGAGGTTGATGTTTTGACTTCCAGATTTTCCTTAGAATCCATAGGCATTGTTAGGATTAAGAGCATTTCATTATATTCCGCATGAAAATTAAAAATCATGATAATTCAAATATGAGGTTTCTTATACCAATTACAATGCCACATTTAAAGATGCGTTGGTAATTAGCATAAAAATTCAAAATTCCCCTAATTTATGTCTGTTTTATATCTGTAAATTAATCTCCGTAGTTCCTCACCATAAATGTATAATGATACGTTTATTATGTCACCATTTCATTCCGTAATTGATGTAGTATTTTTCAAACAAATTGACAAACGCAATCATTAATATTCCCCTTAATTATGGCTTTTAGCTAGTGTTGTTTAAAAATTTGGGTACCCATAATTTATATCTTTTGATAGTGTCACATTCCATTCAGGATAAGTATCAAGCAACCTAGCTGGAAATTGTAGAGTTTGCGTACGCTTAATTTTTATTTACAATAGTTCAAAGTAATACAACTCCAATAATATTTAAAAAGTTTTGTAATAATAGTTAAGCGGGGATTAATTTCTTTGTTTTACACCTTTAATTATATATTAAATTCTTATTTTTGTAGAGAACTGCGTTCGTCTTGATGGACTTCTTTATTAATATATAAGTTCAATATTTTAATAAAGAGTCAAGTTTTTTGTCTAAATATAAATGATAATGATACACTTAATTTAAAATAAATGACATCATATTTACTTGTTTGCATCTAATTTTTTGGAATGGGTCCATGGAGGTCGTAGGTCTTTGATGTAGGATTTCTTTATGTGATCCCTTTTGGGTAGGACTATATATCATCATTGTAGGTAGCTTATTTAATACTTTTGACTATTTAATTAAGATGTTCCGAGGCACTCAGTTAAACTCGAGAATATGTGAAATATTCTCGACTTCACTTGAAGGTTTTATGAGTTTAGTCCCTTTATATCAATGGACCTAAAAACTATAACCTTTAAACTTGATCAATTTTCTATATTTTATACAGAGAAAATTTTCTTACTATTTATTTTATTTCAAGATAATCACTAAACGGCCTACACTGATTTCGGTATTTGCAAGTTGTCATGGAACTTCTCTTTATCAAGTCACATTCATTTGTGACGTTATGAATGGTCACAAATGAGATTGGGTCTTTTAAAAATAGAAATAAAATCAGACCTTGAAATTTAAAACCAAAACCTGGGTGATCGAATCCCTCAACAGATTTGAATCTTCTTTCAGTTTAATCATCGTATGAGTTCTCTCATGTCAAAGAAGTAACTTGGTTCTATACGTATCCCAAAAAATGTTTTCACCTCAGTTCTTCTCCTCTTCGGTTTGAGTAGCACAAAATCAAGTCCAGATATATATTTTCACCATTTCAGTATCATCAAGAGGGAGGATACTAAGGAGATGGAATGGAAGGGGCTTACCCAATGACACAATGTCATGTGTATTCTAACTCAAGGGGGTTTTCCATTATATTTTCATGCTCTTTTAAGAAGAAAAATAACTATCTCCTCTGATATAGAATGAAAATTACGTAAACAAATCCTCAAGGCTCATGCTTTAATGATTTCCCCACATACTTTGATTTTTTACCAATTGGGTATCATAACAGAGTCATCCCAGAACAAATTTAGGGGGTACCAAATAATTTTATGAATATAATATATATATTTATTTTTATGAATATATCCACGTGTGCTCCAAATGCATATGATAATTGAACTATGAACTTAATGTTTGAGCTAAAAAAAATTTATGTTTTGTATTTAAACATATAATATAGCTTTGAACGGCTTTATGTGACGCATCATGGATTACATCACAATTCATATGAACCGTCATTCATTTAGTAATCATTCAAATACAGATATTTTTTAGTTTGTGATATGGAAAATTAGATTATTTTAATTCTTAAAAAGACATATGGTAGATAGAATTAAACAGATAAATACACTCTGAGAGAATGATGTGGCCTAATGGGAACATTTAATCTGAGCAAAAGGTATTGCTCATGGTGATTGGAATAACAAGGTACCTTCTTGGCCAACTAAATTTGCAAATATATACATATATGGGGTTGGCTAGCATGTCACAAAGTTGCATCATCTCTTGCATTTTTTCCAACCTTTTTGTGCAATTTATTTCTCCGAAGAATAAGATTCACTATTAATTATAGCAAATAAAATTTATGTGCATTCAGATATTATGTATGGTTGGTACTTTTATTTTGACTTTACCAGACTCTATCTACATCTGGTTGGTACTTTTGATTCATAAATCTTAATAATTTATCCTTTCGCCAGACATCAAAATATCTTTGGATAAATAATTTTTTTTCTGGTAGTTAATTACATTATTTTAGTGTTAGATTAGTTGTTAATCTATTAGTAAAGAGTACTAATTTCTATACGCCTATGATTATTTACCACCGTCTATAAATTTAGCATTGAATAATGGTCTCTAAAGATTCAGCTTTATTGTTTTTTCCATTTTCAATGTTATTCTAATTTACTTGAGTAATCCCATTTGAACTAAAGATTTATTTTTTTTAAGAACTATCCATGAGCACAAAAAAATCTCCAATTCATGCCATGGTTCTGTAATTGTCTCAGTATGAAGGACCTAGAAAATTAATCTCCCAGTCAAATATAACCAGAAGTAGTAAGTAAGAAATTGTAAAAAATATTATAGTCATTACCCAATTGAATGTTATAAGTGTCAAAGTGTTATTCCAAGGGTGATATTATTAGAATAATTCATTTTCATTCATCCAGCTCAATGATGTCTCACGTTTACTTAAATTGCGTCATCCTTTGTGAATTCGTAGATTCTGGGATGTAAAGGATTAAAAAATAAGAATCTCATCTTTCATCTTGACATGTTGTGTTATCGCTTCATCGCGTCAGGAATAACTAGAGAAGAAAGGTTAGTCACAAGAACACCTCTTTATAGTGTTACCTTTTTTATTGCCTTGGTTAACTTCATTTATTTGCTTCCCCTGTTTTTACTATTTCAGATTTTATCATATAAATCAAAACTTAAAAGTCTATCTTCTGACATCCAAATGACTATTCGTATGCAACCCTCTAGGCTTAGGCCTCAATCTAGTTGATGATTTCAAAGGCCCCATAACATATATTTGGCTTCCAAATTTGTTATATGTATGTATCACCATAAACGACGGATCGATTTGACCCAATCAATATGCTGAGTTTCAAGCGAATGGACACTAATCTACACCTTATACTCTAGAAGATACAAATGAGTGTATTGAATGATCCATGAATAATTTCTTTAGCAAGATACCATGTACAAATAGTCCGTGATACTCAGCCTATCGATGAAGGCAAATCAGATGGGTAATTTTAATGTCTTTGTAATTTTAAATTGTCTAAAATCAAATAAATTAGATAAATGATACAAGGTCGTCTCCACATAGAGGAGGTAATAATAATAATGGTAATGAATACAATGAATAGTAGAAGATAAGTAGTTAGTAAGAATGAAAATATTAATTATATAAGAAAATTTGATATGGAAGGAGGGGTACCCAATGTTTTTTGTAAGAGGTAGTAAAGAAGTAGATAATAATAATACAACCTATAGATTCTAAGATACTATTGATAGAGAACAATCTGATATTTATTTAATTTTGAGTAAGTTAGATTTTATATAGTAAATAGGTATAATAGTAAATATCAATTAAGATTTAAGTAGATAGTGAAGAAGAAAGACCTTAAGGTAATACGATATGAGAAGTATTTAGTTTAATATTAGATGAGAAAAATAATGAAGAAGAGATGTAGTATTATAACTGAACATATGCATTGGACTTTAATAACTGAGGTAAATAGGAGTATAAAGATTATTTAATTAGTATGTATATAGATTAGAATATAGATACTGATAGATCGATACACTAAGATCCAAATATAAATAGAGCCGTAGATACTGTGTTATAGAGTCGTAATCAGAAATTAATTCCTTAAATATAGAGAGTTGTTAAGAGATAGAAATATTAGATAAAGATAAGGGCACTAGTAACAGTAGTTAAAAGTACTTAAGATCCAAATTAAAAAAACATATGAACTATATATTAACTACATAATAAATAATAAACCTTTGTAATGGATATATCTATTTTATATACTTAACTGCTGAAAATATCAATATCCAAGGGATGTTTGACAGAATGCCAAAGAGAGCTTGAAATAAGTGGTATAGAGATATGTACATGTATACTTCAAGATTTTTATAAGGTTGACAATAACATACATATAAATCAATGATATTCTTCGAGCACACAAGGTGTTCAATTGAATGCCACTGCCTAACCTCATTGTGCAGCCACATTAGATCTTATCCCCCGTTCTAGCACAAATCATAGTCTTCTTCAGCCTCCTCTAGCACCATCCTGAGCTCTAGGAGCAGCTGGAAGGATCTCACGCCCCATGTGTTGCTCTTGCAGCTGTTGGATGGGATCTCTGCCAATATCTTTCATCTAAGTCAGAAGATGTCAAAATTAAGGGCCTTTGAACTCCTTTAATGGTTTGAGAAGCACCTCCCAGGTCTGTTAATGGAGGTGGATGACCGTTTTGGTCCTCCTACGCTGTTGGATGTGTTGTCAGTCTCCCCCCCTACTGCTGAAAACAATCGCTAGAGGACCTCGTGGACGGCCACCGGCGGAGGTGGACTGAATTGCCCTTGGCTGTCCAATCTTCTAAGTCATGGACCTGACGCCTGTAATTAAAATAGACCAAAATGAAACGGCTTTGGGCTGGATAGGCGAGATGCTCGGTCATGCTTCTAATTTTCTTATGATTGCATCCCATCGGGTTGTAGTCAATCTTTTCACTTCCTGGACAGGCCGAACACAAAGTTGAAAGGAATATAATCCCATGTAGGAAAATTTAAAAAATATTACTCTATAGAAATTGGTGAGAGAAGTATAGTTTGAAAATAAACTGCTTACCTACCTCCCTTCAAATTGAACTCTGGCCTTGTGGGCCTGTTTGTTGGGCCTATATGTGCACTTAGTGGGCTAGGAGTTGGCGCTCACTGGCTGCTGGCTGGTTGAGCACTGTGCGCTCACTGGCTGGGGACTTGATTGAAAGGTGTTGGCTCCTCTTGGCTAGCCTAACGGATTCAAAAGGCACTTCTTATTTAATTTTATTTGTGTATATATATGCATATAATTTAATCCTTTATCCTCACTTCTTTTATTTTATTCTTCAACATTGATTTCACCCCTACAACAGCATATATTACATACTAAATAAGGCATTAATCTTATAATAATTAACAATGTTTTTAAGATACTTTTCCTAAGAAAAATTTTGGACTTGTAAATTATGTAAAACTGCATGAGAAATGCATTACCTTAGCATTTGCACTATCGAGTGCACGAGATGCAATTTTTTGTAAAGTTTAAGATAATAAGCACGACATGATCCAAAAATAAATTCAAAATGTGTATAATTTCATGCCACATTTTATCAACAGCTCAGGTCATAGTCAACTAGCAACCATAATTTGGGAATATTTGGAGTTCTTAAATATTTCACGAACTTGGGTAAAGACTTTACCATATCATCTTCCTTCACCTTGTATCCTCTTATGCTGAGTGCTTAACTTGGCTAAGGACTTTATGAATCTCTTGCGACACCCAAGTTGAGATGGTCTGGCACTCCATTAAGAACTTATACATCCTAATTATGTCATTCATCTCTCAGATCTAAGGAAATATTATTGAACTATGACCTTAATCCACATTATTGAAAGTTTTGTGTGATGTCATTGAGGGGCTCATATGGATCAAGTCAGTGCTTGTTTTTATAGTATTTGCTAGCAGGTTGGTAATAAAAATATGAGTCGGACAGGATAGAGATAGTCTGGTAGTATACATTTATGTCCTTCTCAAGTATCATTCAAAATTGTCTGTAAAACAAATTTTCAATTAGTGGTGATCTCCATATCATCATACTTCATTAAGTCAAATTATCTATTTGTGAACTTCATGATAAACATCACACAACGGAAGAATGAATATAGTATTTCATAATATAGTGAGTCAGATATGGAATATGCAACTTTTTAAAAGCTGCATACATATCCTCCATGAAGCTGACAGTTGGGCCTCAAGAGCTTGGTCTCACCACCAGAAAATCCTTGTAATCACTTGAAAGCATTACAGAGACACAAATTCAGTGTATTTAGGGTAAACTTGAATTGACACAAGTAACAAAGTAATATTTATCAATTTCAGGGAAAACTATAAAATAATATTGAGTTGAAAGTATCTTACAAAGTAATATGACCTATTTCTTGTATATCCTCAATGGAGAAGGGGCAAGGGATAATAAACTACTCAGACGATGTGGGAAAATGAGAAAAATAGAGTACCTTAATGTGCAATAAATGCACACCATATGAGGTTGATGTTGCTGTGTGTACTTTTCTAGTGAAATGAATGCCTGAAG
Source organism: Wolffia australiana (assembly GCF_029677425.1). Lineage (NCBI taxonomy): Eukaryota > Viridiplantae > Streptophyta > Magnoliopsida > Alismatales > Araceae > Wolffia > Wolffia australiana. Next base: position 16,396,163 of record NC_135844.1, read on the forward strand.
GATAGATGGGATGCGCCCCAATGAGACATTTCAGGTAGTATTCTCATAATTTAAGATGATACATTGCCTGACATATCCAGAACACACGGAAAACCTAGGGTGCCGCAGGAAAAGGAAAACAATTATTTAAATTTACCCTACTGTAGGTACCACGTGTTTAAAGTTGACTCTTCTTTAGTTCTTCTGGCATTAGATGAATATTTTGGTGACTATATTCATTAGTTATTTATTTTCTTATTTTTATGTATAAAGAATTCCAAGCGTGGGTGAAATATTCAGAGCTTAGGAGAGGTAAGATAATGAAAGTATCATCAGATTTGAACAGTACATAAAAGTTATAAAAATAATAGGGAAACTTGCTTGAGTTTGAAGGACACCTGTCTAAGTTGATTAATATTACTGTTATTTGACATGAATATTGATGTTCTCTTTAGGATTTTGCTACCCGAGTTGGGATCAACATGAAGCATGTTTAACTTATTGTCATCCCTTGGGCCTTAGTACTTCAAGCTGGATTTAGGTCCAGTCACTGATCACCATTCTCCTTTTCCAGAGTGGTATAAATCTTCAAGGGAGGCTTAGACAACCTAGGTTTCCATATCAGTCTCTCAATCTCCTCGTCAATTTTCATATGTTTCTAGTTATCTAGTTATTTCAGACCATAAGTTACATTTCATATTTTTTCGATTGTTCCCTATGATTGGGCCGCTTTCCCATTTCATATTTTTATATATATTATCAAATTTTGGGAATAACCCCATTTGACTCCTCAGAGTTGAGTGGATTTCTCACATCCTCTTGGAGTTTTAGTTTAAATAGGTAAACTAAAGGGTGACTTTGGGATCTAGATGGAACGAAGTGGGAAATCTAAACTATTTTCTAGACAAAAAGATGAGGCCCAATACAGACGAGGCCCTCTCCTGACACTCATTCAATCTTCTTTAAGAATTGCATCAGCTAAATCCAAGAATTACAAAACTAACCCATAAGTTTGGTTTAAAAGGCATGTTTACAATATGGAAAATAAGGAACATGAATACAGGCTGGAAATCAAGTAGCTGTATTCCTCCCATCCCTTGAAATTAAGTCCAATGGCCCGAGGACAAAGGCATTATTATGTAGTCTATTCTCTCCTCTCTTTCTATATCCTATTGATTTTCTTCTCCAGACTTTTTGTTGCAGGCTTAGTGGGTCTAACTTCTTTGATCCATTCTTGTTCTACAAGAGTGTGGGAATCAGGTTTATGTGTGATCAAGATTATTGAAAAAACAACAATTGGCCCTTGGGGAAAGTGACAACAAGGTCTGTCTGGTCTTCTGAATAATTTATTTAACTTTTGTCACCATTTTCTCTAGGTAAACAATTATGTGGATAGACTGTTAAACTTTCACATGCATCAAACGATATTAAAAAATGCATACACTGTTCCATGCATAGTGTTTCTTAGATCTAGGGCGACCAAAAATTTAGACAGGAGAAGGGCGAAACTAAGAACCTATCAGCTCTATCATGATCAAACTTCCTTGGTGTCTCATTGAACAATATACAATAAGTTGTTGCTTGACTTCCTGTAGTATCTAGTAGATGAACGTGACTAATGAGTTTGCCTGACCTTGATGGAGGACCATATAGGCGATTGCTTCCAGACTCGTCACCAGCCACTTTGCAGAGCCCGAGCCGGCATGAAGAAGCCATACTTCCATTGTCAGGTTTTAGAGGCAGCATCGTTGTCTTGCTTAGCGTCGTGTCTTTATGTTCTTTCCTTTTATTCCTTGTCTTTGGATTCTCGGGAGGCCCCTCTTGTGTGAGTACCGGCTTCCCCCTTGTTCGTGCTTGTTGCGTATGTGTCCTAATTGTGCATTTTAGAGGGGGATAAGAGTCCATGTAAACTCCTTTTCCCCCCAAAAAGACTCTTTTAAGGGGGGGCCCAATAAGCACCCCCTGTTAAAAGGGGCCCAATTCGATCCCAAACTTCCCCTTCTTTTTAGAAGAAGAATGGGGGAAGTGAACGTGGGTTATCCTTGCTTGTTGTTTGAAGGATCCAGATCTGAACTTGTCTTTTTTGGCAGTTTTTGTCTCCTTCTAGAGAAAAAAAGCATTGTTTGTTGTTCCCTTCTAGGCTACGAAGACTGGTTTCCCAGTTTATCCTCGTCGACAAAGGAGATCACGGGTTTGGGAAGCTTCGACAGAAGCCCTGTTTCTTGGAAGTCTTCTTTACTCATAGGAACCTGTCGGCATGCCGGTACTATAAAAAACTCTGGTTCAATCTATGGCATTATTTCCAACCTGATTGGTGGCTGATCCTCATTCGCCAATTGGGTGGTCCTGTTGGTTGAAAATTCAACCATTCCAATTCTTAGTTACACTGACAGATCTTTCATGGGTCTTTGGCACGTGGCTAAACTCCGACAATTGAATTGATGTTGTGCTCGACAGAAGGACGCTCGACCGATTCAATATTTGTTTGACCGTCATTTGCAGGGCTTAATTCAAGTGATTCACGGATCTCTGTCAGCCCGTGAAGCTCCGTCGGACCCTACAATTGTCCAATGTTTCTACTGCAGGAGGATCCTCACATGAACTAAGGATATCCAAATCGCTGTAACAACGTTCTTTCCAACGGTGGCATACAATGGTCAATCCAATGACTTTTGACGGATCCTTGATAATAACGGAGTTGGAAACTCACTGATCCACGGACGTGATCGGTGCACCCATTTAGTTATAACGGTCCAAATATAACCAATCCAACATAATCAATAAAGGGATCACTGCACCGATCAACGATCGTGATCGGTGCACCCGATTCATTATAAGGGTGCAGATTATATCTGAATATAAGTGAATACATCCATTGTATTCTGTTACAATGGATATATCTCAAGCAACGTTAAACGAGAGAACTACGTCTTGAGTGTTTTTATATATATTATCAAATTTTGGGAATAACCCCATTTGACTCCTCAGAGTTGAGTGGATTTCTCACATCCTCCTGGAGTTTTAGTTTAAATAGGTAAACTAAAGGGTGACTTTGGGATCTAGATGGAACGAAGTGGGAAATCTAAACTATTTTCTAGACTTTGGGATCTAAAGGGTGACCTGCTCGATCGCATCTCGATGGCCATGCTCCTAGGATAACCTAGGTGGTTTTTGAAAAATGATGCAATGCAAGAATGACGTCTATGCGCGGTCGGAGATGTGTTGTGGGCGTCCACAGCCGGGCTCTGATACCAATATGATGCAGGACGTACGTCTAGAATGTCGTCACCGAGTATGATGGCTCGGCGACGATAAAGGATATGTATCGGGAGCGGCGATGTTGTCGTCCGACGGTACCCTAACAGGTATGTAACTACGTGAATGCAGAATGACCTAAATATCATACGTGCAGGCTCCGACTCGAGGGGCGCCGAGCTCCAAGCTTGGACGGGTCATCGTGTGATGGCGACGGTGGCCTCTCGTACCTTGTCGGAGCGACTCGGGCGTCTACGGCTGAACGAACTCAATCCGCAGGGCTCGCACGTAACGGATGTACTCGTCCGCACCGGTAGGACACTCAAGACGTAGTTCTCTCGTTTAACCTCGCTCACCTACCTAGCCCGAGCGCGGTGGGGACGGGACGAAAATATACTGCAAAGGATAAAGAACGAGCGACGGAAGAGGACGGCGTACCTCGTCGACGGGGTCGTGATGCCGGTTCTCGTCTTCGTCACTAGCGTACCGGAGCGGGTCGGGTGATGGGGCGCCGGAGAGATCACGGCGGCTCGACATGCAGCAAAGTGCCGGAGCGACTCGTAAAGATGGGTCATCAAGGGGTCTAGGCATCGGAGCGCCTTTCAAGCGGAGTTGGCGGTTACGCGCGAACGGCGCGGAGCGGTGCAGGGCAGCGTGGTCATCGGCGAGCGGGCGGTGGGACGACATTGCTAGCACGGCGGCGATGTAGCCGTGGTCGGACGACGGCGGTCACGGCGAGCGCGACACGGAACGATAGCTTGGCGAGGGCGTGAGCGGAGCGGCGGCACAGCGGTGCGGCGGCAGGCAGCACGGTGGTGCGGCGGCGGCGCACGAGCGGCGCGGCGGTGGTGCGCGGGCGGCGCAGCGTCGGCGCGGGCGCGCACGGGCGCGCGCGCGTGGGCGGCGCTCAAGCGGCGCGGCGCTGGGCGCGCATGAACGGCGGCGGCGTGTGGGGGCGGTGCGCGACGGCGGCGGCGGCGACTCCCCTTCCTCCTTCCTCTCCCTCTCCTTATTCTTCCCTTTCCTTCCTCTTGTAACCTAGGGCACCTTCTCTTCCCTTATAATGGGGAGAAGAGTCGGGCCCTAAGTGGGCCATAACGGGTCCGACTTGGGGGCCCTTCTAAATGGGCTCCCCTTAACAAATACAAGACACAACTAAACGAAATAAGGCGAAATGAAGGGGAATTTAGGGGAAGAAACAAGGGGGAAAAGGGGTGGATAGAGAGATCCATCCCCTTAGCGAAAACAACGAAACACGACCGTCGTGGGGGCGACGAAACAAGACAAAACGGACAAAAGAGGCGGCATAAAACAAAACATGAAAGAAAGAGAATGGAACGTGAGGAAGATAACCGGAGCAAGGTCACCCGGTCTTCAACGTCGCGGGCGCAGGGCGCGGATGACGTCGATGACGATCCTTGATGGCATGCGCCATCAGCAAGGGAGTGCCCTGAAATGCAGAAAAGCTTTCAAAACTAGAAATCTACAAATGGAAGAGCAGAGGCACACTCAGAGCAAGCATCAAAAGAAATCGAGCAATGCCTGCTATCCAGATAGTGGTGCAACACACCACATTACCTCAAGTCAACGCAACATCACATCAAGCCAGGAGTATAATGGCAATGACACACAACAAATCGGTAATGGAACAGGTTTGAAGATTCTTTCTATTAGGTCATAAAAAATCTCCACTTCAAATCGTACTTTATACTTAAGAGATATTTTGCATGTTCCAGAAATGACAAAAAAATTGTTATCCATACAAAAGTTAACTATAGATAACAATGTCTATGTCGAATTTCATAGTACTTTTTGCCTTGTGAAGGACAAAGCTACAGATCAGATTCTTCTCAAGGGCACAGTTAGAGATGGTCTCTACTATCTCAAGCCGCATCCATCCACCAAAGCTGCGTTGACTAGGGAAAGAGCCTCCACGGAAATCTGGCATCAGAGGCTTGGACATCCTCAAATGCGAATTTTACATTCCATTGTTAGAAAATTTGGATTTCCCGTCTCCGATTCGAATAAAAGACATATCTGTCATTCATGCAATATTTCAAAATCTCATAAATTACCCTTCTCTCCCACAAATCATTTCTCTCTAAACCCTTTAGAGATCATACATTCGGATCTTTGGGGTCCAGCACCTGTCAATTTACATTCGGGATACTCCTATTATGTGATCTTTATTGACGATTTTAGTAGATACACATGGTTGTATCCAATAAAAAGAAAAAACGACCTTCTTCAAACATTTGTCGATTTTTGAACCAGAGTTGAAAATCAGTTCAGCTCAAAAATCTGTTAACTTCAATCAGACTGGGGTGGAGAATATCAAGGTCTCCACCCATATCTCAAAACTAAGGGAATTGTACATAGGATTTCTTGCCCTCACACACCAGAACAAAATGGCACAACACAGAGGAAACATAGGCATTTAGTAGAAACAGCTCTGGCCTTGATTAAAAATGCTCATATGCCTTCCAAATTCTGGGATGAAGGTATCTCTACGGCAGCCTTCCTCGTAAATCGAATGATCACACCCGTTCTCCAGCATAAATCTCCCTATGAAACCTTGTTTAAATTGTCTCCTGACTATAATTTCCTACAGACATTTGGGTGTTTATGCTATCCATACTTAGGATCATACTCTAGGAATAAGCTTGATTCCAGATCAGAAAATGTGTGTTTATGGGCTACAGTCATCTGCACGTGGGATACAGATGTTTCTCTCTGGAGTCAGGCAAATTTTTTATTTCACGACATGTGATATTTTATGAAGATATCTTTCCTTTCCAGGATAGTATGAAAACTGATGGGAACGGTATTATTGGAGCATACACAACAGCGCAATATCACCCTATCAACATGAAAGAATCTCCACCTAAAAATTTACAATTATCTTCAGACAATTCGAGTCTAGAATCTGACCCCGATACAGATACTCCAGATATCTTGGATGTCCCCAAAGGTAACATCTCCTCCACTCCCCCATCCACCCGTCTACTCCTCCATCCACTCCATCGACGGTTGAACTTGAGGCTGATAAGTTGATAGAAAGATTTCCTGAAATTGCCCCTACTCTGAATCAAACACCTGATCCAGGCGACATTATGAAGGTCAAACCACTTCGCAATGTCTATCAATCAGACAGTTTGAGACAAATCAAACCCAAATCTTTAATGCCTTTACAATTCGCCATCCACTTCCAAAATATTTTCTGTCAACTCCAGCTGCCCTCATTATCGAACCTACTTCCTTTACTGCTGCATCCAAGAGTGTGCACTAGATGAAAGCTATGGAAGTAGAATACCAAGCTGTCCTAACTAACAATACTTGGACATTAGTACCTAGAAATAATAACCTTCATGTTATCGGGTGTAAATGGGTATATAAACTAAAATATAAGCCTACAGGAGAGATAGATAAGTATAAAGCTCGGTTGGTTGCAAAGGGGTACAACCAACAAGAGGGCTTTGACTTTCATGAAACTTTCAGCCCAGTAGTAAAACACACAACTGTTAGATTGTTACTTTCATTGGCCATCAGTAACCACTGGAATATTCACCAATTGGATGTTTCGAATGCATTTTTACATGGTGACTTGGATGAAATCATATACATGGAACAACCTCCAGGATTCAAGAGTAAGTTTAATCCTAAACATATTTTTCATTTGCATAAATCTTTATATGGTCTAAGGCAATCTCCCAGAGCATGGTTTACCAAGTTAACTGAATGTCTCTCAGAACTTGGTTTCCTTGCTTCCAAAACTGATACCTCCTTATTTTTTCAATTACAAACAAATCCTATTTTTATTCTCATTTATGTTGATGACATCCTGATCATGTCCCGATGCTTCTGAAATTTCTAAACTTGTATATCATCTAAATTCTCGCTTTGCCATTAAGGACTTAGGTCCTGCTAATTTCTTTCTTGGAATTGAGCTAATTAAACACGAAAATGGCTTTGTTCTATCGCAATCAAAATACATTGCATCCATCCTACATCGGGCAAACATGGTTAACTGTAAACCGTCCTCCACTCCGTGTGCTATCTCTTCTTCTCAAAACAATGAACCATCTTCGTCAAATGAGGTCGTTCTGTACCAACAACTAGTTGGATCTCTCCAATATTTGACTCTCTCTCGACCCGATATTGCATTTGCGGTCAAAAAAGCCTGTCAAAAGATGCACTCACCATCTCAGAGTGACTGGCAAGCTTTAAAACATCTTATCAGGTATCTGAAGGGAAGTATTTTATGTGGATTGTTATTTCATCAACATTCAGACGTAAGGATCAATGCATTTAGCGATGTAGATTGGGCAGGTGACAGAGGAGACAGACGATCCACAAGCGCCTTCCTCCTCTACATTGCCAAAAACCATGTGTCCTGGAGCTCCAAGAAGCAGCCGACGGTTGCCCGCTCAAGCACAGAAGCTGAGTACAAAGCTTTGGCGAATTGCGCTTAAGAAGTTATCTGGATACAATCGCTTCTCAAGGAGCTTCACCAAATGCTTTCGGGCAATCCAATATTGTGGCGTGACAATATTGGAGCCACATACCTCGCCGCCAACCCTGTCTTTCACGCCAAAACCAAACACATTGAGATAGACTTTCACTTCGTATGGGAGCAGGTTGCCCAGCAAGAACTTACGCGTTCGTTTCGTGGGGAGCGCTGGCCAACTCGCCAACGCTCTCACCAAGCCCCTTCCTACGGACCGATTCCTCTAGCTCCGAACCAAGCTCAACGTCTTCGACACTCCAATAGACAGGAGTTAACACCAGAAGACCACTACGCCAACATGAGTTACGGTCTTTAGTTAGGATCTAATCCAGATTAGTTAGTAAAATTAACATATCTACTAGACTCGTTAGAGAATTAGATGATAGGATTAAATATAGAATAGGATTAAATATAGACAATCAGGATTAAATCTAGTTAGGATTATAACGGCTAGGATCATAATGGGTCCACTGCACCGATCGACGGACGTGATCAGTGCACCCATTTAGTTATAACGATCCAGATATAACCAATCTAATGTTATAAAGAAAGGGATCACTGCACCAATCAACGATCGTGATCGGTGCACCCGATTCATTATAAGACTGCAGATTATATCTGAATTTAAATGAATATATCCGTTGTATTCTGTTACAACGGATATATCTCAAACAACGGCTACTTACTGTTCTTACACTCTTATACGACTTATAAAAATAAATCACTGTAACTATCAATCTATGGATTAATAACATGATCTTCTACTACTTTGTGTCTCGCCTCCTCTCCATCTCTTCTATCTCCGTTGTTAAAAGTGCACGAGGATTCGTTTTCTCACACTTGACAGCTGCATCATCGTCCATTGGAGTAACACAAAACCAGTCGCTAGCTGCCTGTTTCATCGTACTACAATCATCATCGTTAGGCCCTTCTTCCCAGTCTCTCTCCGTGGCTTTATAAACGACGAACCATTCATTTGCGGACCAATCTCGCTCTCCAAAATACATTCTCAAGGGTTTTATTCATTGAAGCCGCTGATCGTCCACTTCCATGCATGACTCTTTGCCTGGATTATGGCGCTTGGATTTTGTATCAATTCCGGTTGCACATCGCATCTACACCTGGATCTCCCGTGCACTGCTACCGATTCTTCCAACACCAAACCACACGTCACGCTCATATTCCCTCATTACATTGCTATTATTTCTTTTTGTACTGTTCTCTAATTCTCGTCACCCGAGAGCGATTGATACAAAATAAAGGTTTGCCATCAAAATTGAGAGCGGAATTTATTTGTCAGTGCCCGATTTCTTTGTTTGTGGAGACAGTAAGGACGCTCATGAATGGCGAACGTTCCCTATCATGTTGGCATGCAAACTGAACACTTGGATCATGGGGAGCCTTTCCATGTCTTAATTTCCCATCTCATCTAGTTGTGTTTGCACCAGATCGCTGAATAACAACATCCTTCTTGTTATAAGGAGCGCATTAATGGCTCATTATAACATCGCAATGACCGATGCCATAATCAGCAAATTATTACTTCAAAATAAGCAACGTTGCACTAGCAGCGAGGCAAAAGGTATGTTGTTTTTATTTTATTTGATTTAATTTTTTTTTGCGATAAATGCAATCAGAGAATCTATCTTCACGTGCGTTTATTAAGTACAAATCTTCACTTATTACATTCAATTAACACAGAATCGAATTGCCACGTGCATTGGTTGCACGTGGAAATCGATTCCGCAAGCATTTATAAAGTCAGAAGATTTCTTGTAGGCGGAAACGATTAGCCACGTGCATTGATTGCACGTGGCAATTGATTCTGCGTGCATTTAGTTTAAGAAACAATAAAAAATATGTGTGCCTTTTCTATTAATTTTTTTTAGGGAATCGGATTATGCAACGTGACACTTTCTCATCCGCGTAAATGGAGCATTATTTAGCAATGATCACGGCCTGTAGAAGCATGCAAATACATTTCAGAACGTGATCGAGAGTGTATGAAACAAGGAAAAAGTGTCAGCCAATTCAAAAATGTCATTTTTTAGATGCCTAAAAGAGAGATAAAATGATCCAATGGCCAGGATTAAGTGTTAGTAAATCTGCAATATCTTGAGGTCTAGCTGTCCAATTGTGTCCAAAATTTGAGGGCAGGTTTGTCTTTTCTCCATCTACAATCTAGACAGTTGGATTCTTAAATGGAGTTTGGGAAGAAGGGAAAATTCACTTTTGAAAGCTCACCCAGAGGAATCGGCCAGGAAGGACACATGTGATGCTTTGGAAGTCGACTAATGTTGATTCATCATTGGAAGTTGTAAGTTTCTAATTTTGGTTTTGAATTTCTTCTTGAACAATTCTAACACGACCAGGCATGGGCGAAATGTAAATGTGCTAGAAATTGATTAGATGGTGATTATTATTGCATTTTGATTCAATATCTGACTTTTAATCATTAGTTCTACATTGATTTTCATCCAATTTGGCATCTTAGATCTCTAGATTAGGGTCGAATTGCACCTTTAACTCATTTTCCCCCAAATTGTTCTACTTTCTCTCTCTATGTTAATTCGTCTACTTTCTCTCTATAGATTTCAAAATTGATTATTTTATAATTCAATTCAATATATTTAAAATCTAAAACCAAAATTTTATCAAACAATTAGTCCATCTTCAAATCAAGTTTTAAAAATCCCTTTCTTGCTTATTAATTCCTAAATTTTAATACATAAAAATTATATTTGTAGTTATCTTGATTCGAATATTGGTAATCCGAAACGGATATAAGAACCTAAGTTATCTTACCTATATTCCATTGACCGAAAATATTAATATCAAAATTAAGCTTTTGCAAAATTTTGATTAGTTATAACATTAATTCAGTATTGGAATAATTTATTTGAAATATGATTAAAATTCTTGATTAGCGCCTCCCTGTGGTTTCACCCCTTGTTGGCTCTATACATAGTATTTAGTGATTAAGGGTTATTATAAATTTTATTGTATAAGTCTAAAAGCAAAAATAACCACATTTTTAGACACCCAAATGCAGGCTTATCAGATGGGTTTCCGGGAAAGGATCATGTGATTTCTAGTCTGGATTCAGGTTCCGTCCCTCCCATATTTCGTAACAGGCCTTTCATATTCAAGTTGTGGGTTAGTTCCAGAACTTTCGCCTTTAGTTGACCCAGTCTTAAGGAGTTTGAATATATTTCTATAGTGGGCTTTTTGTGTATTGGGGTCTTCATATTAACCATTTATTCTATCTGTATCCCAAATTCACCACCATGTGTAACTAAGTCCTGTTTGCAAATAAAACCTCAAGAAGACATTGTAAAAAATTGACAATATAAATGTAAAAATAGAGCTTACAAAAATAAATCATGAATTTCTCATGTTATCAATGGATGGTGAATAATGCAAGTGAAGATCAAATAATATGCTATAAAAAGGAGCATAAAAGCATGATTCTAAATAGAACAATTTAGCTTAAATTAATTTAGGTTAAATTATGAATGTCACGTATTTGGCAGATATTTCATAGACAGTTTTCATTTGGGCATTATTCTGAACATCTAGTATGCATTCAAAGGTCTCCTAGGAGTGAAACCATGCTCTTTTGATTTTTCTCATAATAAATATTAAATAAACACTGCTTGAATAAATTCATGTACTAAAATTACTCTTACTTGTCTTCTTAACTTTCTCATCTTATATACTCATTCTACTACCTATCTCAATATCATCTTTTATTCTGAAGCGATAAATCTCATCCATAATCTTACTTGCTTACTATTTTGAATATCAATAAAAATGTATTAATCGTAAGAGGTAATCTAGTCATCTGATCTCATAACTATCTTAACTCTCCCTTTCACTAGTTCTCTGTGTCACTACTTACTAATAGTTATTATTAAATATAAGCTTAATTCTCTTTAATTATAATTCACGAATTAAATTTGCTTCTAAAGGACAGTCCCTGTAGAAATAACCTTTTTTTATTGCCTGAAAGATCAGGTTGGAGTCACCACCCTTAGTGTATCGTAACACTATTTGGACTCAGTCGTTACAGATTGTGAGTCTCCTGTAGAAATAACCTTATTATGACTATACATCTGAGTCAGTCTTCTATAATTAACAAAATTATTTGATTTAGGCAAATAAAACGTACCACGACACTATAATTAACATATCAATTTGTGTCTATTTCCTATATTATGTTTTTAGTAAATGTTATTTTCATGCCTGGTGTGAACTATTTACATTATATTGTTGATTTAACTAATAAAGGTAATATTATGGTTTCTAACCTTATATTTTTCTAGTTTATGCTTATGCTGTTTAACTATTTCAAGGCAATTTTTTTGATATAATATTTACATGATAGTTTTGATATGTTATTCAAGAACAAGTTTTTTTATAAGTTTCCAACTCTTCTACATCAGTTCTTACAAAACATTAGTAGGTAAGGTACTTGAAATATTGTTTTAAGATATTTCATGCTGAATATGGCAAAAAATTATATACCTTGTTAATTATTGCTCTTTGTATCTGGTAAAAAAACAGGTTTGGACTCTCATGTCATTAAATAAACTCATTTGGAGTTATCTAACTCTCAATTATTTGTATATTCAATGACCTTATTTCTGCAATAGCAGCATAGGAAGCAGGATAGGGGTATGAGAGAGAGACAGTGAGTGAGCAAGAACAATATAAAAATTAGGAGACACAAAATAGTGAAAGGAAGATAGAAAACTGAGCACAGAGCAGAGGAATTCAACAGGTTTCTCCATATTCAATATATTTTTGCTAATACAGTGATCAAGGAAATTAGGAAGTTTATTTTACTATGATTATGTGGTTCTAAGTAGATTTTAAAAATGTTAAATTCATGATTTAATTAAATTCACATGAATTTTCCAGTAGTTAATGTGGCTGTCTCCCCCTGGACTGGTCCTTGAAGAATAAACGTAAATTAGAATGCAAACTCAATGAGAAAATGAATTATGATACTAATAGGAATGATACTAACTATATAGTTATATGATGTCACATAAAATGTGCGGTAATGATAATATATATAAGAATGATATACGGAGGATAGCACTATGAGTGTTTACGTGATATATTTACGAGGCCAAAGTAAGCAAGTTGATAATGTAAAATTTGAAATAGATGTAATAGATAAATCATATAATTTGAGAAAAAAATTGACAGTTAGAATAATTTAAGTTGTGTTATGGCACAGGCTTTGAGCCAGATCAACTCGAAACATAGTCTCCATTGGTGTTTTAATTTTTTTATGGTCATTGGATGTTAGCCTATGATTCTCTCGTCTTGTTTTATTTTCTTCCATGTCCCTAATGATGCTGCAATGCAAAAGGCAAACAAGTTAATCCCATGACAGAAACGAAAAATGACTTTTAATAATGTCAATTCAGCTTATCCCTTTAGGTTGTCTTTGATATCTTATCATGACCGTGCAGATTTTATACAAGGACTTCCCATTGATATGAGAAAGAGCAAAACACCAGAGTAGGTGCTTGGAAGAGATTGGCTCAGCTCCCTAAGACACTCCTCCAATGGGCGCTACCATGTTGGTAACAAGTTGTGACAAAAAAAGTAATGGTACAAAAGTTTCATGAAAGACAAGTTTAGCTGTTATATTGACCTATTTTTAAAATAAAATATGATAATAATGTTGGAACCTTTCTGGCAGAGAGGTGATTGTCTCTTATATATTCATCTGCTATGCAAATGTGTTGTTCTTCCTTACATCAATCACATCTCAAAAACTATTTTGCTCTTTTTGATCCACCGATTTTTAGATTTCATAAGGCTGCAAACCTGGAATAAGGCTTCATAATTGTGTTTAATTAATTTGTGCTATATTTATTTCTTGAGAATTGGGAATTGCACTTCTATGTGTGTTGGACCACCTTCAAAAGACATCGCTTTTATTTTAGTATTAAAGAAAAAATTCTGAGGACACTTAAATGCATCTTTGAAAAAAAATACAAATTATAGTCAAAGCACATGAAACTGGGATAACATCAAAAGTATGAATGCACTTGAAAAAGCATCATGTCAAGAAACACGATTATAATGCCTTTTACTAAATATTCTAGCACATCTGGAAGGTAAGCAAAGTAACTTTTGTTGGAGCTTACTATGAGTGTGGTTCTTCCTTTATCCCTTATGGTTCATCCAAAAGGTTAAGAATTTAAAACATTTCATGTACAAAGTGATGATGCATATACTTGAAGTAGAACAGCCATATCACGTGCAGCAGCCAATACAACTTATGAAAAGGCAAAGCTGAAAGAGTCTATTGTAAAAGTGTAATTATAGTGGACACTTGCACCACCTAAAATTGTATTGGATCACTCTGAATTTTTTTGATGAAGCATGAATGATCACTCTGAATTTCAGAATGCTTTTTTAAAAATTACTTTTCACATACCTCTGAAGGAAATCATTTCTATTTGTTCACTTGGTGATCTAACAAAGCATCTTTTTTGAGAAGGGAGAGCGATCATCCATTTACAAAAGAGCCACCATCTGCAGCATCTATAGTTGAACAGAAGAATTTGAAACTCTATACTCTTAAAACACATGAATAACACAAAGCAGGTGATTTGAAATTGAAGGAAACAGAAGACAATGCCAACAAACGCCAAAAGTTTGTGAATTTTTTGGTAGTACTATTTTATTTTTTCGATTATCATTTCCCATTTTTGTGCATTTAACCATAATGTATTCATATGTTTATTTAAGGATAAAGCATTGAGGCGATACCTAGGATGTGGTATATTTGATACAGTGCGGCAACCATATGGAACCAATGGGAGCTAGAAGCAGCATTTAATGATAATTTTATTTTCCGATATGGACTTTATAGAATGGACTCCATGACTTTTTTTTCGGAAAAATTACTTTTTTCTTTTTTTTGGCATCAGCTAGTCATCCTGGCCGGACTGGGATCAGACCACTAGCTGAGACGATGGGTTGAGACCATACAAAACTTTAAGTAAGATTTAGGTATTTGCTAAAAGACTGGGACTTTGAGTGAAAATATCCAGCCCTAAATTAACTATAATACCATGTTATTTTTTACAAGACTGAGTATGTAGTTAACATTATGGAATTCAAGGGGAACGATCCTCACAACCTGGAAGCAACGTATAAGTATAGAATTATAATTCATTAGGTTGAAGTTGGATGCCCAAATGTGACGAGATGCAAGGGATGTCAAATACGGAAATAGTCAAATAACTGGGTCGACATTTGTCCAAAGCGAAACATGATTTGGAAGATGCGGAAATCTCAATAAAGGCTATCTGATATATGTCCAGCCGGTCAAAAAACCGCAGAAAGAAAGGCAAAGTCACATGTTTGGTGGGACTGATAGTGATTTGTTCTGAACGAGAGGCCGTCCATTCACACCTCTCAAGATAGGAGTGCCCGAGAAGGAGATGGAGACAAGGAAATATAAACAGGGCGAGGGACCACAACTTCGCTGTGGAGCCCTCCAGAGGTCACCCCGTGGACCTCCCACCGCCTAAGGGGTCTCGATTAATTCTCTTACTCCCTCGGTGGTTAATGTGTAAACTCTCCTCCCGCAGTCGTCCGCTAAGGACTATATCTCATATGTGACGATCAAAATGGAACTATATTGGCAAGGTATCCATTTTCTCATGCACCCTTAAAGCATATCTATCCGAGTTATCATTACATTAATGAGTTGTATTTCGAAAAGAGTAAAATTGGGACAGAGGATAGTGGTACAAATAATCCATCTTAAGTTATCAGCGTTTCCTGTAGGAAACACAATTTGACATTGCGAATTGTCACCATCTAACATGCGCAGCTGGAGCATGTATCCATTATATATGAGGGTTTGTGAGAACCATTAATGTATTCGAGAAGTTATTTCTGTTACCATAAACTCGAAAATAAAGAGATCTTTCGGTGAAAGCAAATAAACTAACAGAGACTAGTCATGTACTTTTAACGCTACACAATACGGAATAGAGATGACGGAATCAGCACATGGGGGAACTGATTGTACATTTGTTTTGTGCTTTTTTTTTTCTACTAATTCATAGCCGCACTCTCTTGATAAACATCATCCACTTATCAGGCTAGGATTAGGAGATGGGAGATGGGCTTTGAGGCTTGCTAAGGTCTGATGAAATAGGCAGAGTACCACTCGGTTTTATCAATTTGAAGATACAATTGACTATATTAGCCGAAACAAAAAGAAACAGAGTTAGTATTAAAGTTGTGACAGATGTCAGGGTCAGGGCACTTTTGTTCCGTTGGAGCTTGGAGTATTATGTATCAGAGTCCTGTCCTGGCTATCGGGGCCTGGACTTCAATTTTACATGGAGACCTCATTAAAAATATGAACGCAACATTAAACCGTAAACTTGATGAAATGGATTCTAATTCCTAAAAGACCTCTATCACCTCTCATTTAAGCTATATCTAAAAGTGACAGGCTCTGATTAGTTTGAAGAACTCACTTTAATGATTAATTTCGAAACTGACATCAAAAACATAAAGAGCCCCCACATATTTGATCAATATTTTGTGAAATACCAATTAGAAACGGTCTTCCTCAAATGAGGTAATCTCTCGATTGATAATGACCAGACGTATTCAACGTGACGATCCGTCCATTAAACTCAGTTAAGATCCATTTTTGACTTTGAGATCATTGAGTTCTTCTGGTCTTAAGGTCAGGGAGTGAAAGAGAGAGAAACCTCGCCGCCGAAGGCTATATAAGAATCATCGTTGGGCTTCCATTGAGATCAAGTTATGATGGCGAGGACAAAAGCTTTGGTTTTGGTACTCTTATTCTTCATGTTCGGCGTCATCGCCGAGGGTGCGGCGTCTGGCTATGACTATAACTTCCCGCTGCACTGTCTCGGTCACAACTACGATAGTGCAAACCAAAAATACCCATATATTCCCTCTCTCTACGCCAACTCCCAACGATCCCGCCTCCTTGTGCAGCGGCCTAGGCCGCCGGCGCCAATTCCAAATCGTCCGGCGCAATCTGGAGGGCTGCCCTGCCGTCCGCCCTCCCCGCGGCCCTCACCGCCACCCCTTTCCCCGCCAAAGAGGGAGTCTCCGTGGTAAAGGGTGCGCCCACACAAGGGTTCGTCCACCCCACCCACACAACAGTCGCCACCGTACCAAATGTAAGCTGGCTCGGGATACAACTCCCAATACTATGTATTCCTGCACTGTCCCGGAAAATACGTCACTTTATTCATTTTTGTTCTTCCGTTTCTACTGTTTTTTTGGGATGCTATCTTTGATGAGTATGCAGTTTCGCCTTCTCTATTCCGTTTTTCACCCTCGTTGTCATCTCTCCACGCGTTTGTCTTTGTCGACTTTAGTGTAACAATCTTGAAGCTGCTCTTTGTGTCGCAGCGTGGGAGTAACTCTCAACTACGGTATCTGGGGTCTGAGGTACCCAAGCAGCTTGTAAGATCTATATTTGTTGAGAAAGATGAAAATAATCAATAAATTTTGCCTGAAGAGAATTCTCGGAACACAGTTCACCTCTGCAGGGCGTCACACCCTCTCACAAGGAAGAAGAGAGAATAGAGAGATCAAAGGACCAAAAAACTCAAGTATTATTCACTTGTAGAAATCATCCAAGCGGTAGCTCTTATGTCGGTCAAAAATGCTGGCTTGGTCTTAATGACTCTATCTAGCGGAAAAAAGTAATGGCTTTTCGAAGTAATGAAAAAAGTCCATGTGTTTTGCAATTTTTAACGATTCCGTGACATCAACTTTTGATCCACGACGCATCTGAAGAAAGCTCTTACGGACTTTCTACTTTTATCTCGGCACAGAAGCCGGACTCAGATTATATTTTTATCGTTCGCAATGGAAGATAACCGGTTTGAGTACTGGATGATTTGTTTCTTTTGCACAAAGCCTCTTTATTGTGCAAAACATGGCAAATGATGACCAAGGAACCTCTTCAGCTATCCATTTTTATTTCCATTTTGGTTACTATGTCTAGGTCAATGTTTCAGCAACGTTCGCAAATGTTTAAGAAACAATGGAAACACATTCAAATAATCATTTGGTTGGCTTTTGGTCTCTTACGATGACCTTACGTTGTGCAGATAATATATTCCCTTTCCGATGATAATTGAAGGACTCTCTATGGATAGAAATAGTAATAATACATCCTCTTTAATAATTTCTCATATTTAACCATAGAACTAGAGGGAATTTCCCTCGTTAAAGTAGAAGAATACTTTTTCGTTTTTTCATTGAAATAATATCTGTGTTTCGCAGAATCTAAATATCTTGTTTATAAGCACTGCAGTATTTTATCCCAAAATAGAATCAAAGCTGACATTTTGTGATTTCCGTCATATCATAAAAGTAAAATTAACAATTAAAGATGTGTCAGCTTAATTCGATGTTAAGTTCTTACTTTACTCATGTCCATATTTTGTTTGAATTAACTTTTTTGAATGATGACTTGGCTCAGAAACAAACAAACAAAAAAAACCAAAAATAAAATAAAATAAAACAAAGAGGAAACTGATTTGTAAAATCTATTTGTTTACATGATGGATAGAATATTTCAAAATTCCTGATACATTGCAGGGTTGTAAGTGATATCTGCATATTTATATAAAATTAATTTTGAATGATTAATAAAATGACGTTAGTTTTTTACTGTTACTCTAATAGAATAGACATTCATATTTTTTATAAATAAGTTTATCCATGTAGTCTGTACCGTTTTCCCATTAAGTTTAGCATAAATGGGCCAACAATATGCCTGGTAGATTCCTAAAAGAAAGAGAATGTTATGATTCTGTGAGGGGCATATGTGGGATATAAGTGCTAACACATTTTAGAATAAAAGGAAGAGACTCTATCTGACTCGGAAAGCTTTCTTGGTTGATTTGTTTTTGTGCTTGCTTCACTTCTTGTTTGACTGGATGATTCAGAAACAAAAAGCATCAAGAAGTAATCATGCTACCTCGAGATTCAGTTCTTGATGAAAACATTCTTCTCCCATCAGGTGGCCAAAAAATCAAGCCGTTTCAAACATCAGAAATGAAAATATCGTGTTTTATCTTCAACTTTTTTGTTTTGTATTATACTTAATCCCATGGAAACAGTTCAACTATTGAGCTATGAAATTATTCCTATTACTACATCGGAAGATTTACTTGATCTTTAGAATCTTATATTGGAAAATGTCCTTTTAATAAGATACGGGGAACGGCAAGCGTCATCCGTCAGGTCACACGTCACCGTGACGGACACGTGACGGATGATGTGGCGGTGACGGTGACGGTTTTCAGGATTGGTGACAGCGACAGTGACGAAGATGGCGTGGCGGTGACGTGATGGTGACGGGGTGCCCTGGACGCGTGACGTGACAGAACAGTCGTCACGGATGACAGCCATGACGTTCTTTTTAATACGTTTTACTAAATATATTTATTGATGGACAATTATGAATATATTTAGTTAAAAAAATAGTTTCTTGACGGAAAATTAAGGATTTAGTGATGTTTGTTTGAATAAATATTGATAATCAATTTGTTGACAGAAAAATGTTAATAAAATGAATTACATAATTATTTTATTGACAGAGAAATGAAGGATTTTGTCGAGGAATTTATTGAGTTGTCTCTAAGACCTTTTTGTCTGTCTCATCTCAAACCTGGTTCCTTATTATTTTTTATTCTAATTCCTAAATTTGAGATAATTTAATTGTAAAGATACTTAAAAATTGTGTTTTGTTTCTTGTTACGCAATACTTAACCTTTATTTTCTCGAATCCTTGGGTTTAGACATTACTTTGGTGATCTTACTTCTTTGTGCGCCATAATAAGAAAGAAGCTGGCGAAACAGCTGGATGAGCTAATATCCCAAGCGCCCAACAATTCTTATTCAAGGGAAAGTCAAAGATTCGATTCGGATTTTGTAGAGCCAATACTGTTGCTGCCTGCGCGTAGGGCCGCCCCCCACTCCCATCCCGGTTTGGGGGTTATGTTTTTGGAACAGATGGCTTGCCTCGAATCAACGCTTTTCTTGCGACATGCTATGTTTTCTCCCCCATTGCTAGTAGGTTGATGGATCGCACATTCTTCAGTTCCGTCAGAATCTTTTTGTCCATAACTCAAAATAGTAATGGTGATTAAATGAATAGTGAGAAATCATGAATATAATTAATTTAATAATTAATTTCTTGACGGAAATATTAAGGATTTAGTGACGTATTTTAAATAAATTTAAGAAATTAAATGAATGATGATAAACTATGAATAGAATTAAATTGGTAATTAATTTATTCACCCTTAGATTAAGGATTTAGTCTCCTGACAAAAAAACTAATTTTTAAATTTTATTAGGTTTTTTTAATAAAATTTAATAATTACTTTATTGACAGAAAATTATGAATATTATTAATTTAAAAATTAGTTTTTTGATAAAACATTAAGGACTTAGTGATGTATGCTTTAATACATTTGAATAGTTAATTTAATGACCAAAATATGTGAATGTAATTAATTTGTTGTCGGCCGTTTGCTGTTATTTTTTATTGTTTTGATTTTTTAAAGAGTTTTTCTCTAGACTCAAAACTTTCAGCATTTTTCGTTGAATAAATTTACATTAAAATATATGTACACTTAAGAGAGAGAAAAAGAATATTTTCACCTTTTATTGAGATTTTTGGGGATCACAGTTCTGTCAAAAAATATTTCCCGAACTTGAAATTATAGCAAATGAAAACTGAGAGACTTGACGTTGGTTATGTATACAACAAGTATTAATGCGCTTAGGAGAATAAGTAATGACATCAGTAAACATGTATTATTTATGGCCACATGAGAATTACTAATGGCATCGGAATGCACAACTGATGGCTGAAATATGGCGCCAGGGTCCCCGCGGCGGAATAGGGAGATAGAGAAATGGGGAGAGCAGAGAATGATCGAGAAATAAAAAGATTAAGAATTTGAGTTAGGGAGATAAATAAATAGGGAGATTAGAGAGGGATGAAGATAGGGGGAGAGAATTTGAGATAGGGAGATAGAGAAATAGGGAGAGCAGAGAGGGATTGAGAAATAGAAAGATGGAGAATTTGAGACAGGGAGATAGTTAAAGTGGGAGATCAGGGAAGGATGGAGATAGAGAGATATAGAATTTAAGTTCGGGAATAGATATATAGGGAGATCAGAGAAGGGTTGGACATAGGGAGACATAGAATTTTTGACAGGGAGATAGAGAAATAGGGAGAGCAGAGAGTGATCGAGAAATAGAAAGATATAGAATTTGAGATAGGGAGACAGATAAACAGGAAGATGAGAGAGGGATGGAGATAGAGGGATAGAGACTTTGAGATAGGGAGATAGAGAAATGAGGAGAGCAGAGAGGGATGGAGATAAAGAGATGGAGTGATCGACACAGGGAGATAGAGAAATAGGGAGAGCAGAGAGGGATTGAGATAGGGAGATAGAGAAATAGGGAAAGCTATGAGATAGATGGAGATAGGGAGATGGAATGATCGAGATAGGGAAATAGAGAAATAGGAAGAGCAGAGAGTAATCTAGAAATAGAAAGATAGAGATCTTAATCCAATGATTGTTTCATCAGTGAAGTGTACGATCAGATATAGCATGGGCTAGAATCAAAAAAAAAAAATTGTACAACTCACGGGGCTCTGACTCAGAGAACACAAATGTTAGAAGAACTTAGCAGAGAGTGATCTAGAACTTATAAGTACCACAGTACTATTTCTGTTATCAGTGACAGTGATGGCGTCACGGTGACGGTGATGGCATCACAATGATGGTGAAGTGACAGAACGAGGAAGCAGGGATGTGTGGCGGGTACGTGATGGATTTTTTTCAGACCCTCGAACGTGTGAGGAGATGGTGATGTGAGGAACTGTTTCCCACGTCACCATTCCTCACACATCGTCGTCCGTCCAGTCATGTCTGGGACATCACGTCCCGACGTGCCATTCCCAAATAAGATATCGGAAACACTTATACCTAATTCAAACGTGATACCTGAAGCCTTTTCATGGTTAATTAAGTCCCTGATTAATCAATGCTTGTGATTTCAAACAAAAAAATTGATAAGGAGCATAGTTTGAACCTAAATTAATCAATCCTTAATACTTAACCAATTGCTTTGTACTTCTATGAGACTATTGAATAAATTGTTCGATATCTTGATTTGTGTCCTTCATAAACATTATTATTAAATGAATATATAAATCTATTGACTTAGGAACACTCACATAGGAGCAAAAGTTGAAAGCCTTATTTTTTTATAAATACGCAAAACCTGCAGTATGCTGCCGTTAAGTAAGTGTTCCACTGGCCCCACTCATCAGAGTTGATTAGATGCATATTCTAGCATGCTTTGTTAACTGCAAATGCTAATGAGGTCTGGTGAATGTTAGATTGTGAAGATCACCAACAAATATTCCATACTGAGAGTCATCACTCGTATTATTCTTATTATCATAGAGTGGTGATATGGTAACTGGAGTTGACAGTGGTGTGCAATTTACTTGATGGAGTATTGAAGCAGCAAGAAGAGATAATTAAAATGAGATATAATATACCAATTTAGGTATAAGCTAGTTCTATGCTGTTTGATTTAGGCTAATTCATGCTTTTATGCGAGTGTTCTTTTAATCAAAATAATTATATTTGCATTCGAATGGTAATAACTTGCAAAACAACTTTGCAAATTGATGCATATTGCAGAAATGTCTGCATCCTAATGTCCATATTTGCATGTTATCATGCTTTTAACTAACCAAAAAGCTTTAAGTCTGATAACACTCTGAATTTAGTTTTATTGAGGAATTAATTTTGGCAGGTAAGAAAATATTTGCTTAAGAGTTATAACGGCATTTACTTTTTTTTCTATAGTTTTCTACATATTCTCACAATTTTCAGACCAGTATCTGGTCGAGAAAATATTTTCTCGAATTAAGTGAGTAAAATTTTCAATTATTGAGTGCATTTAATATGTATATTTGGGCGTTTAAACCTCACTGCCATGTGTTATACATGATTCGCAGTCCACCATCCAATGATTGGCTCTGTCAGTCATTTCCGATAGAATGACTATGTCATTGCGATTCGTGATGCCATAAATATCCAATTAACACATATTTTTATAAACAGGGCACATGGCTCGAGATTGACTTTTATTTTTTTACTATTAAATGCAATCATCACGTGAATGTGGCCCAATGGAAAAATGCTTTGCTTTTTCTCTCAATCAATGCACGCGGAAGAATGATGAAAATTTTTAATAGAAAATTTATAACTACCTTTCTGCATTAATTATGCTGCGGCGCCAATGCAGATTGTAGTATGTGGGGCGCTCTCAACCGTCTAAGATGTATATTTTTCAATCAAGGAACAGTCTATGATTGCATTGCGTTTAGCAATCAGGTAAGGTTGCAGACGTGATTTGATGGTGGAGAAAACAAGAAAAATGTGAAGACTAATCAGAATCCCTCTCTTTGATATGGGTGGCATCGATGTAGAGGAGATAGAAAATATAATGGTTGAGATTAGGGCATTTTAAAGTCGTAGTATCTGGAGATCTAACCGTTAGATGGAGCCCAATATTTAAGGGCAAGTTTTTCTTTTTACCCTCCTCCGTCCATATGGTTGGATTACAAAACAAACATTAGGAAAGGGGGGGAAAAACACAGAGGAAACTCTTCCCAACCTAGTTGGCCTGGAAGGACACACCAGCTGCTTTTGGAGTCAAACTTTCTTCATTATTGGATTGATATTGTAAGTTTCATCTTCATCTTTGAATCCTAGTTTGAATGTCTTCAAAATGCGTAGACATGGGCAAAATATATATGCCGATAAATATTTTTAAATATTGAAGAGCAATGCAGTTTGATTCCAGCTCACAATTAAAATTAAAAAACATCATCCTATTCTATTTCTTATCTTATCTATTGTCTTATATTCTCAGATGCAACTCAAATTCCACCTAAAACTCATTTTCCCACGATTTTCTTGACTTTATCTCTGTAGGTTATTATTTCTTATTTCTCTCTCTATATATGGAGTTTATTTTTTTTGAAATTAAATTCCATAAATACTCTATTTACCAATGGAATTTGAAAAAAGTCATCCATCTTGGTCACCATTTTGATTTTCTGTTGTTCTCTTAAAATATCGCAAACAAATATCGTGAAAAAATTCATTCAATCATATTGTTGTAGCAGGTTGAACTCGGTTTTACCTAAAAAAGGTCATAAGTTTCATTCCTGAATTTGAGTAGCCTAAAAAAAATTACAATAAAAATATAAATACATCCCTCTTAATGAAAAAAAAATAAAAACATAAATAGGAATTACACTTAATTATATATATGCTTTCTTAAGCTTTAATTAAGAGATATTAGTTCACATTTTTTTAGAGAGTTGCGTTCCTTTGGACTGACCCTGTTCTTATCCTATTCTTCCTATATTTTGATAAAGGGAAATTTAAATTTTTTATTGCATAAGTCTAGCACTAATGATACAATTACTTGGCATTTAATCAGACAACTTGTTGGGGTTATCATATAGTTAAGCTAATTTTATATTAATTTCAAACCTCAAAGATCCAAAAAAATTATATAATGATGGTACTTATTGAACTTACGAGAGAGAACTAAAAGGCTCAAATCATCTAAGGCTCACTAAAATTTTTCTTATAAAACAGTTAATTTAAAAGTGTTTATATTTATATAGTTATTTAAAAATTAAGAACTTTAATAGTTTTGTAGCGCTAAAACTAGTGTAATTGTTTAATTTAAATGAGAAAATGTACTCTAGTTTTAGTTTATAGTAAATAATGCATTAAATATATATCTAGTTACATATATTACAATCATAAAGCTTAAAAAAACATAATAATATTATAAAAATATAATAATATATTACCTGAGCATGAGTATAGAAAACTAATTTTCAGGTATTTTAATCATTGATTTTTATTTGATTAAGTTTCAACTCTCATTAAATTATGTTTTAAATTTTTCAAATCTATGTCAGATATAGATAACCAAATAAACAATAATAAAATGAAAAAATAAAATTTTTAATTGATTTATAATAAATATTTCATTTTTACGTGATGCACACATTATTATTACAAACTTTAATGGGTTTTGGGCATTTCAATGGCATGCACATTCTAGCAGTAGTTAATGCTTTATTGATAATTTGATGGTAGTATAAGCCTTCACACCGATTCTCCACTAAATCTCAACTAAAGAGAAGTATGATATGGACTGCCTACTTGAAATCCCAATACTGTATTTCAATAACTAGTGATTCAACATAGGATAATTTAGATATATTAAAAAGGGAATTATGAAGATTAAATATGGGTGTGTGGTACATGCTACTCAAGCATGATAAAAATATAAAAAAAATTATTTTGGACCTTTAGTAACCACATTCTAGAGTAATCTAGAGATATATGAACTCAGTTATATGCATTGGTTACCACCTGAAATACACCTAGTATATCAAATTCTATACAATCGATGACATATTTGTTCACTTGCAATTTTGAAGTTTGAAGTATAAAAAGGTATTACTGTTTAGGTACGGAATATACTAATAGCTATGGCATCATAATTTAATACATATTGACACATCTAGGGAATGCTATGAAAAATATATTGAAGACACGTATTTGGACAAGGGTTCACGATATTACATCATGTCCTGGATTTTATCCTATACAAGATTTTTGGAATCCATATTCTCTAAATTATCAGTAAGTAAATCTTAATCCCTCTTTATCATGCAATACAAGCTCAAATAGAAAATCAGTTAAATTTAAATTAAGAGAGTCATGTTTCCATTCTTGCCCACCAAATATTTTATGAAGTAAGGAGGCATTGCCTCCTCATTTTAAAATATTTATTATGTACGACCAAGGAATTAGTAAATTTAAATCAATATCGCGTGCCTTTGTCCATCAAGTAATTGATCAAGAAATAAAAATTTACCTCTGTTGATGATAATCTTACTTTTAGGGTTAAACTCATCGTAGGTGATTGAGATTATTGATAACTTGCAGATTATAATGTTTAATTGATGAATATTTCAGTACATCTATATGGTTTCATAGCTATATTTGCATGTTATCATATATAAATGGAGATAAATGACTTACACTTTGATTTTATTATTTTTTCTAATTTTTTTGTATTTTTTACATGGTACTTAACCTCATTGCAATGAAGAACTATTTTTTACAGGGCCTAAAATACTTGGCTAAAGGTTGGTAAGTATTTTCCAATTTTTTATGAATTTGTACATATATTTTTTTATTTTTTTACCATTATTTAGCCAATAAATAATTTTAGAATTAAAAGAATTTATTTGTAGTATTTATCTAATATTTAAAATATTATTTTAAACAGGTAGTGTTCATGTCATTCGCTTGAAAATTCTCGCGAATGATTGGAAGCGCCAACAATAATCAATCATAGGCTCTTTATGGCATCGCGCATCGCGAGAAAAAAAAAGGTACGCTTTGTCTGTTGTTTTATTAGCCTTTTCATGCAATAAATGCATGCGATGAATCAATCTCCGCATGCATTTATGAAAGAAGAATATTCCTCGTACGTAATGCACAAGAAATTGTGATGCAACACAGGGCGGGAGATGGTCAACGAGTATAATTCGATGTTTAATGTAATGATGCAACGTTTATAGGAAAACAACGAGAAGTACAATGGAGCAGCTGAGATAAGACGAGCGCCGTGGAAGAGTTCACGTATGTCCCGCGTACGATCCAACTCCCAATGACCCAATGGATCAATCGACAGACGCCGAGGTGGAGGGCACCCTCGACCCGACTACCTATCCCGGAAACAAGGAAGTGGGCAGGGAAAACAAGAGGAGTTTCTACCCCAGAACGAGGTATACGGTAAAGACGAAGGCAAGGTCCGAAGGTAGAGCACGTGAAATAAGTATTGCAAGAAATAATGACGCGCGAGATGGGATAGTGGCGTGACCTGCAGACGGGAGTCCGGTAGTCGCGGTGGTCGAAGCTGAGTCTTGATGGGCGTGGCAGACCGGTGCGGCGAGACTGGGGATGAGATGGAACGGTCGTCGGGACGGCTGGCAAGGAGGATCCGATAGTGGGCGTCAGGGAGCGTGATAGGCGGGGTGCACCCGGTAGCGACGTCGACGGGCGGCGGCAACTGTGGCTCTCAACGGCACTGAAGAGAGCGCCGAGCAGGTGCGATCGATGCGGGAGGCAGGCGGGCGCACCGGGTAGCAGTGCTAGCGGGCGACAGCAGCCAAGGCGTCTGACGACACCGAAGGGGGCGCGTTCGACGGTGTGAGTTGGGCGGACGCGCCAAGTTCCGACGCTCGGCGGCCAGCGGCGCCAAAAGAGGTGCCGGGTGGGCACGCCCGGCGGCAGAGGGCGATGGGCTGCGCTCGGTATCGACGCTCGGCGGGAGGCGGCAGCCGGGGCGTCGAAGGTGCTGAAGGGCGTGCCGAGCGGGCGCGTCTGACGGTAGAGCGTGAGCGAGCGGTGACGAGTGGCGGCTACGAGCGGCGAAGGGTGGCGGTCGGGGCAGTAGCAGCGGGGTGTACAAAGGCGGCGACAGCGGTTGCAGAAGTAGCGACGGCGGCGGCGAACGGCGACAGCGACGGCGCCTGATCGTCGAATGCCCTAGCCCCCTTTCTGTGGGAAAATGACGACCATGCCCCTCTGAATACCAGTATCTACTGGGTTGCCCTTTCTTAAATCCGAGTTGTTACTAAGTCGACTTGGTCGTGACTCGCCGGTCACTTAAAATCGAGTCAGACTGAGTCGACTCAATGCGGGAATCGGTCGACCCCCTTCCCTGCACTGAATCAGCTCGGCCCGAGGCACTGGGGCAACTCAGCCTCGGCTGGGCTCCTAGGGGTCCGATAGCGTCTCGACCAGGCACCTTGGCGGCGCTGCGGAGGGCGCCGAACGTGCGCGGCCCGCGGCGGGGGCGGGCGGGCACACCGAGTGTCGGCGCTTGGTAGGCCGCCGTGGCCTAGAGCGGCCATTAACGACGGACGACCGACAACAGGTGGTCGGCCATGGTGAGGGGCAATGGACGGCCGGAGGCGAGTGACAGTGATGAGCGGGCTATGGCAATGGCAGCGACGCGGCAATGGAGCAGTCCGGCGCGGTAGAAGTGATCTGCAGACATCGGCGGTTGGCGGCGTTGCGACGACGGCTTCCTCTTCTCCTTCCTCTAGAACTCCCTCAAGTGGTCTCCATTCTAACAACTGCTAATCAAAACTCAAACAATCTTCTCAAAACTCCTCTAGGGCATCTCTTCTCCTTTTATAGTGGGAGCGAGGGAACCCTAGGGGAGGCCCATAATTAGGGGAAACCCCTAATCGGGCCGTAAGATGCAGTTCGAAGTACGTCGGAAGGACCAAAACACGGAGGCCCTCCCCAAACAAAAACACAACGATAAAGTTCAGAAAAAAATGCGAGGAAAGTAAAGTCAGGACGCCGTCTCATCACGCCGTGTATTTGAACTTCGGGTCCTTCTCGTTAGCTCGAGCTTCGCGACGTGGTTGGTGACGTGCCGGCGCGGGTTGACCTGGCGCTTTCGGTTAGGGATGGTCCCCCATCATCCTCCTCGGGTGGGGGGGAACTCGGCTCCGACGAGTTTGAACCGATGATACTGTCCAAGGGCTCGATGAGTTCCGGGCGAAGCTGTCGTAAATCCTCCTCCGAGATCCACGTGTCCTCGCTCGATGGTCGGTCCTGCCAATGTACAAGGAACTTGCGATCCACCTTGTCCCCTGCAGCGTTAATTACTTCTTGCAATACAAACTCAACATGCTCATGCGTAGGCAGAGATGGGACAAGTGGAGGAAGGACTGGTGATGAAAGGGGGTGTCCCTCATTTGCAACGCTCAACGAGCTAGTGGGTGTGTGAGGCTCTAGGTCTCTCAGGCTCCCTGGCATAGGGCGATACAGGGTTAGGTCGCTTACGTTAAAGGTGGAGCTTATCCCCCAGTCGGATGGGATGCCCACAACGTAGGCGTTCTCGTTAATCACACGGGCTATCGGGAAAGGTCCGGCACTACTAGCGTGTAGCTTCGTAGCGACCCAAGGAGAGTACCTCTCAGACCTCAATCGGACCATAACGAGGTCACCCTCAGAAAAACTGACAGGACATCGACCTACATCTGCGGCAAGCTTGTACTTCTCATTTTGCGAAATGATGCAAGAATGAATGTCATGATGCAAGTACCTATAATGCACACTGTATGCAAGGACAGCATCTAGGGATCTAAAATGAGTATCTAAGGGCATGCAGGGTATCTGACCATAGATGGCATCGAACACACTCAACTCGGCTATATAACTCGGAGGCAATAAGGTGATTGACTTTGCCCAAGGAATAACCCATACCCATATCATGAAATCTCTCGCAACATAAGAAAATAGTGGGTAATCAACGAGAGGTAAGTCGGCCTGAGTTTGTCTACCCATGGCAGCAAGATAAGTCAAAGGAGGGCCAACTCTTGTATCTCAAAGAAGCCACGTCGGCTCCCAGAAATACCTCGTGAACGGGAGATTACAATCAGATGGGAAGCACAGAGGTGCATCAGACCTCCTCTAGTGAATACTGGTCACGTCCGTGAGGACGCGGTATATGGGTCTCATCCCGAAAAGCATGGCTATCACCATCTTGGTCGTGGGGTCAGTAGGATCAAGCACAGCTCGCTCTGAATCAGCGAGTGAACTACCCTAAATGGTCATCAGGGGTGAGGTCTTTGCCGGAATCTCTACTGGGAGGTCATCCTTGGGCACAACATCGTGCGTGTTTATGCCTGTCTCGGTATCCGAAGTAAACTGTAGCCTCATCAATGGCAGAGGCTCTTCCGGTGGGTCTACCAGGAGGGTAACACAAGGGGCAACCTTGAGCTCAACTCGCTCAGGTGCAACAAGGACATGAGCAATGATCGGAGGAGCAACCATGGTTACTCCGTCATCGTCCTCATTCTGACCATGTGCAAAGTGAGTAACGTGCGTCGAGGATGCAATAGTGGCATGAGGGATCGAATGGACCAGTGGGGCGGGTATGTCAGCTAGTAGGGACTCAGTCAGTCTCGTGATCGTACACGCAATTGGTGCATTATGAGCACGCCTCCTAGTCTCCCTAGGGGTCCTAGCACGACAAGGTATGTGAAGAGGCCCTAAAACGTCATCAGAATACTCATCGTCAGGAAATTGCAGATAGGAATCCTCATACGGTGGACCATAGTAGTCCTTATGGTCCCGCGAGATCTCATCATAGCGAGTGTCGAACTCTGGAATAACGTGAGAAGAGTGGTACGTGTCCAGGGCCGCATAAGTCACCTAAGGCACATGAAGGGCTGGTATCGTGCCGTGTGCAGCATAGTGTGCGGATGACGAGTAGGTCAGGGCCGTCTCATATGACCGATGATGTGCCTGGGAAGAAGGAGGTCCTCCTGTCTGGCAATACGCTTCCCGGGGTTGCGGTTGACCATCCTGATATTTGTAATAATCGTCATGTGGCTAGTGGGGGTCATCTAGGCGGCGGTCGTCCGGGTAGCAATCGTCCATGTAGCAATCTTCCATGCGGCGATCGTCCGAGTGGCGGTCATGATTGTCCTGATGACGACCGTACAGGTAACGATCACGTTGGTGGGGAAAACGATCATCTTGATATTGATGACGATCATCTTGTGGATGGTTGACTGGGTAACGATTGACCTGATGGCAACTGTCCATATGTCGATAGTGGTCACCATGATGGCGATCGTCTTGATAATGCTCATTCGGGTAGAGATCGTCTGAACGACAGAAACGATCGTCCTGATGTCCATATCGATCGTCTTGAGGATGGTCAACCAGGTAACGATCGTCCGGCTGGTGGTAATGATCGTCTAACGGTCGAGAGTGATCATCGTGACGACGATCGTGTATGTAGCGATCATCCCGATAGCAATAATGATTGCCATGAGGGTGATCGTCTAGGTAACGATAACGATCATGTCGGTGTCGATAGGGGTCGTCCGATTGTTGCAGAGGGTGTCTAGGCTGGGGCGATGGTGGGGAAAAGATCATCCCACCCGTCAAGCTCACTCCATGAGCACTAGCCATAACCGGCTCGGGAGACTCATACCGCCGAAATGGTCGTCGGCGTGGCTGTCTCCGTCTTTGATGTGCGTTACAATCATAGTAGCACGAGTCCCTATCATCCGGGTAGGTGAACAGTTCACCATCGTCGGGGTAAGTGTATGGACTATGAGGAAAACCCCAATTTTCGAGAGGAAGATCAGAAGTGTAGAGACTATGCTCCATTCTCTGACCCAACGAGTAGTCTACTCGCACGGTGCGAGGTGTCCAAGCCATTAGCATAGTCGGATACTACGCAGAGTGCAGGGACTCCTACTAAATAATGAATCCAAATGAATATTATATGCCATGAACTTTGAAATATGATATGTCGTGTAAATGCGGGAGCAAAACAGGGTCGATGGTGCTAAACATAGAGGTTTAGCATGATCGAGCTCTAATACCAATATGATGCAATGCGCGCCGTTGATCCCGGCCGTACGTGTTGCATCAAATTGATAGCCGTGTGCATTTAATGCACACGGCTATCGACACACGTGCATTAAATAAATAAAACAGGGACCCTTGCGCTTTAATTAATACACGCCACAGTCGATTCGACGCGTGCATTAAGTTCACGCGGAAATGGACTCTGCATGTTACAAATGCTATCGAAAAGTTTCTTTTTGTATTTTCTATTTTTCTTAAATACTGGGCGACGTGGCATTTTGTGAGCCATTTAAATGCATCGTAGTGTGGCAATGATTGTGGCATTTTGAAGCGCACAAATATGTTGCAGCGCACGACCCGAGGTGGAGAAAACAAGGAAAAATGCGCCGTCGAATCAGAAAATGCCATTTTTATCTACTTGGAGGAGAGAAAATTAATCAAACGGCTAAGATTAATTGATGGCACACGCCAGCGGAGATCGTCGATGATGTCGTCCGAGCCGCCCAACACTGTCATCGAAGATCGGGTGAAATCGCTCGATTTATCACAGTTTGTTTTTCGTCGTTCTTTCTTGTGTTTTGTGTTTTTTCCTGTTCTCGTCATTGTGTTTTCGTTGCGTTGGCTGCGTGTCCCGTACTCCCACATTTTCATCGTCATTGGAAGGGGCCTTCCTTTTCCCTTTTTCCTTGTTTATTTTAAATTCCCCACCCCTTCTTTGTGTAATGGGGGCCCATTCTATAAGGGCCCCCAATGGACCAACTTTCTTTGTTTTGTTGATCCACTAGGGGGGGGGGGGGCGGCGTTTGACCTCTTCCCCATTTTAAGGGGAATCATTGTTGTTTCATCTAAGACCAGAAATACAAACAAAAGAAAGATTGTTGTGTCATCTAGTCTCCCCTTCCTTGGAGAAGAGATCTCAGCTAGGGAGGGGAGGAAGTTTGATCGGGAGAGAAGGGTTGAACGAGAGAGGAAGACTGCCTGAGCCTCTACCAGGAGTCCCTCCTTGGGCCCCACTGCTTCCAGCCCAAACGATGGCGTTCACTCACGTCTGGGATTCGCCGTGCTCCCCATTAGCGTCCACGATGGGTCAACGGCCCTTCCCAAAGAACTACGGAGCAGGATGAACACTGAACACTGAGCGCTCCCACTAGCTCGGCCTCTGCAATTCTGCCACTACTGAGTGTGACCACCACGTAAATTCCTGAATTGCCAGGCAACAAGGGCAGACGCGCTCCCACCGTTGGCTAGTCAAAGCCGCTAGTGCCTGTTGAGTGTACTGTCCAAACCGGCTATAGAATGGTCGCCCCGCGGGGCCTGGCAAGTCTAGTTGAGCGACTTCGCCGCCACAGGCTGCTCTTGCCATAACCTTCCTCTCCTCCTCCGCCCCTTCAGCTTCACTCCAGCATCATCTTGCATGTTGAGCTGTCGTCTGCTCTCCGACGTCCCTCCGCTCCAGCCGCTCTGAATTGCCACCAATGTCGACGAAATTGTGCACCGTGAGCCACATCGACGAGGTACACCATCCTCTCCCAACGCTCGTTTATTTACCTTTTGCATTATACTTTAGTCTCGACTCCACCGCGCTCGGGATAGGTAGCTGAGAGAGACAAATTGAGAGAAAACTACGACTTTATGAGTGACTTACTCGTACGGATGAGTACGTCGGTTGTGTGGCAGACCTACGGATGGAATCCGTTTGGTCGTAGATGCCTTTGTCACTCCGACGAGGTTAGAGAGGCCACCGTTGACATCACCCGGCAAACCCCTCCTAGCATGGAGCTCGGCGCCTCCCTCGAGTCGGAGCGTGCACGTACGACACGTAGGACCCCATTCATCACACCATAGTTACATAACCCATTAGGGTTGCATTCATCGGATGACAATACCGTCGATGTTTGATACCACATCATCCTTTATCGACACCGAACCATCATATTTGGTGTCGAGCGGACGACGTCCAAGATGACGTCTAACATCATTAATTCTCAATAAAATGATGATATCTTGAGATCTAGTCGTCCGATTAAGCTGAAATTTTGAGGGCATGCTTGTCTTTCCCCCCTCTACTTTTTTAGTTGGATCTTTAAATGGAGGTTGAGAAGAAGGAGAAATTCACTTTTTGGAAGCTCTCCCCGAGGATTTGGCCAAGAAGGACACATGAGTTGCGTTGGAAGTCAACAGATCTTATTCATCATTGAAAGTTGTAGGTTTATAATTTGATTTTTGAACTTCTTCTTGAGTGATTCTAAAATGCTAAGGCATGGACTAAATGTACATGCCTTCAAAGTTGTTCTTAAATATAATTAGCATTGCATTTTGACTTTGATTCGAGATCTGATTTAATCTTTATTTCTGCATAGATTTGGATCCATTCTGCTTTTATTAGATTTTTAGATTAGACTCGAGTTTCACGTTTTCCCCAAATTCTTCCACTTTAAATTTCTAGGTGAATTCGTCTAATTTATCTCACTATATTTGAAAATTGTTTGTTTGGAAATTTAATTCAATATATAAAAAACCTAAATACAAAAGTTCATCTAAAACTTCGTCCATCTTGAAGTCCAATTTCAAAATCCCTTTCTTGATTATTAATTCTTAATTTTAATACATAAAAATTGTCTTAAAATTTTATCATAATTGGGAAATTAGTAATCCAAACTAATCTGATCCGATAATTAAAATTATCATGTCTTGAGTGTCTTGACCAAAAATATTAAAATCATAACTAAGTTTCTACTTAATTTTGATTAATTATAAACATAATTAAAGTCTATTAAGTGCAAAATTAATTCATTCTTGAATTAAATTATTTAAAATCCGATAAAATATCTTGCTTATCGCCTCCCTGTGGTTCGACCCCGTGCTCGATCTATACACTGTATTTAGTGATTAAGGGTTATTATAGATTTTTTTGCAAAAGTCTAAAAGCCCAAACAACGATGTATTTACACATCAATTTTAGGCTTATTAATTATTCATTAAAAATATATGTTTAACTGTACTTAAAAAAATGTAGTTAGTGATGAGTACAGCTCGTATCCTTGGGGAATGGTGATTAAGGAATTCCTTTCTTCTACTAGTGATGATCAAAGAGAGGATCGACGGAAAAAATATTTGAGGACGTGAGCTAGTGATGTTGATTAAAATACGTCAGTTATAAGTTAATTTAACTCAAATAATAGAGTAAGTGCACGTGACAGACATGATGATGGATGATGGTATGAGCAACGATAGTGGTTGGAATGGTACAATAGCGAGGATGAAGATACAAGAAAATAGAGTAAAATGAAAGTGCAAGAACAATGATAAACGCTAATTATGTTAACTATGGCGTCGGGAAAGAGACAACACAAGGGAAAGATACTTACCTTACATATTTACGTTCTGCCACGATCATGGCAATTTATGAGTGTTAGTAAGCTCCCCCTCTTCTCTAATGCTTCTCCCCGCACACACAGAACACCAAGAACACTCCTAATGAATCTAAAACTCACTATCTTTCAATCAGCCCACAAAAGTAGGAAGCAAGTGTGAGATGAATTTAACAAAGATCCATGCCTCTATTTATAGATCGTGGGTATGGATAGAAAGATGAGGGGAAGACAAAGCAACGCTGAAAAGTTCAGCTCAATCAAAGTTGTAGATCAAAAGTTATAGCTATTTCAAGTTGAAGCAATCCTAGCCCTTGATTTCCCTTTATCTCCTCGTCAACGTCCTCGGTTTAAGTGCTCGTTAAGAAATCAATGCACTTCGTATTATTTGCTTTTCGTATTCCTCCCGGGTGCCCTTCGTATTCCATGCCACGTGTACCAGAAAAAAAGATAAAGGAAAACAAAGAAAAAACATGAAAAAACCCTCTTTCTCCTAGCTGATGTGGCAGCGCGTCAGTGCGCCACGTTACCCTCTTTTTCTTCTTTTCCTTTTATTTGAAATGATTGGTCGTGAGAGTGCCACATCACCCTGCACCAAAAAAGCCAAAATACTTAAGAATTTGTATTAAATAAAGTAAAAGCAAAAAAATACGCATAAATATATATATATATATATAGACTCAAAAAAATATTCCTTTCAACATTTAATATCAAAAAATTCCAAAAAAATCATATTCTATCTCAAAAACTATATTATTTTAGAATACATTTTTTGAAAATCCAAAAAATGTAGAAAATTCAGGAATTCATTCTAAAAACAGATTAAATCATTTTAAGCTTGATAACATGCAATCATGAGTAATTTAATGTAGACAAACATGTAAACATGATCATGTAAGTTACTTACAATGCATGTAATCAGTTGACCAGTAAGCCACACAATATTCAGTCAACACAGTTAAATTTACATAATGTATCACTTGGTGTATACTTAACTAGTATTTACTAGGCTACCACCAATGGTTGCCCGAATATCTCGTTTTGTCTTGGTAACAATGGAAAATTAGGGTATTAGTTTATTCTTCTTGAAAATTTAATTCACCCAAGTTAGATAAAACTCTAGTTATTTAAACTTACCAAAATATATACATTTGGAATGGGTTCGTATCCATAGGTAATATATGTAGATGTATATCTAATAGTGAAGTTAGGGTAAAGAAGAATGATGTCCTAGTAAGGATAATAAGAATATTACCTATATAGATGCGTAAAAGAAAGGATAAGGTGGTATAAGTCAAAATAGTAACAATGTAGAAGATAAAGTACAAAATAGTAATAGAAAGAATTAGGAATGATAGATGTAAGATATTTAGAAGATACTCTGTTATATATTATTAAGATCAATATTTCATATAAATGTTAGATGTAGGAAATAAATGGTATAATTGAAATTCTGGAATTTATTCACAGTATTCTAATAAACTTATATACTGAAATATGTAGGAGAAGAGTTTATTGAGCGTTTAAAAATAAAAATTTAGATTAAAAATCTATAGGTATATGTAAAACTATTCAAACTACTAGTATTTAGATTACTATGTGATGTGATGTTTGCATCATAATGATGACAAAAATGACTCATTTTTCAGAAAATGCATGTCATTAGGACTCTAAATTAGTATCTATACAAGATAAATTCCTAGGATTAACAAGGGATTGAGTCCCTTGGGAGGGATCTCCTCTATTTTACCTTTTAATCTATTGGCACCGGAGTTCTGTTGAAATGCATGTGGTCCTTTCCCCTTGTTTCACACTTCAATTACTTCTTGTACTCATTTTCCCTTGCATCGTCATCTTTCAATAATTCTTCATTTCCTTAATAAAGTCCATTAAAGTAGCACTGGATTCAGCATTCTAATTATTGGAATTAAAGAACATTGCATTTCCTTAATCATTGGAATTAAAGGGCAAGGGTGTAGAATAGTTTTGATAATTCTACTTCTTTGGAGGGGTGTAAGCCCTCCGTTAGCAGTTATTTGGCGCTCCATTGCTCCAACCCTGACTCGGCATGTTTGCTTTCTGATTCCACTGGTTATTTCTCGTGTTCTGACTTTCCATCGCATGGACCTGCTCAACAATGGGCAAGATTCATCAGTATATTTTGTTCTAGAATATCAACATCACTAGGTGTTTGTAGATGACTTGGAGATGGCTGTCCTCTAGGGGCCCTCATTGAAAATTTAAATGGTTCAGCATTTATTCTATTGTTTTCCCTATTTTTCTTATCTCCTTTTCATCTTCTTCTTCTGCATCTCCAGCTCTACCACTTTCACATCAATCGATCCTTCTCACTTGTCCCACATTCCTGACATGGTTCGAGAAACTTTGCCTATAGTTCCAATGCTCCACGACCTTCTCTAACAAAAACATATATTTGTTTGCATAGGATTAAAAAACATACTTCCGCTAGAAATTTTTGTTAAGTGTGTCTCTTGATCAATCAATCCACTATAAAATATTTGAACAAACTCATGGGAGATTACCATGGTGCGCAAACTTCCTTGTTAACGTGATAAAATTCTCCCAAGCTTCCTCGAGTAAGTCAACTGTATGGGTGAAATCTTGGATTGCCTTTCTCAAGGACAGCATCTTCCCAAAGGAGTATAATTTTTTAATAAATCAAGATTTCGTCTCAGTCCATGTTTGAAGTTCTTGGCCTGCTCCTTTAAACCAAATTTACAACAATCAGAAATAACCTCAATATAAGAGTTCTTATGGGACACTTGCGTAACTATAAGCAAAGCATAGGCGAGAATTTTCTTCAAAAACTTTTTATGGATCCTCCTCTTGGGCATGCCGGCCTTTATATAGGGTCGAAGGCATGCCCAATTGGCCATAACAGGAGGGAACTACATTACAGATAAGAGTGACACTATTTCAAATTTCGGACAAGTATCATTCAAAATTTAAGAAAAAGAACAAATTTCTTTCTTAATATTTATGGAGAGATAGGATCAACCAAGGAAGATAGGGAAAATTAGTGAAATCATTCTAGAGAGGGGAAATGGTAAAAATTTCAGGGAATTTGGCCTCTTTGAATGAAATTGGTAACATACATTCAAATGTACGGTAATGATAGAGATAACGAAATAGGATTGGATAAGCTAGCCCATAAATAGAATGGACGGCACTGAACCCTTAAAAATCCACTAGGGGTATGCATTATATTACACCCTTGCTTTGGCACTTTGGAAACATTCAAGAAGGAATTCAAAAAGGAAAGAAGAAGTTCACACATTGAATGCAAAATAAAAAGCGTATGTTGACTTTAAGAGTTTTTCTGTCCTTTTAGTTTAAGAGGGCCTGGAATTAGCTCCCATTGTGCTTTTACCCTCTCTTTAATTAAATTTATATCATATAATGACATAAATAAATACAGGGGAAAAATAGGAGCCTACACTCCAAATTTGAGTTCAATGGAACTGTTGGATCTCACGATATCAATATTTTGACTTTTGGCTAACATCAACAATTATATTTTATCTATCCTCCTTGCATTGCCAGCTTGACCATGACTTATGCTCTGATTTGTTGACTTCTTTCATATCCTCTACCAAGCAACAGATTGACGCCAGGTGTCTAGGGCGCTAAGAAAAGCCGAAATCATTGAAATAAGCAAGAAACGAATTGGTAACCATCTTTATGGCCCTGATTTCAGCGTCAACTGTCTTTAACCTAGGAAAAATCATAAAATCAAAATAAAGTAATCCGTTATCAATTTAAATCATGATAAAATGAAAATATAGAATTGGTTCTCACTATTTCATGTGATATCCATTATATTTCAAAAATAAATTGGATGATATCACACGACCGAATGATGGTCTTCCCCCAAAACTATAAATTCCAATGAGAAGATTATCAGTTACGGTTGAGAAGAGCCCTTTTCGGTTGACAAAAGATGTTGAATTATGATACTATGAGTGGCCTAAGAGGGGGGGTGTATTATGGTATTCTTTTAAGAAAACTACTTTGGATATTACTATAATCCTAACTTGATATATTTATTTATTAAGGAGAGCGAAGGAGGAAGGGACACCCAAGATTTTTATACAGGTTAGGGCTATTACCTTACTCCTGTCATGGGATATCCAACCAGATTTTTAATCAGTCCCTAACCAAGTCGTTATAGCTCTTCAAAGCTAAAACACCATGGTAATATGGACCCACGGATATCTCCTATATAGGAATTGAAAATGCAAATGACCTTGAGCCCCCTTAGCCTTTGAAGGTCTGCATGCTTTCTCTTTTAAAAATGATTTCTCAAGGTCATTTGAGCCCCCTTAGCCTTCTTCCTATCAATCTGCCTTCACTCAAAATTGTACCTATCTCCTCAAAATAGCTGAACTCAAAATACAATATTCAGTTTTGAAAATGATTCAAAATATGATTTCTCAAGCAAATGGAAGACAATAAGACTTGAAAATGTAAATTTAAGATGTTAACGTGAACTCAAACCTCAAAGAACTTGTGAAAGTAATTATAAGTTTGTCTTTGTTGTATGCTTCAATTTTCTTGAAAAGTTAGTTTAATGAGCAAAAGTACTTCAATTACAGTATAATATATTCACTAGAAAATTAATATTTATCGATCCTTATTATGGTAATCTTAATCAATGGTCAATGTCTTTCATACAGAGATTTGCAGATGACAGTATCTAATTAAGAACCACGACAACTAAATCTTGTATCAGTGACTTGTTGTTAGGTTTGTATCAAGTTTATTTTCACAATACTAAGGATCTCTAAATTGTTAGCTAGATTTCTCAGCGTTTTGATATTGTACTTAAGATAGCAATTTCAGAGAAAATATTAACTTCAGCTCGATGGACCAATCTCAAGATGATAGATAAATAAAGTTCGACAATATTAATTTAAACAACATCAACAATATTTTTACCATGTCAATCAACCTGCTTTAACATGTAAGAAACATACAAACAAAAGCACTACAAATATGTCCGACCAGATTTTGATTATTTAGCATTTTAGGATATCTGATGCTCAACGACGTTCGACAACTTCTCAATCAGAAATGTAAATTTCTTCGGATTTCAAACCCAACAACAAAAAAGAAAAACGAAATCCAGATCTCTCTCTCTCTCGACCAGCAATGTCACCTGGTAATCTTGATTTGTTCAGATTTCAAACCATACGACAGAAAAAGAAAAACTAGAAAAATGAAATCCAAATCTCTCTCTCTCACGATCAGCAATGTTAGTGAGAAAGAAAGATACAGTTAAAAAATGCAAGAGCAAGAGAGATACAACAGAAATCATGGAAGCAATAAATTCAAAAAAAGGAAGAACGATATAGAAACAGCTGAAAGCACAGGCACAAGATATAATCTAAAACACAAGAGTGATATTGAGACAGCTGAAATCACAGGCAACAGGGAGAGAATTAAGATCTCAAATCAGAGAGAGAATGTCAATATTGCAAACCCATTGGTGAGTGCCAAGATTTCAAACCAGATCGCGAGTGCAAATCGTGAGTGCCAAGATTGCAAACTCCAAGATTGCAAACGCCAAGATTGTGTACACCAAGATCCCCAATCACCTTTCTCTTTTCAAAACCTGTATTTCTTTCTTTATTGTGCCGATTGCTAAATTTTAAAAATTCTCACTATTTTTACTAAAATGCCCCTGCAACACTTAATATAGCAGTTACTTCTTGTTGAGGTTAAAACAGAAAGAAAATAAAATTGAGATTAAGTGTTAAGATGTTCTGTAAAATACGATTTATATTTACTTTGTGCGTCTGAAATAAAAATATACTTTTCATGTATACCTTTGTCCATCAACATGTTATGATTTTTGACCTAAACCTTAATCTTGAGTTCTGAGCATGTATTTAATTCATCAAAATTCCGAAATCAATATTGATGTGATGTAACACGACGCCCGGTTCGATGGGCTCGGGCTAGATCACAGATGAATGATCATGAAAATGATGCAACGCATGATAAGATGCGTGCAAGTATCGAAAATACACTAATAGCCGACTGGTCCGAGGCATAAGCTAGATAACGACAAGGAGGGATGTCGTAGTCAGACCAAGCCCCAATGATCCGTGAGTTCAACTCGAAAGTCAATGGGTGAGGGACATATCACCGCCCGAAGGTGTCCGCACCATCATCGTGAACAAACCGGTCTGACATCGTCAAGAAGTATTCTAACACGAGACGGTGGCTAAGTCTTATAAAATGCATAAATCCTCTTGAGGCGATGGAACACTCGATGACCGACATTGAAAGAGGTAATAATAATGTAACATACGGGGAGGGGAACGATCATGAAACCTGCGGGTTACAAACCCGGGTGTCCTGACAGAACAGGACCGTCGTGGAAGGTTGTAAAGTCGGGGGCAAGAATCCTCTGATCTGAGCGACGTCAATGATAGTAGCGTTCGGAGCCGGCATGGAACACAAGTGGCACTTGGAGAGGACTCTGCGAGGGGCGGTGAAGGCCAAGGTCCCGTCGTGTGAAAGTGGACAACGCGGTGGGGTAGCGCGAGCGGTGGAGCCATGGTCAGCAGCGTAATCGATGAGCGAACTAGGACTGCCTAGAGTCTACAGTCTAGCCGCCAAGTTGAGTCGAGGCCGACGAAGAATGACCACGAGATTTAGGCCATTAGTAGGATGGGTCGCCGAGGGTGCAACGGAAATCGTCGACCCTTGGATGCGTCGGGTAACCTCGGGGGTCAATGCTTCGAGATTCTCAAGCAGCGGTCGCTTGAAGCGTTGCGGCGGATGGTAGTAGTGTGGACCGCCGAGGACTCCACCTACATGAACCATGGCTATGATGGCCGGGTCGAGCGAAAGTCACGCAGTGGGGAACCTACGGACTTAATCGTGAGGGTTGGTGCAGCGTGGTCCTGGGCAATAGTGAGGCCCGCCAAAGTGACGAGGGACTGTGGGAGGA
This sequence comes from Wolffia australiana, assembly GCF_029677425.1. Lineage (NCBI taxonomy): Eukaryota > Viridiplantae > Streptophyta > Magnoliopsida > Alismatales > Araceae > Wolffia > Wolffia australiana. The sequence goes on from NC_135844.1 coordinate 16,437,860, forward strand.
GTGCGGTGAGTCCACAATAACTTCAGAAAAACAGCATCAGTGCTGTTGACTCCACAACGGTGTCCGGGAGCGAGATCAAGGCTGTAGGCGGTGGCGGTGTAGAGAGAGGAGCAAGTGGCGTCAGGCGACTCAGGCTAAGGTAATCCATAGGGAGACAGTGGTAGAAGCTCTGTCGTGCACAACAGATTGCTCAATCCCGGCTACCATACCACCCAACAAAGGAGCAGGGAAGGAAAACCCTTGGGAATTCTAAATGCAAACATTCTTTTTCTTTTGTTCAAAGGTCTCTCTTTCTTTCAAAAAAATGTTCAATCCAAACAAGGCCCTCCCCCTTTCTTTTACAGTGAAAGAAGAGGAGTGGGGTCAAAAGTTCCCTAATGGGCTCCTTTAGGGGGAAAAGGGCTTAGTGGGCTTCCCCACCCCCTAAAGGGTATTTCAAGATGGAAAAAACCGTGCATGGTCTCCCCGCCTTTTAGTGAAAAAAGTACAAAACAGAACAACTTCATGGGGGAGCCCATACACACGCAAGCGAGGACCTCCCTATAATTCACAGTGACAAAATAAACTGGTAAAGTGAAGAGAACCTCTGTAAAACCCATGGAGGACCTCCGTGAAGATGATAAAATGGCATGAATATGAGATAAAACAACAAGACGCGGATGCAATTTTAAACCTGGTAGCGGAAGTTTAGATTCTTCACATCGCCTTGGGGCCTGCGACGAGGCTGATGACGAGTCCGGGCATGTTCAATGGGATGGTCCTCCATCATGATGTTTATACATCAATCTTTAGAAGACCCTTCCGATGGTTGTACATATCATGATCTGGCCTCAGAGGTCCTACACAGCATATCGAATAGCTCACGGTCCCTATCTTTGGTTGGAATCCACCATCTGGCAAACAGAGATGATGTGCACGAGTCAAGATGACCCAATCTACCCCTAGTTGTGTGATATCCTTCATAGAGGAACAACGACTGTACATAAATCACACCCGTACTCCACTCTTAAATGGTACACCCCTCCGCTACATTGAAAACCTTGTCAACCACTCGGTCATGTGACACATCAGCAACCCCATTTTAATTGCTCGTCAACATGGCGTTGAACCAGTCAGAGCCTATGAAGGTCAAATAAAAAGAAGAAAATGGTTACATGTAAGTCAGACCATTAGGTCTTCTTTAAAGCTGGGATCTTGATCTTCTTTAGAGGGCAACTTACTAAATGGCCTGTTATGATGAAAGCTTCAGGCTTTTCACCAGATGGTTGGCCGTTCTGTCTCAATCCTATATAGAAAATTTCCAGATTTGTGATTCATTTATAAATGTAAACCCATATAATATGTTCACTAACATAATAATCTTCCCTCCGCACTTGCCTGGGTTGTGGCGCTTATTTTTAGGGCTCTGATGTGGGCCTTCTACGTAGGACTCTACGGGTCTCCAAAATTTCTCCCTTGCATGTTATGTGCTCACCGGACTCTGGCTGGATCGACCGATCTGCATGCATTTAGCTTGAGCACTATTGCTCCTAGTTGGCCTGGCCCCGGGCGCTTCACCTTACAGAGAAAATTTTCTTTATCTTCCTTATTTTTAATTAAAATTAAAAAATATTTTCAACAAAAGATTGAACAATACACTCAAGAGAATTTATTAACCCAAAATTATATTCCCCTCCCCTTAAACTCACAATGTTAAAACATATATTTTATAAAGAAGTTTTTTGGCAGATAAACTATGTGAAAGTGATTGTAAAAATCTAATTTGAATACAGTGAGTATATTCATGCATGTAATCTAACTTTGCACTCAAAGGAGATTAATATAAACAGAACAATGCAAAAATAACCATAAAATATATTGCATCTCATTAATCAGTTTAAATTCATAACTCTGTCCTAGTTAATGAACGGATGAGACTCTGAAACTACTATATAAGATACAAATGCTATTTACTAAAGCAATATGGACTCGTAATTAGATGAAACATTTTTATGTGTGGCAGAGCGAACAAAAACAGGTCAAAACGTTTGAAATCACATTCTACTTTTTATTTGGAAACTTATTATTATGATTTCTTATTATGGTGAAAAAAAAATTTTTTAATATATAAATTATAAAACATTATCGTGTGAAAATATTAAGGTTTTTCTAGTTTTTCAGCCATAATGTTTTCCATTTAATTTTTACTCTATTAAATGTTTTAAAAGTTTGGTAAATTTCTAACAAACCCAAAGCGGTATTTTTAATTTATTGTCAGCTACGTGAAGCATCATTAATTTTATGCAAAGTTTAAATGATGATTGAATTCACAGTATTGCTGATAAGTTAAAATAAAGCAAAACATAAAAGAATTGATCCATTAACTGCATGCAAAAATGAAATTTTTCACGGGGGTTAAGATATTTAGTTTTTTATTTAATTCATTCTAGTTCATGATGGGTACATTATTTTGGATTACAGGTGTTGTTACTTTCAAGATCTCTTTTGAAGCCTGACCATGTCATGATAGATATCAAACTATGATGACAAGTCCCTTTGAGGTTGGGGCGATTTCGTGCATACTACTTGATGTATAATGCCCAATGCTTTCAAGATTTCTTTTGTCATCTTGTCGGTGTAATTTTTTTTGAAGGGGCTATAAAAAATCAAACTATGATTAATTTTGGGTTTTATTAAAAGTAAATAAAATGTGACAGCTATTATTATGCTAAGTTGGATCATACCAACCTCGTTGTTTGAACAGCTTAGAATGGTCGTTCAATGTGGAACACACAGCTACTATCATATTAGGAACTGGGCGTCACAAGCTGGCTATGACACAAATACATACCCAAAGGAGTGACATGTTGCCATGTCATTGTCCAAGGTAAGTAATCAAGTCAGTCCACTTGCCTGTTTGATAACATCAAAGTAGCTGAATACAAGAATATGTTTAAACCTCATTTTTAATACTTGTAGGGTTTCAATTTCATTATTCACAACTTGCGGATAAAATGAGCTATTTTTTTATTCAGTTAATCAAGATCTAGTTTTTGTGTTCAATTCACTTTTGAGACTAACCTATATTGACTTCTTAGAGTTCATCTGATTTATCCTGTTTTATTGGTCTTTAATTTGAAAATAAGACATAGGTAAGTAAAATTGTGACTCTGGGATAAATATGGGGGGGAAAACCCAATAAGGGCTGTATATAATTAAAGAAGCGTAATACACAATAAGTCCATTCTTTAACCAACTTGAGGCCTTTTCAAAAACTGGGTCAACTAAATGCAAGAATTGTGAAACTAACCCTTAATTTGAACTTTAAAGGTCTATTATCCTATGAAGGATAGAAAGAGGATACCGACTATAAAACAGCAAATCCAACACCTCTAATCTCTTGCAATTAAATCTAGAGGCTGGGGAAGATAGGGTGGTTTGACTTAGATTCATATCCCTTCTCTTTGTAACTCCTCTTAGATTTTTCCTCCAAACTTATTTTTGTAGGCCTAATGCATCAGATTTCTTTTATGCGTTCTTCAATAGTATGGGAAAAAGACTTACACTTTGATAAACTTTCGAGAAGAAAATGCATCACCTGGTGTTTAGGTCAAGTGACAGCAAGGTTTGTGTGACTTTCTTCGAGTAAAACTTTAGCTTTCCTACATTTTTCGTAGGTGTGCATTCCACTTGACAGCGTAGATGTCAAATTTTCTAACTACCTCTGCAATTCCTCTAGTAGCTAATGTTATTGTGTTTTTTGTCATTTACTTGTCCAACCCCACTCTGCCACTTGGCAGTACACTCCTACTCAGAAAGTCCACCCCGGCCATTGGACCTGCGAAGAAATTTTATTGTTCAAGCAGAAACCAAAAGTTCTAGTTATAGTGTAATTTATTTATTTCTCTAGAAAACTCTTAAGTTCCTTGAGTTCATGGTAACTTATTAGAACTTATTAAGAACAAAACAGTTATTTGTGGGATATGTAAAATAGTCTTGAATAGTTTTTGTGCATTTAAGTGATGTTTCTGAGTACAGAATAGTTAAAAATAAGACAATACATTAAAGCACCTAAAAATAACATTCTAAGATTTTTTTTGAATGGTAATGTACGCTCTTACTACCTACTCGTGGATTTAACAATCACTAACACTGTACTATTGAAAATCCTAAAAGTGTTATCACATAATTTGAGCTCCTAAATAACTTGTTTAACCTGAACCCTGGCATACGAGTTTATTATTGAGCCTAGTTTCAGTCTTGTATGTGAAGTTTAATTTCTAGATGGTATTATATATACCTTTAAAATAGCAACCCAACATATAATAGAAAGAACCCCAATCACAACTTAATGTATACCATAAGATACGAAATTTGTATGTGAATGACAAAAGTATTGTTATTCTCTAAAAGTAATTGTGTAAAACTTAGGCACGTGAGGGTCACCAAATAAAAAATTTAATATATTCTCAGTATTTTGTTTCATAAACTCCTTTTTCCCCGAATTGCTATAAACTCATAAAGTGTATACATTAATCATACCCATAATATGAAAAAATATTCTTAAAAAATATAAACACGAAGACTTTAATTTTTTGAAATTAAATCATTACTTTAAAAGTCTAATATTTTTTAGGAAGTAAATGCATCATACAAAATATCACCTAGTCACCAAGCAACCTAGGATGCTTCTCACGCGTTTGCAAACTGCTACTTGTGGTGATCAGCCAATGGAGTTTGGATTTTCTATGACATCATTGTAGAGAATTTTTTTTGTCCATGGAAAATTTCACATCTGTAGGATCCACCCAAATGACCTAGTTTGAGGCTGATAAATGAGAAACTTCAAATTTAATATCTGATTATCTCAATTTGAAGGTTCTAACTCATCTTCCGTAATTCACACTATTTCATAAATATATATACCCGTAATAGGAATATTTAGCTAGTGATGAGTAAGGGTTTATTGATATGAGACGAGATAATAATGATAAGATAGCAGATGAGATGGTGATATCGAGACAAATATTATAGATAGTTATGATTCAAACTCCAAATTAACAAATAAAAGAGGAAATGAAAGCCGAATGGTGCGAAGCATTACTGATGCTGGACGTCGCCGAGGACGTTGTCCAGTCCGCACCGAGTACGATGGCTTGGTACTTAGATAATGGGTCACACGTCGACAGTGTTGTCGTCCAACTGATAAACCCTAATTGGGTAAATGTAACTGCGATGCAAGGCGCGGTGCATCCTACATGTCGTACGTGCAGGTGCCGACTCACGGGAGGTACCAAGCTCGAAGTTTTGATGGAGTCGCTGGGTGGCTGTGGTGGTGGCCTCTTGAGCCTCGTCGCAGGGGACGAAGGCGACTACGACGCTGAACAGAAATAATCTGTAGGGGCCCACACGTGTCAGGCGGGCTCAGCCCGTACCGATAAGATGCTTAAGCTGCTGGTAGTTTACGCTCAACCTTCCTCTCTCTCCTATATTAAACCCAAGCGCGATGGACACAAATCAAAGATATACTGCATAAGAAAATATAACTGGCAAGTGGGAAGACAACGTACCTCTTCGGTTGCTGCTTGCCGGGGTCTTACTACGTCGACGCGCCCGCTATCACCCCTTATTTCGGGCGACATCAAAGGTGGGAGGTGCTGGAGAAGGAGCCGGCTTTGTTCAGCAGCCCTCGGGCTGGAGCGGGCAATCAAGAGGACCGAGGGGAAGGCAGCGGCAGTGCAGCGTGTTGGAGGCGATCGAGCTGGCTCGGATTGCAGCCAATGGAATCCTGCTTCTCCGGGCAAGCAGGGCGTCAGTCCAACCGTGAAGCGGCCATGGAGCTGAACTTGGGTAAGTTGACCCCCAGCTGGTGGCAGAGGGAGATCATAGTGGGCGGCAATTTGACGTCGCGACCAGTAGGAATTCATGTGCTCCTCTCAACGGTGGTGGGCCGTGCATGATAGAGGAGTTTGCATCACTAGACCTGATGGGAGGTCCAAACTGTCAGCAGAACATGCCAGTGGGATCTAGCCCGATCCATCGGTTCACTGAACGTGCGTGTAATGCCGTCGCTTCCACGCCGCAGACCAGGTGGATGGCTCTTAGTAAGGTTATTCCCGTCCAGGACCGGTCTGCCAAAGAACCTGACCAATTGACTCCTCGACCAGGGTGGTACCCGATCAAAGAAGTCTCGCCCGACCGCTCCCGGTCGGTCAATCTCATGACTGACGGGTTATTGGGATCGAGTGAACAAGATCGTCGCCTCCGCGTCTGGTTCGAACGACAGAGAATCCATGCGGAGGCGGGGTCTGCCCGCTGTGAGGAATCAATCCTTGGCTCCGAGCGTGATCAAAGAGGTCGTGTATCGATCTTCAACTGCTCTAGACATGATATTGTCGAGACTGATTGATGCGATCGATGTTGAGGACTCTCAACCATTGTTGCACCACACTAAAAGGGACAGATCATGTTGTGGGGGGAAAGGAGGAATGGATACAACCTGGAAAGGCCGATGCCCCTTCCTTCCACTCTGGGCATTTCTCTTCCCATGCTGCTCCCTCAACCTCTTCCTTCCTCTTCTTTTTGTTGTAGGATTAGACCTGCGCCTTCTCGAACAATAATTTCAACAAAAAAGTGCAAGGGCGCCCATCTTTTTCCTTATAAGGGGGGAGGTGAATGGGCCCCTAGCTGGACGTCAGGAGAGAGGGGGTATAGAATGTCCCCTAGAGTGCAAATGAACTAAGGCAAGCAGAGAAGGAGAGAAGAAGGTATGAAGCGAGGACGGGGTTGGTTGGAACAAGGTAAGGTTCAAGATCCAACCCCCCATTCACAAAAATACGAACAAAAACACAAAATCAAAATAGATTGAATGAACTTGAAACTCGAACAAATATGGTGCATTTTTCACCCGGAGTACTTGAATCCAGGCGTCTTTATGATCACCTTGGTGTGCTAGTCGGGCTGGATGCAAACTAATGGTAGTGCTCTTGACGATGACGGCGTCTCCAAAGACGTCTCTTGGGACTCGGGCTACTCCGCATCATCAATCTTCCCCGGGTCAGAAGAACTCGACTTCGACGAGTTGGGTGGAATAAACAACAGCGGTTGAAGTAGATCTAGTCGAAGGCGGCATAGCTCTGCTTCCGTCATCCATGTGTTGTGCACACCCGTTCGTCCCTACCATCGTACCAAGAACATTCACGATAACTCGTCCCCTGCAAAGTTAATTACCTCCTTTAGTATACAATTGACTGCCTCTTGCCAATCGGGCGAAACAATTGGGGGACTGGTCTTGGCAAACTCACTCATAATGAGAGGGTCTAGAGAGGTTGGATCAAGGGGGAGAGAAGGGGCTCGATACGGAGCCTGATTCGCCACGTTAAACGTGGAGCTGATTCCCCACGTAGGGGAAATTTCAATGACGTAGTCGTTATCGCCCACTCTTAGAGGGATCAAGAACGAGCTGGCGCTATGAGTGTGTAGCTTGGTAGCTGTCCCTAGAGAATATCTCTCCGGCTTGAGTCTCACCATCACTTGGTCTCCCACATTGAAAACTCGGGGTCGGCGATGCAAGTCGGCAGCTTTCTTGTACACTGCATTTTGGCTAGTGATCCTATCATGAATATGCTTATGCAATGAGGAAACCTGCTGGGAAAATGCAAGACCATCCTCAGATACACTAACTTGAGGGTCTATGGGTACAAGATCAAGTGGGCAACGAGGGTATTGGCCATAGGCGATCTCAAAGGGTCTCAACCCGGTGGTTCGATTCACCAACGAGTTGTAAGCAAACTTGGCGCAAGGGATTATCAAGTCCCCAGTCTCGAAATGTTCGTCGACTAGGGACCGGAGTAGGCTACCCAAACTTTGATTGACCACCTCAGTCTGACCATCGGTCTGAGGGTGGTAAGCCATCGAGAATTTGAGTTTCATACCGAGGAGGCTCCACAAGGTCTTCTAAAAATAGCTTGTAAAACGAACGTCTTGGTCGGATACTATCAAAGTTGGCAAGCCGTGTAGGCGCACCATCTCTCGGAAGAATAATTGTGCCACCTTCATGGCGTCGGATGTCTTCACGCAAGGCACGAAGTGCGCCATCTTTAAAATCCTGTCAACAATGATTGTGATGGAATCGTGTCGTCGTGCGGTCCGAGCTAACCCTATGACAAAATCCATGCTAACATCGTCCCGTTGACGCTTGGGCACCGGCAGCGGGGTATACAACCTCGCGCTCAACTTGACCTGCTTGGCCAAGGCACATACGCGACATTGGGCGGCAATGTTGCCAACGTTGCACTTTAAAGATGGTCAGTATAATTGATATTGTACGGCCGCGGTACTCTTGTCGCGATCGAAGTGGCTGCTCAGACTGCCAGCGTGATATTTCCACGTGAAGAAGTCATGAAGAGACGTGCGGGGCACGCATAGCCTGTTTCGGTAGAACAAGAAACCATCAGTGATCCCGTAACTCACGGGACGGTCATCGTTGGATCTCTATGATGATAGGCCCAAAGTCAGGGCAGCTGGCACACCCAACCCAAGGGTCTCGAACCTGAGGATCTTCACTTCATTACGTTAGGCACGTGGGCTCGCCGGTTGAGGTCGTCAGCGAGGACGTTATCTTTGCCTTTCTTATGCTTGATAATGAAAGAGAAATCGTGCAGATACTCAACCCACCTCACGTGCGGATAGTTCAATTTATGTAGAGAGTGGAGGTACTTGAGCACCTCGTTGTCCGAGACGAGTAGAAACTCATTTGACAGTAGATAGTGCCGATAGTGTTTGAGCGCCCAGATGACCCCATAGAACTTATTGTAAGTTGAATAACGGAGTCGCGCGTCGTTGAGCTTTTTGCCGAAATACTCGATGGGGTGTCCTTCTCGGCTAAGCACACCCCTGATTCCGACGCCTGATAACTTGCAAACTATCATGTTTAATTGATGAATATTACATTACATTTATGTGTTTTAGTGGCCATATTGCATGTTATCATATATAAATAGAGATAATTAACTTACACCTTGAATTTATTATTGTTTTGAATTTTTAGTATATTTTAAATGGTATTTGACCTATTTGCATTGAATAATTGTTTTATTTACAAGCTAAAAATATTTGGGTAAAGGTTCGTAAAGGTTTAACTAACTTTTTGGAATATTTCCATATTTGTGTATAGTTTTCTGACTAGTATTTAGCCAATAAATGAATTTTAGAATTATAATAATATTTATATAATTTATTTAGCATTCAAAATGAATTTTATTTTGAATTTTCTTGGCATCTACGTCATTCGCCCAAAAATTAGGGTTAATGATTGGATGCGTAGAACGAGCACAATATTGGCTCATGATGGCATTGCAATGCGCGATGCCATAATGGAGGAATAGATAATTCAAATGTTTACCTAACACGTGCAACGATGAAAAAAAAGGTACGCATTTTTTAATGATTCTTTTCGTGTAATAAATGCATGCAGAGAATTGATCTCCGTGTGCATTTATTGAATTAGAATCCTCATACACTCGAGTAGCCAAAATTGATTGCATGCGGCTACCGACACGTGGATTAACTAAAAAGAAGAAGAAACTTGGCGCCATATTTAACACACGCTCACACTTGATTTGCCGCGTGTATTAAATGCACGTGGAAATCGACTGCGTATTATTACATGAAAAAAAGGTATCTTTTGTCTTTTCAGTTTTTTTTTAATACAAGGCGACGTGGCGCTTTGTGACCGTTTAAACGCAGCAATCACCTTGCGATGATTGCAACCTGTGGGAGCGCACAAGATGTGTCAGAACGCGATCCGGGAATGGGGAAAACGAGTTTAAAAAAGTGCCAACCAATCAGAAAATGCCATTTTATGAGATATTTTGAAGAGAGATAAAAGAACCAGCGGTTGAGATTAAACACTAGTAAAATGGCCATATCTTGAGATCTAATCGTCTGATTGAGCTGAAGTTTTGAGGGCATATATGTCTTTTCCCCCTCTACAGTCCATATATTTGGATCTTTAAATAGAGGACAGTAAAAAGTCAAAAATCACTTTTTGATGCTCTCCTTAAGGATTTGGCCACGAAGGACACAGGAGTTGCTTTGGAAGTCGACAGATCTTGATTTATCATTAAAAATTTAAAGTTTCTAATTTGATTTCTGAACTTCTCCTTGAACAATTCTAAAGTGCCAAGGCATTGGCAAAATGTACATGCCCTTGAAGTTGTTTTGAAATAAAATTAGCATTGCATTTTATTTTTGATTCGAGATCTGATTTCTAATCTTTAGTTCTACATTGATTTGGAACATTTCTGCAACATTAGATTTTCAGATTAGGGTTGAATTTCACCTTTGCCCCAAATTCTTCTACTTTCTCTCTCTAGGTTAGATCTCCCACTTTATATCTCTGGATTTTGAAATTGATTGTTTAGAAATTCAATTAAAGCTCTAAAATACCTAAATCCAAAATTTCATAAAAACAATCATCCATCTTCAAGTCCAACTTTGAAACCCCCTTTTGCGCTTATTAACTCCCAATTTTAAATATATATAAATTGACTTATAAAAATTATTTTGATTGGGAAATTGATAATACGAATAGATTTGATATTATAATCATAATTATCCTACTCAAGTGTGCTGACCGGAAGTAATAAAAATTAATTTGTTTTACTTAATTTGGATTAATTATAAACATAATTAAAGTACACTAAGTGCAAAATTAATTCATTCTTCAATAAAATTATTTAAAATCGGATAACAATTATTGTTTAGTGCCTCCCTGTGGTTAGACCCCTTGCTTGCTCGATACACAGTATTTCGTAATTAAGGGGTATTATAAATTTTATTGCATAAGTCTAAAGCCCAAACAACGACGTAATTATACATAATTTGTAGGCTTATCAACACCTGAAGTGTCGCAAGTAACTTCAAAGACCTTTCCATAATGAGGTAGGCAGAGGACTAGTGCCTACGTCATCCTGAGCTTCACGCATTGGAAAGCTCGATCTGCTGCGTGAGTCCATGAGAATGGCTCCACCTTGAGGCAGTTAGTGGTGGGAGGTGTGACAGAACTGAAGTTCTTTACAAAATGCTGACAAAAAGTGGCGACTCCAATGTAGCTCTGCGTGTCGTGAGCGTTAGCTGGCGGGGGCCACCACGTGATGGCTAGGTCTTTCTCTGGATATGTAGCAGCGCCCTAGGCGGACATGATGAAATCGAGGAAGGCAACTTCCGGGGGAAGGAAGTTACACTTCTTCGGGTGAGCGTATATCTGCTCGAGCCGAAGGATAGTGCAAACCTTACGGAGGTGGTTGTGGTGTTACTCTTGCGTACGGCTGTATATGAGGATGTCGTCAAATTAAAACAGTGACAAACCTCCTAATAAACGCACGGAGTACCTCGTTCATCAGCTGCTCAAAGGTACTCGACGCATTGGAGAGGCCGAAGGGTATGACTCTCCGCTCGTATAACCCACCATTTATTTTAAAGGTGGTTTTCCATTCGTCCCCGAGATAAATCTTAACCTGATGGTACCCACTTCGGAGATCTATCTTCGAGAAGATAGTGGATTCGGCCATCATGTCGAAGAGGTCCTGAATACAGGGGATTGGAAAATGGTAAGTGACCATTATTTTATTGATGACAGGGCTATCGCAGCACATGTGCCACATGCTATCCTTTTTTGGAGCCAAGAGAGCAGGAACCGCGCAAGGGCTGAGGCTCTCCTGGAGGAGACCCTTTGATGCCAGACGTCATCAGGATGTCGTCCTGTCATCACCGAGTGTGTTGACTCAGTGTCGATAAGTAGATAACTGTATCGGACTACGGTCGGGCGTCGTGCGACAGTGAATCCTAATGATTAGGAACTAGGATGAAATGCAAAATGCATCTATGACTAACAATGGGGTCCGACTCCCGGGACTCTAATAGAGTCGCCCGATGGTGGGTGGTTAGATCTCGCGAACCTCGTCCGAGGGGGGTCGAGAATGGTACGGCACCGAATAGGATGTTTTCCCATCGGGTTGTGCTCACACGGGACGGGCAAGTCTGACTCGTACCAAACAGGCAAGACACTCGAGAATTGCAAGTCTTTACTCGTCCTGTCCCGCTCACCTACGTCTAACCCGAGTGCGGTGGAGGCAATGCGACTAAGCACTAAAAGAAATAAGAGCTGGGGCAGAGAGGAAGTACCTAGTTGGGGTCCGCTGACTGCCGTCCCTAGCTTCGGGCATTTATCCTAGCGCGGCCGTGTGGATGTCGAGAAGCTGAAGCCTGTGGTTGAGCGGGAGCTAGGTGAGCAACGGGCGTCGCAGACGGGCACGTGGTGATGGCAAAGTCGACGGGCCCGCTCGCGAACAGTGACCGAACTGTCGAGTACGGTGGTGAGAGCTACGAGTCGACGGGCAAACTCAGCTTGCAGACAGTCCCATAGTGGGATTGGCGTGGGATGGCGGTTGCCACGGCAGGTTGGCGGAAGCCGGGCGCAAGGACGGCGATGGCGTCGAGTGCGAGTAGCGGCTCACGTACGTGAGAGGGGAGTGAGATGAATCTCTGAGGGTGCAAATGGATGCAGTCGCTGCGCGGCAGCTGGGGGGCGAGGGTCGTCTTGAGGGCGCTCACGAGTGGTGCAATCCAATAGCAGTGCAGTGAGGTCGGGCGCACGGTCAGCGATGGACGCGTGCGGTGGAGAAATGGGTGTGGATCACCTGCGGTGGCTGGGTACTGGTCGACCGGAGCCGGGATGTGGAGGGGGGTCACCTGCGGCAAAGGCGCACACATCGGCGGCGGCTGCGCGCACTGGCAATGGCGGCCGGGCGGAGAAGTCTCGGACGGCGGGGCAGATCGTGGGAGAACCAGCGACAGCAGAGGTGGCCCACGGTGGTGTTTCCTTCTTCCCAACGTCTCCCTTACCTTCTTCTCTGCTTCTCCATCCTTCCCTTCATCCTTTCCCTTCTTCTTCTTCCTCTTCCCTCCTTCCTCGACCGTGAGCGGCTACCTTCTCATTCTAATAGTATTTCTCAGAAAAAACACTTTGTCAAAAATAAACGAGAGGTAAGTTTTTAGGGCACCATCCTGTCCCTTTTATAGGAGGGAATTGGATGGGCCTTCAGATAACAGGCCTAAGCCCACAAAAGAAAAACAAAAGGGGAAGAAAAAAAAGGCAAAAAAGAAAAGAATGTGGAAAGAAAAGAAAAGGGGAGGGAATTGTCTTTCCCTTGAGTGGTGGTGGAGGGGAATTCCTTATAGGTTGGATTGCCCTCACTACAACAAGTGTGAAAAGATAAAGAGACGGAAACAAAGATAAACACGACGGAAAAGAAGAAAAGACACACGAAGGAAGTCTGATCGAAACAAAGAAGGGAAATACGATAAAGGGCCCACTACCCGGTATATTTGAATCCGGGTGTCCGCGTTGTCGCTTTAGCTTGCCCTGCGGGCTGGACGCAAACTGGCCGTGATGTCGCTGATGAGGTTGACGTCTCTGAAGACGATCCTGGAACCTTGGGCTGCGTTGTGCCATCACCCTTCACGAGGAGTTCCTGGACCCGTCATACCAGCTCCTCATAAAAAGGAGCTGGTATGACGGAAGGTTCGGTAACGTCGCACCAGGCACAAGATCGATCATGTGCTGGATGTTACGCATCGGCGGTAACCCAACGGGCAACTCCTCCGGGAAGACATCACCGAATTTAGATACGAGGGCTTCCACCTCTAGTGGCCGTGGAGCTATGGGTGCCGCTAGAGGAACATCGAGGGTGACGACATGGCACATCGGCATGTCATCCCTCTCGCGGCCCAAGTCTTGGGCAAACAAGGGGCCTCGAACAACCACTATCTTAATTGGGTTGGTCGTGACCAGCTTGTTTGTCGGTTTCATGGTGTACAACTACCATGTGACACTCTATCCCTGGTACATGAATGAACATGTGTTCGTCCTTCGAGCTCGAGTGACAGTATGCTCATATAGCCAGGGGCTGCCTAGGATGATGCCTCCTACCCTCATAAGAAGTACGTCACACAGGATACTTTCATCATTGGCACTCACTTTTTACGGAACGTGGCACTGACGCTTCACCGATAACGATGAAGCGTCTATCCACGAAACGTCGTAAGGAGTCAGATGTGGGATGGCTGCTAACGCTAGTCGGGTGACCATCCTATCAAAAATGGTATTAATGCAACTCACACTATCCACGATTAACTTACACACCTTGACATTGATCTTGACGTAGGTGTAGAAGATCGAGGTGCGGAGAGGCACGTCAGCCATCAGCTCGGGACTCTACTCTACCGATGCAGGTCAAGTGGGTGGGGTGGCCTGGGGTGGTAGCCGCGCCCCACTAGTGCTGGGTCGGTTAACAGCTATGTTGACCAGGGGTTGAGCGGCAGATTACGGAGCGAATGGTGGAATCGCACGAGGCTTCGTAATTTGAATGTACCCGACTTGTCCATCAGGTTCCTTATACTCTTGTGCGATCGCCTCGTCCACATGGTAGTGGTCATCATGTGGCGGCTCCATGTCATCCAATTGGTCGGGGTCAACGTCTCCTTTGCCGATCAACAGGGGTGACGAGGGACACTGGTTGGCTCGGTGCCCCTTTCCATGGCACTTGAAGCACGTAACGTGTGCTTGATTTAGAGTGATGCTATGGGCTGGAGTATCGCTTGTGACAGCCCGAGCAGGTGGGGTAGAACCCAAGAAACGGGCGGGGGTGATTCCTTGCCCCGCGGTGTTGTGGCAAGCCTGTAGAGTCGCGGGCGGTGTGACTTGAGCAGGTGTAGTACGAGCGGGCATGACTCGAGGCGTGGTGTGACTCGTGTGGGTGGTGGCCTCGTCACCTTGAGGCTCCATGTGCTCCACTAGATGGTAGGCCTTGTCAACCTTTCCTGGGTAACATTTAAGAACATCGCTGCACAGGGTCGGCCATAGCCCACGGGCCAATAGACCGATGATGATTCGCGGATCCTCCACGAATCGACACAGCATCCAGCACTCCTTCAATACCTCTATAAATTCTGCCATGGTGAGACGACCTTGCCTAAGATCGAGGTACATGAGGAACAGAGACATCTGATACCGTCAATGGGTTTATTAAATAAGAGGTTACATTTAAGAAAAATAACCCTGAACAAAGATCATTCTATGTAGAGAAAGCTTCCATAAACTCTTTAGAGCTTTTGTTCACTCTTCACTTATGAGCATACTCTCCCAACCTTACTTTTCTTTGATTTTTTTCATGAATGCTTGATATATTGGGAACAAACAACAAGGCAATTGGCAATGAATAAACTCCAAAAATCAATCGATGAGTTAGCGAAAACGAACAACTTCTGAAGCATGAATCTCCTCTCTAATCAACTGGGGTGAGGAAACACCAAATTATCTTTTCCTTCTTTGGGACATACTGTACGTTGCCCCATTAACTATTCCAGTTTGATGCTTGCATTCATTCACCTTTTTCTTAATTAATCAATTGTGTAACTTTTTATTTTTTATGCATTTACATGATTTCCAGACCTAATATGTTAACATGTTGACTTAAAGAGATATCTATATATTGTAGGATGTTATTGCAAATTTGAAATAACATGTTATTCCAAATTTGGATTCATGTAAATAATTATTTTATTCCTATCTATTTTAGGATGATAGAAGAAGATGATCACAAATATTTTTTACCTATTATGCCTAGTCCCTTACTGATGAGCCTAAAAGATTGGTTTGATAAAAGACCAAGTAATCATTTCGTGATAGTTAGACATATGCGATAAAATTTGTGAAATTCCCTTTTTAAAAGTATAGCAATCATATGATGAGAAACAGGTTAATCAAGAGGGAGACAACTATCTAAAATGATATTCTAAATTTATATCTGGATTAAGGGTAATTTGTATTTATGTTTTCTTTTTTCTATCAACAAGAGTGTATTTGTATTCTTTTTATTGGAATTATAATTTTAGGTCTACGAAGTTCAGAAATGAAATGGATGACCTATTTTACAGAAAAAACTGAAATCGACCTGCTGTAACAATATGATTGTATCACTTTTTTTATTGTATTTGTTTGAGAAATAGTAAAAGAAACAATATAAATTAAAAACGATGATGAAGATAGATAGACTATATATGGAATTGAATTATAACAGAATTGTTTACAAATATAGAGAGAGAAAGTATAGAAACTCACCTAGAGAGAGAAAGCGGAGAAAATTGGGGGAAAATGTGTTTTCTGTGAAATTTGAATTGGATCTAAGAATTTAAGATAACAGATGAGATAAGAAATAGAATATAAATATATTGTTGTGTTTTAAAATCAGATTGCAATGCTCTTCGCCATTCAAAAACCTCCAACTTAATATATATTTATGCATGCCTTGGCGTTTTGGAAACATTAAAAGAATTTAAAGGGGGAGAGAAAACTTACGGTATCAATTTAAGAATAAAGAAAATTTGACTCCAAGAGCAGCTGCTGTATCCTTCATGGCCAAAAATATATGAGATATTATCGTTAGGGATAATAAAAATATAATTAGTTAAGGAGTAGAAAAATACTTAATAAGAGTAATTAGTCTAGTAAGAGTAAGAAGAAAACTGAAGTAGACGTTGGATAGATAGGGAGAGAATAAGTGGTTATCTAACTGTAATATAACTAAAGAAGTGGTTATATAGGTATAGAGATATAAAGATCGTATATTTAATAGCAGTTTGTAGATGTTTAATTAATTAGTATAGAGAGAGTGGTGAGGGGAGAATTAAGAGATAGTAAGAGTAATTTAGAGAACGTATATACTTAAGAATATAAATTAACCTATAATAACAAAATATGACTTCTATATTTATAATATTTATTTTATAATACATTTATTAAATTTTATTTTATAGTTAATATTTGCCTTTATATACTTTTACACTCGATTTTCAGAGTTAAAGGGGTAATTTAGTCAAAAACCCGAGAGGTGTTCGACCAAATGCTTGATAGGAGATAAAAGAAGACAATTATATAGTTTATTTATTTTTTATATGTTTAATATATTTTTAGAAGTAGAAAATTTGAGTAAAGGAGGGTAGTTATGTTGAGCGCCTCTCAGGTGTTCGATAGAATGCCCGGGCAGAGGTTTGGATCTAGACTCTTTCTATATATTTTTAGATTTTTATAAGATCCATAAAAGGCTACTTATATAAATCAATGGAGAGAGTTTTATGCACATTAAATGTTTGTTTAAATGCCTCACACAGGTTACTGACCTATCCTGATGAAAACTTAATTATTTAAACTAACTAAACTTTAAATGCTTTCTTATCTATATGAAGCAAAAAAGCTTCCCAAACGCACCCTGAATTAAAGATAAAGGGGTGGCTTTATCGAGCCTTGCCACATAGCTTCAGTGTGCGGGCTCCCCCTTGCTTCTCTCCCCTGTTAGCACAAGATGTCAGCTTTTTCAGCCTCCTTTGGCGCCTTCCTGATCTCTAGGAGCAATTGGTGGGTTGTCACACCCCTCCTATTGCTAACTCAAAAGGTCATCCACCGTTTGAAATCTGGATGAAAAATGGATAAATTGGGAGCGTTTAGGTCCACTTTACGGCTTGGGAGGGACCTCCCAGGCCATCCCATGGACATGAATGACCCTTGGGTTCATCCCAAGCCGTTTGATGGCCAAATAGTCCCTCTTCGTCCGCCAAAAATGGCCTCTGGTGGCGGAGTTGACGACTGGGGGTGGGGTTGCACTAAACTGCCCCTAGCTGTTCGATCACCTTCATCTGCGTTCGACGGGTACAATTAAATTGCAGCCATGGACCTGTATTAGTTCAGCGGACCCCTTATGCCACGTTAGTGCTTCATTAGTTGCCCCGTGAGCACCCCTTACTCTGATTGGTCTGTAGTTAGGTCCCACATCCGTGCCATCCTTGCCAGCAAATAAGAACCCTGGATATGAAATAAAAAATAGATAAAATATGGCTGGATAGATCTCACCCTTCAAGGTTCTTTAGGAAGATTGTACGGATAAAATAATATTTGCCTATTCAAAATGAGCCCAAAATGACAGGGTTCGCTCAAGCTCATTCATGGTGTTCCATTAAAGTCATATGAGATCATAGCCGCACGATTGCTTGGTTACACATAAATGTATAATCATACTGTTGTCTAACATCTGGCAATTGTTGCATTGCAGCATGGCCAAATGGGGGGACATAGCATTAGTGAGCTACACTGACATGGGTTTCTTCCAAGTAAAATCATTTACAACTAAGATATTTTGTCAAACATTCATTCAATATGAAGCAAAAAAGAGTCATCTTCCCATCCCCATATCAGATAGAGGGTGTTCTCAAGTATATACCCCCAGACTTTGATGATACCTCCTATGGTGGATCGTCCTATATGATGTTTTCTATCCAAAACTTCTCCCATAATCGATGAACGGACTTTACACACAACATAAATGAAGCATTTGATTTGATTTATGAAAAAATACTATGATGAAGCATAACCAGATCAGCTGATACATTGTGCTTATGATAACTAATAATGAAATATATTTCCGAACAAATAGATTATTTTCATTTGGTAAGTAAAAAATACACTTTCCATATGCATCAGCAATGAATGGTGTCTTATAGAGAGGGGTAAAATAGTCATCTGAAAATAGAATGGTTACATATGGACACGAAGGAAAGAAAATTTTGGTGTAAGTTAGACCTTCTTGGTAACATGTAAATGATCATTATAATATAACACAAATTACGTTAAAATGTGCATCAGAATGTCCTGAATGGATAAATTTACATTTTGTATGATTTTGTTTCCCGATTTGTATGTAGTTTTACATATTTCATTAAATTTTTATTGATTAAAATACTCATTTCATAATTATATTAGTTTTAAGGCTTCAAGTAGTTTTTCTGGATGTTTTGGTAGTTATTAACGTTATTTTATTAATTAATTAATTAGTAAGCTAATTGAAGAACTTTGGTGACGAGTCATTAATCATGCTTGCAAACTGACATTTCTTAAGGGTTTATGAAGTCATATGATGAAATAAACATGCATTTTTATGTTAAATTCCATTTATCTGAAATTATTCATTCATTATGTAAAATTTAATATTTTTAATGGGTTTTTGTATCTGTAAAAAACTAGCGTAAACTTCGTTGATAAAATAGAAAGAAAATAAACAAAAAAGTTGTAAAAAAAAAATATAAATATAATAAAAAATATATTGGCTCCCAAGGAGCTGCCAAGGTGCAGCCTTGTCAAGTGCACTGTAGACACCACCCGCAGTCAACCCAAGGCCACAGTCACAAGCGGCACCAGCATCACATGTGCAGCCCAGGGCAGTCCCTTAAAGCGGCCCTAGAGGTAAGAGGAGTTTATTTCAATTCTACATTTTAAGAAATGTGAGATTTATATACTCTTTTAGTTTTCTAAAATAAGCAATATGGGATAGTTGTAACAATCACTTTTCAATGAAGTGGGCCTGGCCAGAGATCACGAGAGAGTGATCACAGCCCATCGGGCCGCAATCTTATAAAGAAAATAAAAGCAAATAATACCGGGCTTTGAGCCAAACCAGCCCAAAATTGTGTTGGTTCGGGCTTTTATTTAAAAATGATTTAATCTTGATCATCTTTGAATCATTTTCGTCTTTTAATCATTTGCTTTTCCTTTCCTTTTATTCAAGGCGACAATGCATCATGGAACACTGACGTGGAGGAATCAGCAATAAACACGTGAACAGCAGAAGCTGACATAGCATTGCTGACGGAGTAAGGTCTATCGGATCTTAAGAGGGTCCATGGCTACGATTTAACCGGTGAACCCTCCAACAGAAAATCCAACGGTCGTGGATCACCGACAATCTGCTAGCCCCTCTGGTCACCCTCTTCATTCTCAGCAACCCAATATCAGCGATGAGGAGGCAAATCATCAGCGTCTCACTACCAAAAGGTGAAGATAAATGATCCCACATCATCAGAGGGGAAATTTAGAGAAGTTCTACACTATAAAGTCTCATTGTATGGCCCTGAATGCTCATCTTTCGTCACCAAATTTGAAACACACTTTTGATATAAGATTATGGGGAAAGAGTGTCCTTATTTTTCATTTTTATTCCGTTTCTCTCGGTCGACGGCAGTGACACTGCTGCGATCTTCAGGGAGAACGTCAAGAAAGTGATAGAAGAAGAGAGAATTAACGAAATTTACCCAGAGGGAATACTTTGACCGGAACAGAGTCTGGAGCCAACGGTGACTCCGAGAGCAAGAGGAATTCCCAATCCTCCATCTTCTTCTAGTCTCTCTTGGGTCTCTCCATCAACGGCGATGACAGAGCCGTGACTTGAAGGGAGATTGATGAGGGAGAAGAGTGGAAGAAGGAAACATTCAAGAGAGGCTTACCTGAAGGATGATACGGCCGGAGCAAGGTTAGGAGCCAACGACAACTTCCATCCCCTGCTAAATCCAGTACGT
The DNA here is from genome assembly GCF_029677425.1 of Wolffia australiana. Classification (NCBI taxonomy): domain Eukaryota; kingdom Viridiplantae; phylum Streptophyta; class Magnoliopsida; order Alismatales; family Araceae; genus Wolffia; species Wolffia australiana. The sequence goes on from NC_135844.1 coordinate 16,458,302, forward strand.
AAATTGATTTTACTTTAGTTTGAATTTATGATTCATTTAGTGTAACGAAATGACTGAAATATCATCCTCAGTCCATTTCTAGAAATTGAAGTAATTTGATCTCGAGAAAAAAAAACAAAAAAGAAGAAAGCTTTCAAGCATTTCCACAAACACCATTTGTGCTAACTGTTAAACGATTTTTAAAAAACAATTTTAAACATGATTATGCGAATTTAAAATCCCTAAAACATACAATTAAACTTAGGAAATATACTTCCTAATCTTTATACATACGCTAATGAAATATCTTAAAAATTTGCTCTCGTTCTAAATAAAAAATCATAGAAGTCCAAAATTCTCTTCTAGTCATTTTAACAAACATTTTAAGTTCAATATTGTAACCTCAAATTTTGCCTACCAAATGACCTCTAAATATTCTATACAAATTTATTAAAATCACTAATGTATCTCTACTAAATATGTATGACATGTAAGGTCTTAATAAAATCTGTAGGCAGGACTTTCTTCATAAATGTCTATTAAATTCTTCCTTATCGTCTCTTTAAGATTACAACAATTACCTAGTGGTGCTTGTTGACCCTCCTACTTATTAGCTGAATTCTATCTCTAAGTGCCAATCCCTGTGGAGACGACCTTACTCACAACTATACATTTTTGAATAAGTTTACAAATTATAAAAAAATTATTTGATATAAGTGAAAATGACAACGACAAAAAAATTAACACCTATTTTTGCCTTCGTCATTTGGTAAAAGAGTTAAAATCTAATAAATACATGATATATTTACATTCTTCATGGTCTATATCTGATAGCTTAGTTGGCAATATTTTCTGCATATGATTGGGTCTCTATATCATTTGAAAAACATAATTTATGGCATTCGAGTTCGTCATTCCCTAATGACTAAGTTTTTGATTTTAGTTCATGACTTTAGTTATATATTTATTGGTGGCGTGGACACCATCGCATCGACACCGGACGTGCTGTCGCCATCAATCGAAGACAATGTCTCCGCCACAAACACACCGCCACAGTCAACCGACGTCAACACCTCCGCCACGGACACGCCGCAACCGTCTCTACTACGCACGTCTCCACGCACGCACGCTCCTTTGCGCATCATGACACGTCACCAACGGCAGATCAACAACTGCCCCTTGGCGTGACACGAAGCACGTCCCTCGTCTTTAATTTCTCGTCTGTAATTTCTCGTCATTAAGTTGTGTTTTCTCTTTCCTCCAAGGCCTATATGTATAGGCCATTGTTTCAAGAAACAGTTAGGCAGTCATTATTCAAGAATCAAGTTTTTGTTTAACTCTTCTTGGAGGACTGCCCAGCCTCCCCTATCCCTTCTCCACTCCTACCGCCGCCGCCGCCGCCGTCATCGTCGTCGCCGGCCTCCCTCCTGCTCTCTCTTCTCCTTCTTCCTTTGTCTCCCCTCTCTCTTTCTCACCCTTTCTTCTCTCATCCTTTCCGCCTCGCGCCCTAGCGCCAGACCACCCCGTGCCAAAGTGCAAGGCCGCCCAACGCCCTAGCGCCAGGCCGCCCCTGCGCCCTAGCGCTAGGCCGCCCACGCCCAGGCGCAAGGCCGCCCAGCACTCGAGCGCCACGCCGCCCCCGCGCCTTAGCGCCAAGCCACCCCGCGCCCAGGCACAAGGCCGCCCAGCGCCCTAGCGCCAGGCCGCCCAGCGCCCTAGCGTTAGGTCGCCCACGCCCAGGCGCAAGGCCGCCCAGCACCCGAGCGCCAGGCCGCCCGCACCTAGGCGCAAGGCTGCCCAGCACTCGAGCGCCAGGCCGCCCCCGCGACCAGGTGCAAGGCCGCCCAGCGCCTTAGCGCCAGGCTGCCCCGCGCCGTAGCACCTGGCCGTCCTGCACCAAGGCTCTAAGCCACCCAACGGCCCCCGCGTTGCAACCAACTGCCCGCGCTAGTGACGCCATGCAGGCCTCCAATTCGGCCGCCCACGTCCAGGACGCCGTCAGCGCCACAACACATCGTGCATACCGTTCTGGTGTCGGGGCGCTGCCCTGCACCCCGCAAGGGGGTGACCCCCCCCCCCTTGGCCCCCCCCCCCAACTGAGCGCACAGTTGGATCCGCGACCCCACATCAAAGCGCCCGTCAATCGTCGCGCTTTCTGCCAGGGCCGTACAATGCATGAAATGCTAAACTCTCTCATCCAGTGGGCCATTCAATGCCCGGATTCGCCCAGTCTCGTCACGATCAGAATTCCCCGCAACCTCTTCACGCACTACGGTGCTGAGGCATGCCTAAAGTCTTTGGTGTCGCAGTGTTCCTCGTCCAGTATTTCTCGAGAAGTCTCCACCACCGTCAAATTTGATTTGGTTTGGATTTCCCCAAAATTTTCTCTCGCTCGTGAGTTTCCCTTGTGACGCGAATTTGGATATTCATTTTGGTGCTTCAGCATTGTCGCGGTGGGTGAAGACAGTATTCCCGCCCTCGACGAGGATCGGAGCTGCACCACCAGTACTTCATCGGTTTTAAACTCCAAATTCGACCGTGTGGATTTCTGTGGGCTGTTTTATCCCTCCCTTACCCAATCCATCCATTGCCTTCCCTCCGTCCTTATCATCTCTCCGTTTCTTGGTTGTCGATTTCCTAGTCCTCCTACACCATTTATTCATTCCTAGCAATGTGTATCATTTTTTATAACATGGAGCCATAAACGCTAGCATGTCAAGGAGTAATAAAAATCATGACATTTTTTGTAACAGACACATCTTCTATGTTTCTCGTTAACCAATAAAACATCAGACATATTTTGTTCAAGAATGTTTCACTATTTGGACGACAAGTGTGAATTGGGATATTTGCATTTGTTAAAAAATGGTGCCTTTAGCAAGCAGAAATTAGAGCGTTCAAGAACGTTTTTTATATGATTAAATTGTTTAGATATATATTTCCATGTACAGTTAGTGAAACCTGGATGGATGTGTGTGAGAGAAACCTACTAGTTGATAAATGATGGTGCATGCCATCAAAGATCGTCGACGACATCGTCCGCGCCGCCCGCCACCGTCATCGAAGCTCGGATGAAAATTGCTGAATTCTCGCTTTTGTCTTCATCTTTCTCTCTCGTGTTTTTTCCCGTCTCTTCGTTGTGTTTTCGTTGCGTTCTTGACGCATCCCTACGTCCTTTGTCGTCATCAGAGGGAGGGATCCTTAGCCATTTTGGATCTCCTCCCTTGTGCCCTTCTTTCTTTGTTTTCTCTTCTTTTTATTTTTAATTTCTCCTGTAATTTTGTAATGAGGAGGCTCCCTTAATGGGCCCTTTTCTTCCCCCTTGTTGATCCAATTGAGGGCCCACTAACCTTTCCTCTTTATAAAGGAAGAGGGGGTGCCCTAAACATTCAGACCAGGAGAATTAAGTTTTTTTTTTATGTTGGTCTCACCCCCTTCGTTTGGAGAAGAACACAATGGAAACACTAGATGGGAAGAAGAGGAAGGAGGAGGAAGAAAGGAGGAGAAGGAAGGAGGCAGCGGAAGGAGAATTGGGGAGGAACGTGGGATACAGGGGAAGGAAAAGTTTCGAACTGATTTTTCTCTCTCTCGCTCATCCTTCCCGTTCCCATTTTTGACGCCCAATTTGGGGTGGTCGTGCCACCTTCTCCTCCGTCACCGTGAACAGCGTCCTCCAGACCTGCAAGGAAAATTGGATGGCTAGAGAGCAGAAGAGGGGTCAGGAAAGCTCCATTGCCCCCCCCCATCAATTCTTCATGTCCCATTTCTCAGCAATTGCGAGCAAAGTTGCCGACGTCACTGAGAATTGCGCCGTGGAAATTACAGAAAGAAACGGGAAAAGTTGACCGGGAAGATAAGGGCGAGAAGAGGGGAATAGACTGTTGGAATTCCACGTCTCTTCCCCTCCCCCCCCTCCTCTAAGATTTTTCCCCATCCCCTCCTACGCAGGAGACACGCTGACCTATCTGGCCTCCCCACTGCCATCCAATTCTCTTTGCGCCGATCCAGGCCATGGCCAATCATAGCTGCTGCCTGAACTGTCCGACCTTGACCCAACCGAGTTGCAGTGTTCTGCCCAATCCAGAGTCACGCCAGGCTTCGTCCCGCATTGCCCACTCATGTCGGCGGCACGCGTTGGTCCTTGTACTGAGTTGCTCGCGCCACACTACTCGCGGTACTACGTTGCTGCGCAGTGCTCACGCCTGCGCTTGAGTCGCCTTGCCACTGCGCGACCAGGATTTGTGCCCAGTCGCGCCGTCAGCTCTCGAGACGCACCGCCCACATCCCATCGATGTGCCGACAGTACCCGCACTTGTGCCCTGATGTCCGTGCACACGCCTGTGCGTTACCAAGCACATCACTGCCTTGCGCAACCCCCACTCCTCGGCCGCGTCCCACCGTCCCCAAGTATCGACAACCGCTCCTAGGCTCTACTGCCAGTTAAGCCGGGCTTCTTCTCTGGCTCCTCTCTATTGCACCCGCTCTGGCCACCGCATCTACAAATAGCCTGCATGACGAGCCGCCCGACGACGAGATACGCCCTCTCTCCACAGCTCATTGTTTTACTTTATGCAGTATACTTTCATCTCAATTCCGCTGCGCTCGAGCTAGGTAGGTGAGAGAGGTATTGAGAGAACACTACAAAAGACTTTGAGTGTCTTACCTGTACAGACGAGACCGCCCGTTATGTGCGAGCCCAATGGATAACTTCCATTTGGCCATAGGCTACTTCGTCCCTCTGACAAGGTTCAAGAGGCCAGCGTCACCCTCACCCGGCAACCCCGTCCAAGCTCAGAGCTTGGCACCTCCCTTGAGTCGGAGCCTACACATACGACACGAAGTACAATTCATCACGTTGTAGTGACATAACCCTTTAGGGTTTCATTCATCAGACAACGACAACGTCGATGTTCGATACCACTACCCTATTATCGGTACCGATCCATCATACTCAGTGCCGACCGGACGACGTCCCCGATGACGTCCGACATCAATAAACCCCTTTATTCTCCCATGCCTTCTACATTTGATTCAAGGAAAATTATAAAGTTCTATTTTAATAAGCCTAAACGGCAATACATTGGTTAATTCCAATAAAGTATGGTCATTTTTTATTACTAATCTCCAAATTTCATCACCTTCTCTGATCCTCTCTCCAACCGGTTCTCATAAGTCTTCTGATAAATAAATAAAACTATACTTAACATTTCTATTAAAGTCTGCATAAGATTCATTGGTCTCTAATAAATCCCAAACAACATAGTTTGTACATGATGCTAGCCCAACAACAGTAAAGTTGCTTTCTAGAAAGCAGGAATTAGGCAACTTAACCAGCAGGCATAATTCACTAGACGTGTACTCCTTTGATGGGATTTTTGGGTGGTTAGATTATGCTTCTATAAATAATAGCAAGCATAAAATAGAATAACTTTAATACATCCTTAATATTTTCAAATCACCAATAAAAGGGATAAAAATGTATGATAAGCTGGTCGATAGATTCGCTTGACCAAACACGTTTTCTTTGAAAAATATGACAAGATATATGTCATAATTTCATGATTTTGATGGCTTTTACATGATTTTGGTATTATCAATTCATAATTTCTCATGTTGTTATATGAACTAACTATTTATGCATAGACTATAAAATTTAATTTTTGCACATCATGGTTATTTTTTATTCAACTTATTTACTTCTCCGAAGTCATGAAATGTAATTACTAATGAGTATTTTGCAGTTCCAAATGTGCATAAATTTACAGGAATGAGAAGACACCATTCGTAGGGAATTTGAGAATTCTTCGAAGCTTAATGATTCTACCAAGGGGCTGGAAAGAGTCCAGTAGAGTTATAGGCCGTCAAAAGAGAAATCTGAGGAAGATAGGCCACTACCTGACCTGCCCATTGTTCTTGAAAAGCCCTGAAAAATGAAGCTGAATATCACAATGGGAAACTCTCAGCCCTTGGAGAAAATGAGACCAAATCGAAAGAAAATAAAATAGAAAAATGCCCAAAGGGGTATTTTAGTAATTCTTCATATGTATAAATACTCAGTTTCTCCCTCATTTCCCCTCATTATGGGAATGCTCCAGCATGTTGTTGGCAACCATGACAAGGCCTATTTCAGAATCCAGAGTGTTCAACCTGCTTGATATAGTTACTGAAGTTTTAAGTGGATCTGAACTCTTATTTACATCCAAATTCTCCTTCCTGCAAAATGCTAGGATCCAAAATTGAAAGAAAGTATTGAGAGCTCAATAGACCCTCATTGAGATTCTAGGAACTAAGATTTCCGTTTTCCCATCATTATCTATCCATTTCCCCCTTAAAATAATAATGTTCTTACTCTAAACACTTGTTTTTTATACTTTCTGTCTCAAGAATCAACTATTTCTTTATTGACCTTCAACCATATCCCTAGTTTATTCCCTAAAAATTTAATAAATAATCTCTTTCATTTGTACCTTTGAATTCCTTCTCAAACACTTTCTACAGAGTTTCTTCTTTGTCTCCCTCTATCTCCTAATTCTGACTTCCTCTCTCTAGATCAGTATTGTCTCTCTATAAAACTCTGTTCCTTCTCTTTTGATCCCCCTTCATTATTCATTTCAAATTAAAAAAATATCTTGTTAACTCTGTCATCTAGGGCCAAAAAATCAAGATTTTTGCTTATGCAACTGTTGACGTGGGTTGTCGTGTGCTGTAGTGTAGATCGTGGGTCACAATAACAGTCTTCTGCTTCCTGGTCCACCTAGGGGCAGCGCGGGCACCCGAAGCGCAAAAGAGACCTGATGCTGCAATGAGCCAAAATGGCTAAGTCGTGACCCTATTAGGCCAAGCCTGATTGGGCTGACCCAATAGGCAGCCCTACACAGCCACACTAGGCCCGCTGATCCAAAAGACCCAATGGCTCCACTGCCGCTCTAACGCTGCTCTGCCACTGCCACCACCAGCGATCGCCAAAGAAGGTAATTTCGCCATTTGGTGCATTTAGAAACACTCATGAAGAATACCTAAATGTCATATATTCAATTTCAGGTGATTTTAATATCTAAAAGAATGAATCTTCATGTAAAACTTTTAAGGTGACAGAAATTGCCTATAAAAAGCTGAGTTCATTTTATTTTTTAGGAAGATTTCTCAATCTCTTATAATGGTGACCATTGCAGATTATGATCAAAATTAGAGCGCCTGGCCTTAGGCAGAAACTGATTGAGAACTTTCGATTGCCTTAAATCATGAGATAAATACATGCATGAATATTATAGGCAATTCTTCAGAAAGAATGCTAAAAATTTTAATCCACTGAAGATTCACAATAAAGATATGTGTTAATTGAAAATTTTCCATAAAGAGATTTTGCCATTTAATGTAGTATGCAAATGTAAATCAACTTGTGAACTAATACTATAGGGAAATTTTCAGAAACATAGTTAGGGATCAGAACATTATAACATTTCAATCACATATTTGATTAAAGAATTATGATGTTACAAAGAGCTTTCAGATTTAAGACTATGAGGACTCAGCAGGATGTTCAGATCCATTAATATAGGGAGTATCCGAGAAATATGAGATCAATTTATAGAGAGTAAAACCTAAGGTTTTCTTTTAACAACAAAGACATTTGCACAAAAAGTTAGGCTTAAGAATAGTAGGAGTTGTAGATAAATTTTGACCCAGGCTTTTGATGGCAGTACTGTTAAAATATCAGAGCTTATTCTCACATTTAGATCTGCATTAAAGGTCAAAAAACTCTACACTACTATTTGAGGTCATAATATATGGAAGACCTAATGTCCTCTACCAAAAACAATTTTGGTTTCGAGCAAGAGGGTGTAAACATTTTTTAAATTAGTTAGTAATTAGGTTTACTAATTCAATAAGCAAACAAGTTTGTAGAAAGGAAATTATATTTTCAAAGCCAATTAAATTTTTTAAGCCTAATGCATTAGTTTATTCAGATAATTTTTTAGAACCAAATTTAGGTCTCTAATGGAATACTGAAACTGCAATCTGACTTCTGGTTTTTCCGTAGAAACTGTTTCAGCATAGAACTGTGACATTTAAATAACAAAATATATATGTCTTTAAAGGAATGATCCAGTTCAGGTTCCAGAATTATCTAAAAATATTCCATATCTACATTATCAAAATTATATGCTCAATTTTCAAAACAAGCTATGTATCTTTAATGGGAAATTCTATTCGGGGCAAAAACTATTTACACAATATTATCTCTTAGAAAGGTTACGACTAAAAATTATGTAAAAGGATCAATTAGAATTCCCGGAATGCTAATTATTTAAATGTATAATAACTGTAGATACATATGGCTGACCCGAGTAGAGAAAAAGTTTAAGATCTAAAAAGGTTAACATTTATATCGAAACCAGGTATATCTTGACTCCAGGAAAGAACCTTTCCTGGAGTATGATCTCAGAATTATTTATTTTAATATTTGAATCATTATTAAATGATCAAAGGAAGTATTCTTAAACCAGGAATCAAATGAGATATCACCAATAAGCCAAATAGATCTGATCAAAGAGCAAATCCACAATGTGAGAAACATCACCACAAGGGAAGAAACACACACATACACACCTAGGAAACTATTTTTTTTGTTTTTATAAGTGCAACCAGTGCACATCTGCATTTTGGAAGTTAAGTGGGTCTTATCCTAGAGTGAACAATTCATCTCATTGTACGAAAGGGATTGTTACTTTATAAATTACTACTCAAATCACCTCAAATGTTTATCAAAGGATTGTACAACAACATGGGACTACTAAATAAAACTTTATTAAAAATTTTGATACTTTCTACTTAAATTTTCTTTAACAAGCCATTAAGAAATTTTCTCACTTTAAAACAAATATATTACATGCAATAAACTACTAAAATTATGCATATAATTAATCAAATAGAATCATCAGAATTAACCCATACCTTTATTACCACATTTATTATTCATTCATAAGTGGCATCTCAATATTTCATTCTTATACATGTCTTTAACTGTTGACTCCATGAGAAATTTTAAGGCATATTATCAGGCATTGTTTATAACATAAATAGGTGTAAGACTAATAGTACTAAATTGGGTTTCTGGATAATTAAATTTCATGTCTAGGATTATAAAATATAATTTATAATATTTATTATTTTTGAATCATATTGTTTGTAGAATGAGAAAGGGGTCCATCAGTAAGAGGATGGCAGATAAAATCAGTAACATAAATTATGGATTATAATACAGATAAAATTCAACAAAAAGAAGATAATTTGTAAGGTAATTGCGTATAATGTGAAAATAAAAAAGGAATTCAAGGTGATATAAATCCATTCTTAAGAATTTAGGGCATTGAAGAGAACTAGAATTGTGATGGCTAACGGGAACTTATTTTTCCTCTAGGTATCAAGGGCTAAGTGATGAATAAGAGGGGTGATAAAGACCAACCTTCTTGATCATGCTCATCACATGGGTACCAAACTATTATATATCAAACCAATGGGTATATTAAATAAGAGGTTAAAATTAGGAATAAGAAGCTTTATCAAGGATCCTTCTAAATAGAGAGCTTTCGTACATTCTTTTAAGTTTTTATTCACTCTTCACCTTTGACCACACTCTCCCTATATTGCCTTTCTTTGGAAATGAATATTTCATGAATACCTGATATAATGGGAACGAACAACAAGACAATAAATAAGGAATAAACTCCCAATATCAATCAAAGAGTTAGAGAAAGGAAACACTTCTAAAGCATGATTATCCTCTCTGGCCAACTATGGTGAGGAATCACCAAATCAAAGTTTCCTTATTTAGGACATACCATAGGGTACCCCATTAATCAGTCAATTTGGATGCTTGCATTCATCCACCTTTAAGGTTATTATGTTGTCATTATTTCCATATTACTCTTATTTCAAGATGAAACTTTATTTCTTTCAGACATTGGTCAATTGATTTAATTTTAACTTTTTATGAATTTACCTGATTTCCAAGCCCAATATGTAATATGTTAACATAAAGAGATATAAATTTTTTTATTAATTTTTATTTCAAATTTGAATTTATGTGACATATGATTTTAAACCTATATATTGTATGATAGAAGGATATGTTCAAAAATATTTTCTACAAATATTTACTGATAAACCTGAAAAAGTGGTTTGATAAAATGCCAGTTAATCATGTCGTAAGAGTTAGACTTCTGAAATAAAATTTGAAAATTTTTCTATAAGAAAATTTAGAAAGTGTATAATGAGAAATGGGTTCATCGAAAGGACGCCAACTAGCTAAGAAAAATTCTGAATTTATACACTGATTAAAGTTAGGAATCCATAGAAGTACTTCTGTGTAATTTCTCCTTATGGTTTTCTTTTCTTTGATATTAATGGGAAGGTGTTTATACTCTTTCAATTGGAATTTGCCAAAGAAGTTCAGAAATAAAATTCATGCCTTGTTTTTTAGTCTAACGGAAATCAACGTGCTGCGACAGTAAGATTATATAAATTTATTTATAATATTCAATTCTGATGGTGCACGCCATCAAGGATCGTCAACGACGTTGTCTGCGCCGCCCACCACCTTCCTCGATAGCCGGCTTATGATGCTTGAATATCATATCTTCATTTTCATTATTTCTTTTGTCGTGTTTTGTGTTTATCCCATCTCGTCGTTCTGTTTTCTTCGCACAGTGACACGTCCCATCTACGCCATGTGTTTTGTCGTCGTGTGGGAGGGGGTCCTTAGCAATTTGGACTCCCCCTCCCACATTCCCCCTTTGTCCTTTTCTTTTATGTTTTAAATTGCCCCGTTGTATGTGTAATGGGGGTCCATTCTATAAGGACCCCTAATGGACCCTATTTCTTTTTGTTTTAACCCACTTAGGGTGGCCCATTGACCTCTTCCCCTCAATAAGGGAAGAGGGGGGCGCCCTAGCCTCCTTAGACCAGGAACAAGAGAAAGATGAACCGTCGTTTGTTTGATTTCTGGTCTCCCCCTTCTCCAAAGAAGGGATATCAGAAAGGAGGCGAGGAGAGGAAGATCGAGAAGGGTTGGGAAGCGAGATTTAACCTGCTTGGAGGTTAAATTGCATCCCAATCGCAGGGTGGGGCGAGTTGACTTCTCGCTAGGCATTTTTGAGCCCCGATTCGCCTGACGACCGACACATTGGTGAAAGGGGAAACTCATCAGCGCAGTGCGAATCTGATCAGAAATGGGATTCAACAGGACTTCCTTGGGGCATGTTTCACGCCACCAAGCCCCGTCGCTGGTTTAAGACTGAACGGCCTTCTGATTTATCAGAGTTAAATCCCATCGGGAATTCAGTTGCTGTTCCCACGCTCGGCGGCCTAGCAAAGGACTCGCGGTCAACGCCTTCAATTCTGCCGAAGTGAATCTGTCGCAAAAGGGGAAGTTGAAATTTCCCATTGAGCATTTCCTCTCCTCTGCCCCTTTACCCAGCACCCCGACATCACTATCACTCGTTGAGCCGCCGTCCGCTCTCCGGCGCCTCTCGCCACACCCGCTTCTACTGGCGCCGACCGTCGACGAACTCTGCACCATGAGCCACACCGACGAGATACGCTGTGCTCTTCCGTTGCTCGTTTAATTATCTCTTGCAGTATCAAGGTTGTCACACTAAAGACAGCAAAGATGCAGGTATGGATACATTGAAAATGTTGAACCCCCCATTCCTATAATTCAAGATAGTTGGGGTTGACTTGGTACATCCTTAAAAGTTGGATGACTTAGCATATCCTTGAGACTAGATTTTGATAGAAACTACGACAGACTTGAGTGTCTTACCGGTACAGATGAGTCCGTCCATTACGTGCGAGCCCTACGGATTGATTCCGTTCAGTCGTAGGCGTCCTCCTCGCTCTGACGAGGTTCGCGAGGCCACCATCGCCAATACCCGGCGACCCCGTCCAAGCTTGGAGCTTGGCGCCTCAGAAAGTGGGCACGATCCTAGTCTCAAGGATATGCTTAGTCATCCAACTTTTAAGGATGTACCAAGTCAACCCCAACTATCTTGAATTATAGGAATGGGGGGTTGAATATTTTCAATGTATCCATACCTGCATCTTTGCTGTCTTTAGTGTGACAACCTTGATACTGCTTTGTGCGCCTGTGTGGGAATTACTCTCAACATCTGTATGTTGGGATTGAGGAACCTAGGATGATAAAGATTAAATAACCAACCTACTTTTCAATAAAGATGTTTCAGAACACAGTTCGATTCTATAGGGTGTCACGCCATCTCATAAGGAAGAAAATAGAATAAACTGATCAAAAACACCAAGGCAAAAGAAACTCTATAATTCTTACATTGTGAAAATCATCAAAGTGCATGTCCTCACATAGACCGATTATGCTGGCTTGGTCCTAATGATCTTGCTCTACAAAGCAGAAAAGGAAACAGGATTTCAAAAACAAGTAAAATCCGCATGTGTTTTACCATTTTTCCCACTTCGTTTAAATCAAGGTTTGATTCACAACAACTTCTTCCTTACGATCTTATAGGCTCCCTAATTTCATTACGATACAAATGGGTGCCTAAAATTTAGGTTCACTACAACGACGACCAAATTTAGTGTTGCATGTTTCTTTCTGTGCACAGAGCATCTTCAGCCATAAACTTTAGTTTCTGTTTTTGCTCCTATCTATCGTTTAAAGTTTTTGTAACTTTCACAAATGTTTAAAAAATGATGAAAACCCATTCAAAAGGACTTAAGGTTTTCTTCAGCTCTCCCATGACGGCATTGAATTGATGTGAATTATCTTATTCCCCTCGTGATATTGATTCACTGAGTTTCTGATGTATACATGGAAATAGTAAAAACTTACCCTGTTTAATAAGTTATCTCTTTGTACAATAAAATTAGTAGAAAATTTCACGGTTATATAAATGAATAATGTTGATGTTTTTAAAATTCTAAAATTATTTTTGTTCAACATAATTGCTCATATGTGGAAGTACTGCATTATCTTTAATTTTTAAAATTATATTATCCATCATGTTAAACAAAATATTTTTCTTAACATTCTGGTTTTTATTCTTTTTCTACAAAAAAATAATAGATATTTATAATATTTACCAGCACTGCATTATTTTATGATAAAAAAAAATTTCAGCTGAAGGAGCACACAAATAAAGAATCCAAAGATAAAATCAAAATAAAAAAGTAAATATTTACAAAAATATATTGTTTTTACATGATGGATATTATATTTTAAAAATCATGATACATCATAAGATTTAGGCGGAATAAGTCTGTTAGATTTTGTCAATTGAGGTCAGTGTATAAATATGTGTATAAAATAAGCCACATTCATATTTTTTTCTAAATAGGCTTATCCCTTAGCTAGTCATAAATGTTCATAGAATAAGCCCATTAGGTTTTTAATAGAAAGCAAAGATTAAAATTGATCGATATGAATTTGTGATATATAAGGGTTAGAAAATCTTGAATGAAAGAAAGTATCTATGCCCATCGTAGAAAAATTTATTTCTTGATTTTTACTGTGCTAAATTCACTTCTTCCTATGCTGGTTTATTCACATAAAGGTAAACTCCGAGAATAACTCCACAAATATTTTCAGTAATTTATGCATCAATATTTTGATAAATAATAACTATTGAACTTTTAAATTGTTCCAAAATTTTCATTTTCATCGAGTTTTTCTGCAGAATCTGGTATGTGATAATTTCATTCAAATAGTATTTCCGAAATATAAATATATAGTTGTGAGAATCTTGCTAAAATATTTGAAATCTGAATTTAGGATTATTGTCCTTTTTGAAACAATCTAATTTTGTTTAAGGGATGATAAACATATTCCAATGATGAACCAATCTGAGTTATTCGCAAAGGGAATAGTGGATGATACCTTTTTATAAAAAAATCCTTCTCAAATAAATTTTTCTTATCAAACTTTGATAAAGATTTACTTTCAGTCTTGAGCTTAGATATGAGCTTTCTTGCAGTCACTAAAATAGTATTCGACTGTAGACGATGTTTGTGAAGTAGTTAGATTAAGAATCTCAACCATATATTTCAAAATCTAATTGGAAGCAAAAAATCTTTAAATTACAATACTTGGCCCCATACACTTTCCACACAATCGAGTATTGCCTTTGAATTCTTTTGTTAGCTAAAGCTTTTGGTTTTAAATCATAAGTATTTATGAAACAATAATTTAATTAAATATGAAAATTTATTTTCCACTAACATTATATTTAGTAATAGGCATGTATACCAAAATTGTGAATTCCAATTTTGAATCTAATCGTAACTATCAATTTTGTTTAAGGGATTGTTATCTATCTATGATTCACTAGAATACTCTAGTGCCTCTTTAATATCTAAAAAATGATAACTAATTAATTATTTTTTATAACCTTGAAATGTCTGCTACCATTGCAAATAGCCAGTTTTCTTTACTAAACTTACTCATATTGAGCTTCTATAAGTTCTGTAGATTGAAATGTCAGATCGTAAATCGTTTGCATTTGTAATTCTCAATCTAAAATATCAGACCGTAAATCGTTTATATGGGTAACTCTCAATCTGAAATATCAGACCATAAATTATTTATAGCTGAGAATTTCTATTTGAAATACTAGATCAGAACTTTTAGTGACTAAGAATACAATATTTGAATATTCATGCCTACTGTTACATTTACATGTTTTTAATTTAATACTTGAATGATCAAGTTGATTGTTTGTTACATTAAAGAATGAATTAGTGTTAATTCTTAGGAATCTTGGAGGTGTAGTGGAATAAAAATTGTAACCTAACGATCAAGGAAAGGCTGTAGAAGTAATCTCTATAATACTTCTGGAATTAGTATGAAAGGCAACTAAAGCTTATTTATATGGATACTTGTGAGAATGATAGGGAAGTAAAACTATACAAAGAAATCCAGACCGAATGGATAGCGCGGAATGTGGTGTTAAGCTAATGGAATTAGCCTGACGTATAGGGGGAGTTATTCTGCTCCCATGCAGAACTCCAAAAAATGAAGCTTGAATCGGAGAATTATTGTATGTGTTGTGGATATTTTAATGCAAAGTGACTAAGTGTGTAGTAAACTTGCGATGAATCATTCAGTATTTGCATTCAGTCCTAGTTGTCGTCATAAGGAGACACTAGACTGGTAGTGCCTCCCATGCAAAGTAAAAATAATTTGTCTGCGGATGGCATATGTTGGATGACTAAACAAGGCATGTTAAACCAAAGTATCTAAAATCAAGAAAATACTTAATTAACCACCCCCAGTAAAGTCCTCTACACATTTGCAATGATTATATAAGCTTCCTACATAGGCATGAAAGCATTGATACTACTCATGGTTCACGTAAGCTGTCGACAAAAGCAACTTTTAGATACTTGAAATCCATAAATTTTTTGGTCAATCAACAAGTGAATGTTCATAGTTTGAAACGATGAACTGAAATCTTCATACTCCAAGATCCTATCTTTAGAGTTAAAAAAAGACACAGAAGCATATTGTCAACAGAGCATATTTTCTTTAAGTTAAACTGTTGCACGTTATTCACCCATCATGAAAGCATTCCTGTATGATTTACATTTGATTCTAAACAATCGCCATGTCACATCCTCTTCTGTTATTAAGAAACATAGGAATTAATTTTTACATAAAGAAATAAATTTTAAATACACCTTAGGGATATAAACCAATATTTTAAAAGTAATAAATATTGCTGTAGCTATGAGATAGTGTTAGGCCCCTAAGTAGGCGTCATTCCCTATCCAGAGGCCTGCGTGCTTATTGGGAGGCCGTGTCTGTTGTATTTCGGCTCACGACATTTTTAAGGACTGAGTCATAATGGGTACGATGCCCAATACCTGATCTTTCAGGCCATTGCCACTGTCGATGGTGATTCACGGCGGACTACGCACGTGCTCGTCTGCGCCCAAGGCGGGATGGATCAGGTAAGGTCCGCATGTGCTGAGCGCGCGGGCTGAACGGTGTGTGTGCGCGCGCGCCAAGCTCCACGCGCTAATGCCAAGCACCACGTGCGGGCGCCAACGCTACCCGCCAGCGCTGAGCGCTGCGTGTAGGTGCGGGACGCGCAGGCCGGGCGGCGTGCCGCGGTTGCAGCGTGTGGAGTTGTGGGGGGTGCCGCGAAGCGGCCACGCGGGCAGCGCGCGCATTCCGTGTGCGGGGCGTGCAGTGGGGAGACATCCTTCTAGGAGACTAAGGCATGTTGCGCACAGAGAGCGCCGAGATGGCACAGTGGGCGCGCAGCGCTCCTACGGGTAGTGCTGGCCGCAGAGCGCCCAGCTCGGGGGCATCGAATGTGGCGGCGTCGCGCAGATTGCGCGCTAGCGTGTAGACATGGGTGCTGGTGGTGTGTGTGATCGTCAAGGCAGGGGTGGCGTGTGTGATCGCCACGCCCGCGGCCGCGCGGCGCCTGGCCCGGCGCATGTGTGTAGCGGCAGAGCGGGCGCGCGCGCACAGATCGGCGGCCCTAAGGCGGTGTGGCGACATTACCTCGGCGCGAGGCGCCTCGTCTCATTCCTAGTAACACCCCTCGTCTTCCCCCATGTAATCATGATGTACTTTTTAAGATATCAATGCAATGACCCTATTCACTGACGGTGCCTAGCACCAACATCTCCTCTAACCCCTTCTAAGCGATCTTAAGCAATTGCAAAAGCTTCCGCTGCAAGAGATCAAGGCTGCTCAATGTTCTGCCCCAAGCACTGAGGCCGGCACACACCAATTCCGAGCAAGAAACCTAGCTCGAGATTTGACCGTGCGACAGATAGGGTTAGTTAAAATAAATTATGTATTGAAATGTTGAATCAAGTAAAAGTAATAAACATACATTTCAAAATGATTAAAGATGAGTATTAATATACTATTACTAAGAAATGCTGTATAAAATATTTAATATATTTTTTGGAATATCTGTCCTTCTTTTGATGTAGAAAATACTGTGTCAAGCTAAGTCTTCCAACTTTCGAACTTCTTATTTTCAAGCTTTTATGCAACCGAAACCATGTGAAAGCTATTATCTCCACATATAAGTCAGATGAATAAAAGCAAAATTACGCAAAAATAAATTTAGTAAATTTAGCCTGAATGTTCTCTTAGCGTTATATGTAAGCTTCAGATCCATTATTTAAGTGAGACAACACTTCTCCCCATGAATTTTTTAAAGCTTCCTAGAAGATTTGTAAAACAAACTGTTTTGTAAGAACCATTAGGATATTATTAAGAGTACATTGGGCTAAAAAGGATAATATTTAAACATACATGTATGAAATCTTAATGTCTAGATAGAAATGAATGCTATAATTGCGCGATGAAAAATTGGATAATAGAAAAATTAGATATAGATTGGTGATGTGGGAGAAAATGTTATAAATATGATTAATGTGGATCATTGATGATGCATGTGATGAATAAATGCAGAGGTGTGTGAATTATGTCAATAAGAATGCACCCGTATAAGAAAAATAATACAAATCATATATTCTTATATTCCGTTAGGATGAACAAGATTTCTAATAGTGGGATAGCCCTCAACTTCTCTTTAATTTTCAACCCTCAATTGACGAAGACTGCCAAGAAAATGTTGATAGATTAGGAAGTCACTTCTTAGTTCAACTACCTGGTATAATTTTTAACCCAAATAGGATTTACAAAGCCAATAAAAAGAAGATGCTATGCGCAAAGTAGTAGCCAAAAACTTCAACTTGATCACTAGATCTTACAAATTAAATTTAAATCATTTACAACCCTCTAATAGTTTCCCCAAGGATTTCCTATATTGGAACCATGACATAAAAATATAAAAAAATCTAAGATGATTCACAATCCATCATGTATTTATGGATATATACTACACTTAATAGAAATATATTCGTTGATATAAAAAGAATATCATTTTAAAGTTAATGTCATGAATTATGATATATTATTACATATCCAAAAACTATTTTATTTATGAATATTATGTTGAGAAAACTCACAAAAATACCAGAGAACTTATACGATTTGAACATTCTTTTTGAAACAAATTTGAATATTTCAGCTTCGGAAGAAGCATGTAAAATCGTTCTGTGAAAAAATAAATATAGATCTTCAAATCTGCTACCTCTTAAGTGTTTCAATCACCATTCGAGTTCTGAGGACATCAACTTTAATAATTGGGCATGAAGCATTTTGAGCTACACTAGTGGATATGGGATTAGCCCTTTTATGTAATATTATATTATACATGAGCTTTTTTGTCAAAGTTTTGCCATACCAAGGAACCAAAACATTCAGAACCACTGCACCTTGGTGTATATGATTACTCCATTTAATATTTCCTTGTTGTATTTATGCCAGATCGAGGATAGTGCAAAGTGGAATGGAGTAGGCAAACTTGATTTCTAGAAAGATGACAGGTCAGGTGAGTAGGTAACAATTGCAACTTGTAAACCATAGCAGAGTTTCCCTAAAACTGTGGCAGTCTACACAAGTGATATTGAATGTGTCACATGGTAGTTGGAAGGCAGTCTTTGAAACTTTTTGTAGTGTAAGCATGCAACCTAATCATTTATGCAGATCATATTACAAACATATCTTCAAACTTCCGATCATTTTGAACCCCGATCATTGTAAAAAACGTCCCTAAGCTCACATTCTCCTTGAGTGGCATATTGAATGACTGTGAGGTTTTGAAGGTCCATCCACATTGTTCTTGGTGTCTTTAGAGCGTGGAGAGGGTGAACAGAGAAGTGGATAGGTTGATCTGCATCAGGATGTTGCCTTTTTCTGCAGACCATAGGGATCTAAGGTTAGCCTTTTGCCTTATATTTATTATTTTTCAACACATTTGGTAGGCCATCTATCATCAGCATCCATGATTTTAATCCATTATCAACATTCATCCTTATCCATTCTCATCCCTACCTATCATTTTCTATCATCCGTCTGATGTGCCACCTGCAGCATCATGACCCATAACGTGTATCCTCCTAAATTGTTCAAGAAAACCGAAATCACTATTCTATGATTTCACTCCTCATTCTACCTTATTCTGCTTATTCTCACCACATGTTACACCATCATGTTCATCTCTTCTTGTTTTCATCTCCTCTTATATTGTACTAAACCCCACATTAGTTAAAACCCTGTATCAGACCCTAAAGTAGCTTCTTATCATTAATTCTAATCTTATACCTACACCATCATTCACGTCGTCATTTACCCTAAGCTTTAGTGCTACTTGCTTGATAATGATCCATTACTAGTTCAATATTCATCCCATATTCTAAAACTAAATCCACCTTTATTGTTACTAATATCCTCCTTCATTCACTATTTTTCCACTGTGCATATACTTTTCTAGAATTCACCATTCGAAACAACTATTTCCCTGATATCCATTCCTATGGAGACAAACATTTCGTATCACTATCTAGATAAAAATATTAATGAGTGAAGGTTATGAATATTATCGATCAAACTCAGAGTTACGGAACATAAAATTTACCCTAATATAGATTTTATTAGAAACTTAAGTTATAAAATACAATAATCTACAAAAAAAGACAACCACGTAAGTTAGACAAGAACGAAGATGATAGTAACCTCGTTGTGTATGTGGCTTAAGCCGAGTGTGTATTTTTCATCATGAGTATTGATCTGAACCTTACTCCAATTGTAGGCTCTAGGAAGCCAAGAAGGACCCAAAGAATACTTTGAGTGAGCAAATAATTCTGCAATTATAATTTAGAACAAAATCCAAAAAGTGCCTTTATCGTCAAAAATAGAGGCCTCACTTTATAAATTAATGAGTCAGCAAAAAATGACTTCTAATCATTCGATATTTTCATTTGACGTCAAAGTATTCCAATACATCTGATTTCTCTCTCCTTTAATCTGTATGGTTCATTGTCTGCCTGGCGACCCATTTAAGAATTGGAGAAGTCAACAACTTTATTTAAACCTGTGAAGAAGTTCAAAATTATATTTCCTAGCATATGAAATTATTTTCAGCATTAACTTTTAATATCAACAAATTCCATAAAAATAACCTAAAATCCAAGCAGATCGGAGTATCATTCTAAAAAATAGTAAACTTATATAATATATTATTCACTAACAAAAAACAAAATGCACTATAAAAGTGTTGTATATTATCTCAAGCTTAACTAATGTGGATTTATGCTTATTTGAAAAATGACAAAGACTTTTAATTTATTTTATTACTATAGAAAAGGGCGATCTTTCAATATTACTTTGCATCCCACAAATATGATGACTCACCCTATCGATGGGGTCAATATAAAATATATTAAAAGTCTTTGTCATTTTTCAAATAAGCATAAATCCGCATTAGTTAAGCTTGAGATAATATACTACACTTTTATAGTGAATAATAAAAATATCACTATACGAGGGTTTAATTTAGTTCTTTGGGAGCAACATGACCAGGATAAGAGATGTTAGGAGTTCTATCTCAGTATGTCTGACATGCATATATTTAATAAACTCATATTTTAGAGAAAAGTCGAGATAAATGAGGTTAGCATAACAATCATTAAAATATCAGGCTTTAAAATTTCATCTAAAATTCCCTGTATAGAATAAAATATATTCAATGGCGTTATAATTGAAATTAGGATATGCTAAATATGAAATCATTGTTTGACTAACTTTATTTGAAAAAAAATAAAACAATAATTATATAAAGGTATATAAGCTTAAGCACTACGTATGTTTTATGTTCTAATACAAGAATAGAATACTAATTCTATAAAGGTATAAATGGTGACTTCGTTTGAATCCTCATCGCATGTGATTGGAAATGTTCCTAGACTTAAAAATACTACAATATGACGGCTCATCACTATCTACGTCTACTAAGATTGTGAGCCCTAAGTAGAATGTATCACACCCCCTATTTCATTGTTGTACTAATAATGCATGAAAGATTTTGCTGAACTAGTTCTAACTAGACTTATTGTTTACGAAAATGAAATCTGATGTGTCACCTTTTAACATGAGTGCATTAATAAAATTATTGCTTTTGATACTTTTTCAAATTTATATAGTAAAACTGAGTTTTTTGTGCAAAACTATAACCCATCATTTGTTCAATCACTGCCTCAACTTTATTAGTCAAACATATCATCTCGTAGAAAGATTGTAGACAAAATGACTTTCCTTTAATGCATGACTCATTTCTTTTTTTTTGTTCATCATACAAAAGGTGAAAGTTTTTTACACATCACCTAAAATTTATTTTATTTCTACTTTGAGATCTCTTAATTTTTGTTAATATTTAGTACATCTATCCCTTTTTTTGGAAAAATATAACACAAAGTAAAAAAAACTAGTAATGAATCCAGTTTTTATGACTTTACACACCACTTGCTCCACGCTATGGCTGAAATCACATGATGAATATATATTTTATGCTCTTGAGATATATTGTTTCAAATTTTATCAGCAATAAAATTTGAATAAAAGCTATAAACACTAGCTTGTAGCACGAAACATTTACACTTTTTTTTGGCCGGAAAAATATTTTGAATCAAGTCATCGCTTTGAAAGTATACGTTAAATGTGTAAAACCTATTTCACACGGTAATTCATAAATTCACCTTACAACTTCAATGTATTAGAAATCCAAGAGGATATAAATAAGGAACTACATTATATATGTCTCTTCTATCTCAAAAGTTAAATGCCTGCCAAAGGCAAATAAATTTCCAATATGTTTTAGGATATAAACTAATTTAGGAGTTAGCTTTAGGATATATTCATCCCGAAATAAAGCTGTCACGTTTAAATTTTTATCCTTAAGCACAAATTTATATAATTTCCCAAAATTTTCATTGAGCTTCCCATGAGCTAGTAATAAACTGGAATTTGGATTAAGGGAAAAATTCATGAGGGGAAGATATACATTAAACTGCAACTCCAATATAATATTAAATCAGTTTTAAGGTAAAATTGTATTTCTGGACTTTCCAACTACTGTCTACATTGCAAAGCAACAAAATAAAGGAAACTAGCCAAAACTATGCCATATAAAAGAAATAATATTTTTCTGCAGTATATAATAATTTATAATTATTATGATTTTGGTGGAAATTGTTTAGATAAATAACTAAATTTTAAGTACAAATAGAACCTTAGGATGCGCTCCCACACTGAAATTTACAGGCCGCAAGTTTTCCATCGGGTGCAGAATTTGCTAAAAGAAAATAGTGCACAAAAAGCACTTTAATGTCTGATAAAGGGTGATTTTTTAAATGTCATTATATGCATTGGAAAGCTTGAACTCTCAGCTTTTGGGCTCTGGTTCTTTGGTTCAATCATGGAAAACATTTTTTTTTTCATGAAGCGGAACTGATTACTTGATTCATAAATGATCTTTAAACTAATGCATGGCATGTACCTTGCAGGGAATTTGTTCCACCCTTGATTTGTTCACTCAGGGCTTGTTCTGAAACCGTTCATGTTCCCCACTTCTAGAAGTATTTAAACGATCACGTTTGCTCATGGAGCTTTACATCCTCTCCAACTTTTCTCTAAAGGTTTAATGATTTTTCTCTCCATTAAGACACACTCCAGGAGAAAAAAGGGAACTCTAACTTCTGGAGGCCTAAAATGGATTTCCCTTCCACTAATTCTATTTTACTTAATTTTTTCAAAAACCAATCGACTCAAATATATTCACCCATTCCCCTATGATTTTGTGTGTGTGACCACCTCATCCCATTTATCATTCTAGTTAATAACTTTCATGGACCTATAATAAATACTTGCCAGCCTTATCAATTAAATACATCCACATGCAGATTAATTAACTGAAGATCGATCGATTTATCCCAGTTAAAAAGGTAAACCTCAGGGTCGTTGATGTAGACGTCATAGGATACGTCATCCGGTCGACAGTGAAAATGATGGTTCGGTGCCAATGAATGATAATGGTATCGGACTACGACAATGGCGTCGTCCGACCGAAAATCCCTAAGCAAAAAATAGGCTACGATGCAATGCAAGATGCGCGGTATATGGTACGTGCAAGTGCTAACTAGCTAGGAATACGGGCGCTCGGGACCGATGGAGTCGCCCGGCGGGGGAAGGGTAAACCTCTCAAAACTCGTTCGAAGGGACGAGGATGACTACCGCCCCGAACGGAGTAGCTCCACCAGATGTTGCCCACATGTGACGGGCGGACCCAACTCGTACCAAGCAGAGACGCTCAAGCTTGTCGTAGTTTTCACTCAACCTGTCCCTCTCACCTATATCTAACCCGAGTGCGGTGGAGGCAATATGAAAATGCAATGCCAAAACTAAGAGACGAGCGAGTAGAGAGATACGTACCTCGCTGGTGTCTGCAACCTGATCTCCTTCTACTTCGTATGTTCTGGCCTGGCATGCTAGCGGCGATGGCGAGGGCAACTGAGGTAGGTTGGCCAGAGAGACGTAGCAGCCGTGGGGCTGGAGCGGATGAGTGGGAGGACTCGAAGGAGGTAGCACTACTTGAACGGATGTTCCACTGCAGAAGGGGACCCATTCCTAAAGGTTCTGCGTGCGTGATGCCTCGTCAAGGAGGATCGACGGCTCACTCATGCTACACAAATCGTCGTAACACAAATTGCACGATGCTTTGGTGCTCCCTCACTCATGCACCCAGGTGCGGGCGATAGGCCCTCCAAGTGTTGACTAGGGATCACAGTCTGCGCAATCTGGGCCTACACACACGCGGGCAATCGGGCGGCACCGATCCATAGAAAACCAGGACGTCACACGGACGGATGGGGGGGCCAAGGGCGTGACGACGCTTCTCGTGCGGCCGGGCATGATGCGCTCCCAAGGTGAAAGGGGTCCCAAAGCGGTGGGGAAATGGTTGGGTGTGTCTGGCTGCTGCTATCTCAACGTCATGTGACATGGAGATAGAAGGAACCACTGTGGCGTGGCGTTGCACCTGCGGCTGCGAGGCAAGGCGCTAGAGGTTCGGATGGTGAGGGGGGAAGGGGATAGGTAGCGTTATCCTCCCTGACCCCATTCTTCCCACCGTGATCCTCCCTTTGTGCTCTGTTACCTCTCGCATCCTTTCTTAAGAATTTTCTTGTTGAGGAAAGACAACAAGAAAATTCTTAAGAAAAAAGAAACATTAAGTCCAAACTGTTAGGGCACCCATCCTTTCCTTTTATAGGGAAGGACGTGAATGGGCCCCTAACATTGCAAAAGAGAGGAAACATGTATTTAATAAACCCAAAATGATAGTAATATATATGTGCAATTCTAGCTAATTTATCTACTTCTTTATCTTTATCTGAATAGATTATCACCATTTATGATAAATTGTGAAAAATCATGAAATAAAATCACCTTTTTCTGATTTTGAGTTTATTATTGTCATTTGTGGGACTAACCCCACTTAACTCAATGAGTTAAGTGGAATAAATCTCACTCTCTTCTTAGTTTATGTGAAAGATGCAAGAATTAGGGGAAACTTTCATGAATAACGGGGATAAATAAATGAAGTAGAAGCTATTTGGCCCAAAGGAGCAGGCCCAGACAGGACCCTGGGCCAAGAAAGGAGGCCCAAATCAAGACAGATGGCTCTAGTCTAAAGGCCCACTAAGGAAGCTCCATTAAGCCCACTATGAGAGGCATTTGGGGCAAAAGAAAGGAGGGCAAGGGGAAAGTCCAGTCATGAATATTTATGAGCATTTAAGGTGCTTGGATGCTGATTGGAGGACATTATTGGATGTGGATCCAATCCAGAGAAGAACATCCAGCCATTCAATCCATAAATCATCCACGGGTGGAGACTTAAAGATAGCATTTTTAATGCTAATTAAGGAAAGAAGTCTTGGACGTCCCTGGGGTATTTGAAAGGTCTGAATGCTAATTGGAGGACCATAATAGACGTGGATCATAACCCATTAAAGAAGATCTGGCCATCCATTGTATTAAAAATCCAATGGCTCTCATTTGCTCTCTCTCCCTATATAAACCCCTTCGCCCTATTGTAATATTCATCTAGTGATTCAATCCAAAGTAATCTTTGGTGGCCTAAGTGTAATTGAGTCATAGATCCATTCATCTTAGTGAGTGACCGGCTGAGCAAGAAGCATCCAAGGCTGAAGAATCTGGTGGAAAGGAGAAGAAGAAGTCCCTTAAGCCTTGGAGGGTGTGACAAAGAGGTTACCTTCTTATTGCTCCTTTTTCACTCTTACATGTTAATGTCTTGTGATTAGTTTTGAACAGCTAGCCAATATCCAGACGGTTCCAACGCATCCAACCACGCTCAAAAACTCATTCTAAAACTCATGCTAGAGTGAAGTTAGTGCAGACCATTTTTCTCTCTTCTCCACCTAGCCACTTTCCCCATTTAGCATCCGGACTTAGTCAAATTTTGAGTAAGTCTAGAGCACCAGCCTGTTTCATTTCCTATTTTATTTTGGTTTTAAAATATTCATTAAAAATCCCAAAAGTTCATTTTCTGCTTACTAATATTTTATAAATATTCCAATATTCTCTAATATTCATTACCAATATTTTTTAAATTTATTTGTTTATTAGTTATTTATCTTCATAGGTAGTGAACCCACTTCTAAAATTCAAAAAAAATATATAACTAAAGCATAAATTCATTAGAAGAAAACCTTGCCCCTTGTGGATCGACCCTTACTCTCCCTACGCGAGTATGGCTATTATAATTTTTTGTTGTTTTATTTTGGATAAACCAACAACACTAATTAGTGAAGTTAAATCATCACTAATTACCTCTATAATCTGAGTTATCAGGGGGTTTAAGACCAATTAGGGTAATAAAAAAAGGGGGGGAGTCCTTATAGAATGGACTTCCCTCACTAGAACGCAAAGGGAAAGTGATGTAGGATGACTAGAGGAGACGGGACGGGATGACGACGGGTGCTGGATATTGGGACGATTAGGGAATAGGTAGGATAAAACCAGACCACAAATAACATGATCGATTCCGAAGAATTAAATCTGATGAAATAGTGATGGTGCAGCCCCTTTCCTCGTCGAGCATGGGAGTACTGTCTTCAAATACTGCGATGATGCCAAGCACCAAAATCAAAATATTCGAATGATCATCGGCTAGAAGATTCAAAAATCTATTGAACTAGTCGCTTGAAAATTTAATATCTAAATCAAACCCGACGGCCGTGGATAAACTCTCGAGGAACACTAGATGAAGAACACGGGACACCAAAGAGTCTAGAAGTACCTCAACACCAGATAGTGCATAACGAGGCTGCGGGGAATTCTCAAAGAGTCGCTGACGAGCACAAAAAAGGTTGATGGAGCGAGCGCGACTTCAACGTAATTGAGACAGATGCAATTGGATGTAGGTGGTTGTGCACGCTAGTGGTAGAGGGCGCAGGCGCGGACAGTAGTGGGTAGTGAGGTGAGCGCGAGGATGAGGATGGCGTAGTGGGTGGACGTGAGCAGCGGCCTGCGCGAGCGGGCAGTTGATGCACGGGCGAGAAGCCTACGCGGGTGGCAGCCTGCAGGGCGGCTTGCTTGTGCAGACTAGCGACCTGTGTAGGCGTCTTGCCTGCGCGAGCGGTGGTTTGCGTGGGTAGTTTGCCTGTGCAGACTGGCAACCGGCATTGGTGGCTCGTGTGCTAAGGTGGTGGTTTACGCAGGCGGCTTGCTGGCGCAGGCGGTGATCCACGTGGGTGCCTTGGCTGTGCAAATTAGCGGCCTGTGTAGGCGGCTTGCCTGTGCGGGCTGCGATCTGTGCAGGCGGCTTGTCTGTGCGGACTAGCGGCCTGCGCGAGCAGCTTGCCTATGCGGGCAGTGGTCTGTGTGGGCAGCTGGCCTGCGCGGGCAGTGATCTATGCGGGTGGTATGCTGCCTGGCGTGGGCGGCCTGCACGGGCGACAGTCTGCATGAAGAGGGGCGGTAGTGGGAACGACAAGTGGCAGCATTGGCGACCCAAGAGGGGAGAGGGTTAGGGCAAATCTTTGAAGAAGAAAAGGAACTTCAATGCTTGAAAATAGATTCACCAAGTGTTCTTTTGCGACATTGGCCTGCACATAGGCCTTGGAGGAAAGAAGAAATAAGAAATAAAATAACCGCCAAAGATGAGGTGACGTGTTGACTTGTCACGTCACAGGGTGGTTCTGTAGTTGTCATTGGCAACGTGTCATGACGCAGGATATTTCATGTGTAGTGGAAGCGCATCTGTCGCCGGTGTGTTGATCTAGTCGTCATCATGGCAGTTCTCCAGTTGACATTGATGAGGAGTCAGGATACGGGACGTCTTGGATGACGGTGGTGGCGCATCCCAAAATAGTGCGTTGATGTCGTCGCTACCAATTCCCCGGGGGTCAGAAGAACTCGACTCTGTCGAGTTGTCAACAAGAAGCTCTAGTGGTGTCAACTGGTCTGGATGAAGGCAAGCCGTGTCTACTTTCGCAATCCACGTGTCGTCCGTCAATGGTTTGCCTTGCCAACGAATAAGAAACTTCCGCACCGTCTCACCCTCGGTGAAAGTGATTACCTCATCCAGTATAGCCTTGATGTTCTCTTGCCAGTTGGATGGTAATGAAGGAGGGGGTGGACAAGTCAAACTCGCTCACCCGACAGTCCATGGGTAGGGATTGGTCATTAGATGAGAGAGGTGGGGCTTCACATGCGACCAAATCTGAAATATTGAAAGTAGTGCTTATCCCCCATGTAGAGGGTATACCGACGACATAGGGATTTTCCCAACTCGCTTGAGGATCGGGAATGGCCGGCACTACGAGCATGAAGCTTGGTAGCCATTGGGGAGAAAATCTCTTATGTCTTACGCTCGCCATCACCATGTCACCTTCATTAAACTCGTGAAAATGGTGACGTAAATCTGCTGTATGTTTGTATGATGCGTTGCTACTTGTGATGCGCTGATGAATGTCCTCATGTAGACTCCTAATATGATTTGCAAATGATTCACCATCCTCTGAGACTCTAGCATGCAGTTACATGGGTATTAAGTCGGTAGGGTTACAAGGTGGGTGAACATGAACATTTCAAAAGTACTCATGCCAGCAGTACGATTGATAGATGCATTGTAGGCAAACTCGGCGCGTAGAATGATAGTATCCCAAGATTTGAGGTTGTCCCCAACCAATGATCGTACTAGATTGCTGAGGCTTCTATTAGCGACCTCAGCCTGACCGTCAGCTTGGGGATGAAAAGCAGTAGAAAATTTGAGTTTAGTCCCTAAGAGGTGCCAAAGGGTATTCCACAAGTAGCTAGTGAATCTGACATCTCTGTCCATTACTATACTGATGGAGGACCATCGTGCCGACGACGACCTGATGACGACGACGACATCAGCCGGACGACCGACGACGACTCGCCAGCAGCCACGTCGGACAGCTCGTGCCGACGTCCGCAACCCGGGGTATAAGCACTCCGGGTAGGTTCGAACAATTTATGTTTTTTCTATGTGTATTTTCTTTGCATTTCGAATTATGGATTGGGCCAGTATCGTAGGGCCCATCCTCGTCTTTATTTTCATTTTAAGATTGTATTTTGATTTTGTAAGGAGAGGTCGAACCACGTCTCATGACGGTTCAACCTCTCCCCACGTCTCCATGGCACCCCTCCTCCCTATATAAGGGGAGGGCATGCCCAAGGGACTACTTGGAAGTTTTTTAATTGAAATTGTTTCAAGAATCTTCCCCCTATCGTAGTCGTAGCGTAGGGGGTTTGGCTAGCCCCACCTCTTCGTCGAGACCACTCCGAGGAGTAGAGCCCACGTCCTGTACGTCGAGATCACTCCGGGCGTGACGTGTTCAACCGTACCGTCGAGATCACTCCGGTACGTTAAAGATTTTCAAGAAGCTGTTGAAATCAAGAATCGAGAGAGCACCCATCGAGATCACTCTGGGCGTCCTCGAAGGTTCGCGACGACTCCGCCGCCGCGCTGCATTCGGAAATCATCTCCAACGAGGAGAACCACCCGCGACCCACCAAGAACTCACCACGCCAGGTTCTTGGCTCTACCCATCCACCACCCTCGCTTCTTGATCATCTAACCCCATTTCTTGATCTTTCCCACCGATTCTTGAACGCCACCCATTCTCATCCCCCATTTTCTTGAAATTCTTGATCGCCCAACCGCTTCCCCTACCCTTTCTTGATCGCCCTTTTCCCTTCCCCTGCCCTTCTTGATCGCCCAACCACCTCTTCTTGCCTTTCTTGATCGCCCTCCCCCTACCCCTGCCTTTCTTGATCGCCCACCCTCCTTTCCCCTTCGTTTCTTGATTCCAAACCGCCTCCTCTTGCCTCTCTTGATCGCCCACCCTCTTTTCCCCATCGTTTCTTGATTCCCAACCGCCTCCTCTTGCCTTTCTTGATCGCCCACCCTCCTTTCCCCATCGTTTCTTGAATCTTCCTCTTCACCCTCATCGTTCTTGACCATCTTCCACCACTTTCCATCGTTTCTTAAATCTTCCTCTTCACCCTCATCGTTCTTGACCATCTTCCACCACTTTCCACCGTTTCTTGAATCTTCCTCTTCACCCTCATCGTTCTTGACCATCTTCCACCACTTTCCATCGTTTCTTGAATCTTCCTCTTCACCCTCATCGTTCTTGACCATCTTCCACCACTTTCCACCGTTTCTTGAATCTTCCTCTTCACCCTCATCGTTCTTGACCATCTTCCACCACTTTCCATCGTTTCTTGAATCTTCCTCTTCACCCTCATCGTTCTTGACCATCTTCCACCACTTTCCATCGTTTCTTGAATCTTCCTCTTCACCCTCATCGTTCTTGATCATTCCCCACCATCTTCCATCGTTCTTGACCATAACCACCCCATTCTTGCTTCACCCTTTGGCTTCCCCCCCCCCTTTCTTGATTCGACCGCCACTTCTCCCATTGCCGCCCCGCCCCGAACCCCGATTCCCGACCACCCCGCATCACCGCCCGCGTCGGGGACCCGCTCTATGCCACGACCCCACGCCGCGCTGTGGACCCATTCCGCGCCGCGACTCCCGCGCCGCGCCGCGGCTTCGCCAGCGCCGCGGACTCGCGCCCAGCCATGATCCGACCGTGCGCCGCGAGTTCGCGCCCCGCCGCGGGTCCGCCAATCGCCACGGTTCTGCCGCACTCTGTGGCTCCACGCCGCGCCGAGGCTTTGGCCCGCGTCATCAACCCCCCCTGCGCCGCCGTTCTGCCCTGTACCGTGGCTCTGCGCCACCGCCACTGCCAGTTGCGACCGGTGCCGCCCCGTCACTTGCGCCAAGCCACGTTGATCCCTCCCGGCATTCCGGCCTACGACAAGACGAATTCGTCCCCAGAACGCTATCTCTACGCCCGTCTTCGATACGCCGTGGACTACATATTTTAAGGTCAGCTCGTCTCCTCTCCCTCCTTAACCAGTATTATTATCTGTTCCAGTGCCGTCCTCCGCTATCGCATCCTCTGCCGCCACTCATCACTCGACGACGGATTAGGAACAGCCACTGTTGTGGGAGCAGGATTTTCTTGAGGTAAACGGTCTGTCACTTGATCTTTAAATTCCGAACTTATCAGGGCCGTTAGACGCCCCTCTCGTCTAGAGGTCTAGTGGTCTTGAGGGACATTGGGAGTCTGACTTTCGGATCAATCTATTTGGTGATCGTCACCGTCCATCGCGTTATCCCCTTGTGTCTTAACTGCTCGATCATAAAATCTCATTGTGTTTGCATCATATTATCATTATTCCTGTGACGCGAAACGCGCCGCTCGATCCCGGCCGTCGGCGTATCGCATCATATACTCCTTGAAAGTCTCTGATAAGCCAAAAATATGGGTGAATTTTATGCAATTTTCAACCCTTGTCGTTGTCAATTCTTAGCTCATACAATAAAATTTATAAAACCTCACTTAAGATGTACAATGATGAGTAGAGGTATCGTCCAAGGGATGCTAGTAAGGAGTTCAATTCGATGATTTTCTTGATCATTTAACCTTAATTAGAATCAATTTGATATTCAATGAAGATCAAATCAACCTAATTAGATAAGCAAGTTAGAGAGGGAGGTAGAAGAGATGAGAAGAGTAGAATAAATAATGGGACTCTAAGTTTAATTAATTGATCCAATTGAAAGGCTCAAAAAATTCAATTAGAGAGGTTAAGAAGAAAAGAATTCATTTGAAAGATTTGGTTGGTTGGTTTTGTTGGTTTGATAATTCAGAAGTAACTACACTATTGGATAATAAATAAAATAAATAAATTTTAATATCCTGTAAATTAATTTTTTTTTTAGTTTTCTTTTGAATACCCAGTTAAATTTCTCGATTACTCCTCTCAATCCTAATCAGGGCTTGCACATGCCGCTCAAGCCAAGCGATGTAGAAATTCAGACCAGAATCAAGAAGAACAATCATGACATTAAACTAACATCATCCAAAATGCACCACAAATTCAAATACAATGAATGGAAAGGTACCAAAAAGGTTGATCCAGGCTGGGGCTCCTCTCTGTCTTGCAGCTGTGATAGAGAACTATCAAGAATGAACCCCTCTGGAAATTTGACTTTTATCCTTAGGTTATGTTAAAAATTACCATTTTACCCCTAATTAGTAATTAGTTGTTATCGATCAATGGAGGCTTGGTATCAATGGTCCTACCATATAAATACAAAGAGGGGATCAATATGAGAAATTCCATAAAAAAATCATCTCAATCGGACTTCTAGATCAAAAGTTATGAATAAATAAATTTAAACCAATATTAGCCATTGGATTTAAATACATTTATTTATAATTTTTTTAACCCGCGCCCTGAGGTCTCGTCCTCTGATTGGCCAGTGACCTTTCAACTTCTCCAGGTGCGTGCATTCTCATTGCGCCACGTACCCCCCTGGTATAAATACAAACAAAGAAAATTTTCAGTCGTCGCGATTTGTATGCTTTCTGATACGGACGTACGTGTGCATTCCTTCTTCACTCTTTCCATTCAGAATTTTCCAGGTCACCGCCTGTGCATGTGCGTTGTACGCACCGTGCGGGCGGTGAACTTACCTCCTAGCGCTGGTCCTCATCTGGCGCAGTCGGATTCTCATCCAACGGCCACGATGAGGCCACCGTCGGTCAGTCGAAAACTTCCCTGCGCTTTTGTAAAAAGATCCTTCTTAAAAATTGGAATTTCCGTGTGACGCTGCCCACAGGTCGTTGTGTATATGCCCTTTGCGCACTCTCTCTCCTCTGGTTGTTTCCTAAAAATATTGAAACAATATTAAATCATTTGCAATAAAACCCTAGAAAAATTTTAATGACATCTTTATTTCTACAACCACAACCGAGAGCTGTTTTTGAGGGCATCATTGCAACGAAAATTTACAAAAAGCCCTTTAAAGCTTAAAAATAATATTAATACTCTTTTTTTTTCCTTAATAAAAATGTATTTCTTCCTCACATAAATCTCAGAAAAATCCGATAACATCCTAAAAAGGTCTAGAAAATTCTAGAAAATTCACTGATTCATCCCTGTACTGATAATTCTTGAAATTAAATATTAAACTTGCCATTTTCATTCACAAATAATTAATTCAAGCGCAAATAAATCCCTTAAAATTCATAATAATTAACAGAAATTTAGGGAAAAATTAAGAATCATTTGAAAACATTAAATTTATGGAAATACATGATAACAACCGCATTTAAGCTCTTTAAATGCATAAAATTGTTCTAATAGCATGAAATAAAGACCGAATTTATGGTGTTATCATATACCCCCCTACTTAGACATTTCTAGTCCCTTAGCAACATTTAAGTAGTTTGCCACATTTTCATTTTTCATCTTGTAAGTGAAAGAAAATAAGTGTGGAAGTGGTAGACATATCAATCACAAGCTGAGATGAAACATTAAGTGACAATTTGAGCTTCCACCTTTTCAGGAATGTGGGGTTCCTTTATCCTTGGTTTGGATGCCTAAGTAGATAAAAAGGGAGTGTACTTGTTGGTAGGTATGATGCCATACTCCTACGGTAAACTCGCTGCACTCATTTGAAGCTGGCCTCACATCTCTCGCAAGCAAGATCACTCTCTCCCCGGGTGGCGAGCACCTAGTACTTGTCTCTCCGTTAGCTTTTCTCCTACCCAAGAATAGAAGAAGCCATTTTCTCCTCCTATTGAGCACAGAATATGGGATATAACAAGAAGAATATGCGGCGGATGTGTAAAGATTGTCATAGGGAAGATGGAAACTTTGTGAAGGGGTTTGGGTAAACTTTAACAATGAGATAGATTTATGGTCCAATGAGTGTGCTGCTACCTAAGATAACCTACTCCCAATATTTTAGAAGAAATGAGAGGGATAGAAAAGATGGACCAATGTGATAATACAAAATGTAGAACCATATGACCATAAAGGAAATTTAACATAGGAAACTCATACCCGCTTAAGCTTCTTTTTTTTTTCTTCTTCTTCTCTTTTTTTTTTAATAGAAGAGGACCATAAAAAGTAATACACCTTCCATTGAGTGGTTTCCAATCATCTCAACACAACTAGCATGAATGGCATATCAATCACATTGGTCGAGAAAGAATAGACAGAAGAATAGATTGAGATAATGCAGATTGAATCAACAGAAAAAGAGGCAAAGAGGCGATATCAGATTGATACCGTGGAAAGGAAGATAGAAACACTTGGGAGGTAGGTATACCCTTGGTAGTGGAATCAAATTGATGATGGGTAGAATGTGAGATGTGCGGGAAAATGAGTTTGTGGAATCAAGTTGATGATGGATAAAATGTGAAGTGTGTGGAACAATGAAGTAGGTGAAGAAGATGTATTATGTGCATACGACTTGGAGAATGACTCACCACTATCTTGAAATGAGAGTAGGCTAATGGCGATACAAAATACATAAGTGGGATTGGCTATTGTGAGCTGATGGAATGGGGACCTCAATTCACTCATCACTCTACCTTTGGAACATAAAGCTTCTACCGTTAGACTTTCCATCATCTAATCACCTACTAGACACCATCCCCAAATTGAAATTGAATCCACATTGCTCAAAATCACACAATGTTCCGCCTATCACATGCTCTAGATCCGCTCTAGGAGCTTGCTTCTCTACACATATACCCAAACCATTGGATGAAAATTTTTGATTCATGTATAGGAATGTTAATTAATGTTATATGCAGGTTCAATTCGTATCATATTCCTCAAAATTACATGCATAAGTCAAAGTTGGCCATTTGAAATGAGCTAGCTCCCCCCCTACTAAAACATGCATGGTCCTCAATGCATGGCTAAGAAAATAACCAAAAGGAAAATTGAGGTGCGGATGGCAAACAATGGAGATGGGCGACATTGTGCTCAATGACACGATGAGTGAAAGATCCTGGAGACACTGCTGCTTTGTTGAACTTTATAAAGCTCTCAATTTGGTCAAAGGTACGATAGAAGACACAAACAAAAAATCAGACACCAAAATAGTGCAAAAACAAATCCTAAGACAAATAACAAAAATAAACAATTTAATTGAGAACTCTAATCGAGTGATGATGTCTCCGCTGCTAGAGAAATATCCTCGTTGGGAGGGTGAGGCTCGTGTTCGAGGAAAGGCTTCAAGCGCCGACCGTTGACCTTTGAATTCTGCCCCACATTTTGGGTCACGAATTAGGACAGACCTGTTGTCAAAAGGTTGGGATACGATGTAAGGTCCATCCCATCTTGATTTAAGCTTCCCTGGAAAAAGTTTAAGTCGAGAATTATATAACCAGACCTTTTGTTCAGGGACAAAAACCTTCCTATGAATGTGTTGATCATGGAATGCCTTCATTTTGGCTTTGTAGATGCGAGAGTTCTCATATGCTTCATTTCGTAACTCCTCCAATTCATGTAGCTGTAATAAACGGTGTTCACCTGCATCATCTAGAGAGATATTAAGTTTCTTAATAGCCCATAAAGTTTGATGTTCGATTTCTAAGCGAAGATGACAAGCTTTTCCAAAAACTAACCTGAATGGCGACATCCCTAATGGGGTTTTATATGCAGTCCGATATGCCCATAACACATCTGGTAACTTGCTCGACCAATCCTTCCCATTAGGGTTGATAATTTTTTTCAATATCTTTTTAATCTCTCTATTTGAGACTTCCACTCGGCCATTGGCTTGAGGATGATAGGGGGTGGTAAGCCGATGATGGACTCGATATTGTTTTAACAAATCTTGAAATAATTTTTTATTGAAATGAGTTTCACCATCACTAATAATAGCTCGTGGGCACCCAAGCCGGGAAAATATATGATCATTGACAAATCATACAACTACTTTGTGATTATTTTTTCGTGTTGGTATGGCTTCCACCCACTTAGAGACATAATCCACACCTACCAAAATATATTCATATCCAACAGATAGGGGAAACGCCGATCCTCCTTCTCCCTGACTTGAGTAATCGAGTTTGTCGCCTTCCATTCCGCTTCCAAGCCATGTGGTTAGAGCATAACGACTTCCATCATTTTGTACACATCCATTGGCATGGAAGGATCTCGACATCACCCATGGAGAACTTCAGTTATCGACTGAGGAATCTCAAGTTCCACTTGAAATGGTGAAATCGACATGTCTTTGGAGACGTACACACACCTGCCGAAGCAATCAAGACGGAGCTAGCTGCTGTCGAACGACAGTTGCAAGACATTTGGACGGACGACGTAGGAGAGCGCCAGCTTCGACATAGGGAACAGCTTGAGGATGCTATGCGGCATTAGGATATTTTCTATCTCTAGAAATCACATGTCCAATGGTTGAGAGAAGGCGATAGAAACACACGTTTCTTTCACGCCTCGATTCGTCACAAAGCCCATCCTAATTATACGACCCTATTAGAGACGTACGATCAGGACCCCGCCCAGCAAGCAGGCGCAGGAGTAGAATTTTATCGATCACTCCTACCCTCACAACCAAGTGTTGTGAACGAGGACCTCCTTGCATCTATCCCTCACTTGGTGACCGACCAAGAAAACGCCCTCCTTACAGCCCTTCCTACTCGAGCAGAGATCAAGGAGGTTGTCTTTTCCTTTGCTAGGAACAAGGCTCTAGGACCAGATGGGTTCTCAGCAGAATTTTATATCACATGTTGGATTATTGAAGGCACTGATTTAATGCTTGCCATCAAGGAAGCGTTTACGCGAAAAGTCTTCCCTCGAAGTTGGAAATCCACTTTTTTGGCTCTCATTCCAAAAGTGGACACCCCAACTACCTTTAGGGACTTTCGCCCCATTAGTCTTTGTAATGTTTGCTACAAAGTTGCATCCAAAATTATTACAAATCGACTAGGGAACTTCCTTGGTAGCCTCCTCTCTCTTGAATAGTGTGGTTTTATGAAGGGTCGACAGATCCATGACAATATCATGCTCGTTCAAGAGCTAGCCCAGTCCTTAGACGCTCATATTCGGGGCTCAAATGTCAACATCAAACTAGATATGGAGAAGGCCTTTGATCGAGTTGAGAGGAACTTCCTTACCAAAAAGTGTTGAGGCACTTTGGATTCACAGATGCGTTCATTGATCTTGTCGATGCCTGCATTAGAGAGAATCATTTCTCTCTCCTGATGGATGAAAACTCCACTGGTTTCTTCACGGCGACGAGAGGTCTAAGGCAAGGGGATCCTATCTCGCCCACCCTTTTTATATTGATGGAGGAGGTATTCAGTCGATCGCTCACACATGCGATCGACCACGACCTCATCCAACCGTATTTTACGAAAAGGGGTTGCCAAATCCTCTCCCACTCTCTATTTGCCGATGATGCCATTATCTTCCTCAATGGATCCAAAATACCCATTAAGGAATTTATGAGTATCCTTGCAGCATACGAGCAAGCTTCGCGCCAGCTTGTCAATGCCTCGAAGAGCAGCTTCATAGTTGGTTCTTCCACCACTATAAAGCACTCTGAGATACTCCAGCACTATACCCTCTACTCATGAGGAAGCCTCCCGTTCGACTATCTTGGATGCCCTATCTTTATAGGGCTCGCTAGGCAACATTACTTTGATGCCTTGTTGGGCAAACTTAGAAAGAAGCTAGAGGGATGGAAACTTCGTTTCCTATCCCCTGGAGGACATATCCAACTTACTTGACATGTCCTCATGAGTATCCCGCTACACATCCTCGCGATCCACTCACTATCTCGTACAGTCGTCCGCTCACTAGAACGGCTATGCGCATGTTTCTTATGGTCCGGTCACCTCGAGGGAGAGAGTCACCATCACTGAGTTTCTTGGGAGAAAGCATGTCGGCCAACGGCCGAGGGGGGCCTAGGGATCAGACACCTCACAGACGTCCAGGACATGCTTCAAAAGAAGCTCGTATGGCGTATGCGCACCACACACTCCCTAGTAGCCAACTTTATTTCAGCCAAGTATGGCGAGTGGGCCAATCAAGAGATAGATATACGGGGCCATCGTAGATGGCAAACATGGCAGCGCCATTGGCTTGAGATTGCTCACGTTACACACTGGCATATTAGTCGCAGAGAGATTAGCGCCTGATTTGATACCTGGCATGCTAACGAGCCGTTTGCCCGCCACCCACAATTTGTACCATAGCAAGTGCGACTCAAAGTTGCCCATCTGCTACTGGGCAACACGCAACACCTATAGGAGTAGCATGGGCTCCCTTCAGCCACGTTGTCCGCGTTCCAAACTATCCCAATCGGGTCGACTCCCGAGTGTGCGATTTGGAAGCTCACACTGGATGGTACCTACTCGTGTAGATCTTCTTGGGAGCATTTCTGTGAGAAAGCCCCCATCCAGCACTAGGGTCGCTGCATATGGCATCCGGCTATTCGTACTCGCGTCTTCTTTT
Organism: Wolffia australiana; assembly: GCF_029677425.1. Taxonomy (NCBI): domain Eukaryota; kingdom Viridiplantae; phylum Streptophyta; class Magnoliopsida; order Alismatales; family Araceae; genus Wolffia; species Wolffia australiana. The sequence goes on from NC_135844.1 coordinate 16,496,142, forward strand.
TCCTATGGTGACTCTTACATTGTGGCCTTCTGACTGATGATCGAGTGATTCGTATAGGTCACTCTCTCAGCTCTCGTTGCCACTACTGTCCCATGGCACATCTTTTTTTCCATAGTGAGACAGCCTTAGACTGTTGGCACCATATCACACATCATTTCAGCCCACTCCATACTCCACTAACCCGTTCAAGTGTTTTCGCCAAGTGTTTCTCTCGCCAACATGCTCGAAACGAAGCTCCATCCTACACATCACCATAGCTTATTTACTATGGGAGATATGGAAAGGGTGAAACTCTTCTCATTTTACAGGTTCGCCCATGCATGCCGTGGATATCATGCGGCGTGTCAAGTTATGGATACAGCACATCTATCATCTCATCCCTCCCCGCACATGCAACTCAGCAACCATGTGTGTCTTTCTTCGCTCTTGGGGCATTCCGGTGATCCCCACCCCTATCCGCATTCAGCTAAAGGTTGTCCGTTGGTACCCACCTCCAATCGGCATCCTCAAATTGAATGTGGATGGTGCGGCTAAAGGGAGCCCGAGGCCAACAGGGGGAGGGGGTATCCTCCGCGATCATACAAGGAGTATTCGCTTTGCTTTTTCCTCTTTCTATGGCATCCAAACTAGTACAGTAGTCGAAGCTATGGCGATACGTGATGGTTTACTCCTCTGCGCGAAATGAAATCTTCATAATATCATCGTAGAATTTGACTCACAAGTGTTAGTTGACATGCTCCGTGCATATACATGCTCATAGTGGAGACTACGCTGTGTATGGCAGGACATCATGCGGTGCCAACGTCGCACAATTAGTGTTCTTCATCAATTACGAGAAGGCAACCAGACAGCAGATGCCCTCGCCAACCACGCGGTACACACCCGCACCCTTTTTTCTCTTTTCCTTTCTTGGCAGGTGCTCCCTTCGACAGCTAGGGGCTGCCATCGTGTCGACCATCTCGGCTTGTCGACTGTCCGCACATGTCGCATACTATCACCAGCAGGCCCGGGGGATTGGCGGATTGCGTGGAACACTCGAGGTGGGAGTGCTCATCCTTTCGCCTAATTCGAAGCCGTATAATCTCACACTAGCGAGGTGAACTAAGCCCACCTCGAATGGAGCCTCGCCATGCACCCCATCGTTGCCACTCGTCGGAGGTGAGGACAGCTCCAACACTGCTCTACCATCATCACTAGGGGGACTCCCGTGAGACGTCGACGCGAGCACTTCTCCGAGCACCTACCAGGTATCACTTATGTATCATTTTCTTTTCTGCACATGGGCGTGGACGAGTGGGATCAGAGTGTAATTGGGATATTTATACTCACTCCACGCCTATAAATGTTGATAAACACTTCATTTTATAAATAAAATCCCCCTAGGTGGCATCCAGGGCATAGATGGATCGGTCAAAGGGCACAACCCAAGGGTTGGCCATACCCGGCACCATGTTTTTGGCTTTTGAGAAAAAAAACAAAACAGATGGGGGAAAAGGTCCCATAAAGTCAATCCCCCAAAGATCAAACAATTGAACTTCAAGAATAGGTTGTAGAGGCATTTTATCATTGCGACCTACATTCACCACTACTTGGCAATGAATGCATCTCTTACAAAATTCATATGCATCCTGATGAAGATGAGGCCAATAAAAGCCACATTGTAAGACCTTATGCGGGTGATCTTGGAGGATTAATGTCCACCACACAAAGACGAGTGACAAGACTCGAAAACCCTCCATTGTTCTTCTTCTCGTATACACGGTCTAAAAAATTGATCAACTCCCAATCTGAATAATTCAGGCTCATCCCAATAATAATACTTGATGTCCTTAAAAAACTTTTTCCGATCATCATAATCCCAACTATGCTGTAATTGACCCAATTACCAAGTAATTTACTATACGACCATACCAAGGTAATTTCCTAGTAAAAATTCCTAGGATCTGCTCATCAGGAAAGGAATCTACTATGGGAATTGGAGAGGGCATCAATAAGTGGGAGAGGTGATCGGCTGCCCCGTTATCCACTCTCGTCTATCTCAAATTTCAATGTCAAACTCTTGCATCAATAAAATCCATCTCATTAGTCTAGGTTTGGTTTCTTCTTGCTTAGCAAATGCTTAAGAGCAGCATGATCACAAAACATTATAATCTTACTGCCTATAAGGTAAGATTTAAATTTATCTAAAGCAAAGACAGTGGCAAGTAACTCTTTTTCCGTGGTAGAGCAATTTACTTGAGCGGCGTCAAGAGTCTTACTTGGGTTATAAAGAACCGTAGGTTTCTAGTCTTTGCGTTGTCCCAAAACTGCTCCCACTGCATAATCTGAAGCATCACAAAAAAGTTCAAAAGGAACACTACAATTTGGAGCTTGTAAGATAGCAGCCGTCACTAATGCTTCTTTAATCAAATGAAAAGCCAACTTGCATTCGCCATTCAAAATGAGTTATTTGTCTTTAGAAAGAAGCAAAGTTAGGGGTTTAGCTGCTTTGGCAAAATCTTTAATAAAACGGCGATAAAATCCAGCATGGCCCAAAAAGCCTCTAAGCTGCTTTAGTGTCGAGGGCAGTGGATAATGGTCTTTTTTGGTTGCCAAATTTAGCTTTCTATAATCTATGCACACCCTCCAACTTGAAACTACACTAGTTTGGATCTCTTCTCCGTCCTGATTTTTTTATATGGTAATTCGCTTTTTTTGGGTACTACATGATATGGACTCACCCACTTACTATCTGAAATAGGGTAAATGAACCCTGCTTTGAGCCACTTGGTAATTTCTTTGGAAACTACATCATACAGATAAGGGTTTAGGCAATGTTGATGTTGTACCGATGGCTTTGACCCCTCTTCGATAAAAATTCTATGCTGGCAGATATCAGGGCTAATTCCCTTGATGTCTTCTATGGTCCATCCGATGGAACTTTTATGTTTTAGTAATACATTTAAGAGATTAGCTTCCTGCTCCATGGTAAGTGTAGATGAGATAATAACTGGGTACATTTTTCCTAGACCTAAGAAGGCATATTTAAGATGACAAGGAAGGGGTTTCAACTCTAATTCCTCTACAGGCATAGATATGTGATTATGCATGCACTCACACTTCATTTCTTTTTGTCAAGGGAGAAGAAGAAGAATACTTGTTGATAATGAGCAAGTTACAAGAAGAGGGTATATATACCCTAGAATAGTTAAGGGATAAGTGGGGTTAGTGGGCCTTATAGAACAGGGACCCACTAACCCTATGACGTCACACTAACAGCCCCCCTCAAGTGAGGTGTGGATATCATCCATGCCGAGCTTGGAGACTGCACGGACAAGTAGGGGGTTGGACAGTCCCTTGGTGAGTACGTCGGCGGCCTGGTCGGATGAAGCAACAAAATCGAGGTCGAAGATCCCCTCGTCCATCCGCTCCTTGAAGAAGTAGCGGTCGCGTTCCATGTGCTTGATTCGACCCTGTTGATCGGGATTCTTCGCCAGGGCAATGGTAGACTTGTTGTCACAGAAGAAGTGGATTGGGGCGGCATACTCAACGCGTAACTCGCGGAGTATCCCATATATCCACTGGCCCTCCGAGGCCCCATCGGCAAGAGCGCGGTACTCGGCTTCCGCACTGGAGCGGGATACTTTGTCTTGTTTGAGGCTCTTCCAAGTGACAAGACTGCCGAAGATAAAAGTGCAGTACCCTGTCGTGGATCGGTAGTCAGTCACCGACCCAGCGAAATCAGCATCGGTGTAGACTTTGACGGTCTTGTCGGAGCTGCAAGGAAACAACAAGCCTTTTCCGGGACAGCCCTTCAGGTACGCAAGGACCCGATGGGCTGCCTGTCGATGGATCTCATGTGGCTCATGCATAAACTAGCTGAGAAGATTCACGACGAAACTGATGTCTGGCCTCATATGAGTGAGGTACAAGAGCTTCCCCACCAACTGCTGATACTGGCGATGATTCACCGGGGGTGAGTCCTCCCCTTTGCCCAATTTGACGTTTGGGTCAATAGGAGTACTCACCGGTGCACAGTCAACCATGCCTGTGAGCTTCAGCAAATCAACGGCATACTTCTGCTGGGATACAAAGATACCTCGAGACGAGTACGCCACTTCCAGTCCAAGAAAGTACCTCAAGGGTCCAAGGGCCTTGATCTCGAACTCGGCAGCAAGAGCAGCAGAAAGGCGGGATGCCTCCTGAACATCTGACCCGGTGATCAACATATCATCGACGTATACCGAGAGAATCGCAATCCCTCCAGGTCCATGGTGGAAGAAGAGAGTCGCATCACCATTACTTTGAATATACCCTTGAGCACGCATGACGGAGGAGAATCGTCCGAACCACATCCGAGGAGACTGCTTCAGTCCGTAGAGAGACTTTCGCAGGAGACAAGCTGTCCCCGGTGGGCCCGGATACCCAGGAGGGTGTCGCATATAGACTTCCTCAGTCAAATCCCCATGCAGAAAGGCATTCTTGACATCGAATTGCCGAATAACCCATCGAAGTGGGCCGCCAGTGCAAGCAACAGTCGAACGGTGTCCATCTTGGCCACCGGAGAGAATGTCTCAAAATAATCAACACCGTAGGACTGCGTGAATCCCCGCGCTACAAGCCGAGACTTGAGACGCTCAAGAGTGCCATCCGCATGATGCTTCTTGGCGTGGATCCACTTGCAGCTCACGGTTTGCTTGCCTGGTGGTAGTGGCACGACATCCCAAGTACGATTTTTGAGCAAGGCATGCATCTCTTCGTCCATCGCCGCCTTCCAACGAGGAGAAGCGATAGCGTCAGCAAGGCAGCGTGGTACGGGATCCGAATCGATGCGGGAGAGAAACAGCTGGTAGGGAGTACTCAGCCGTTCGAAAGGCAGATAGTGCGCAAGAGGATAGAGTGCTGGTGCACTTGTGAACCCCTTTTCGGATAGCAATGGGCAGATCAGCATCGTCGTGCCGTCGAATAAGGGCGAAGGAGATGGATCACCCGGCAGAGGAGAGCAAGCAGGAGAGGGTGATCCATCAAGCAGGATAGACTCATCCGGGGGATGAGAAGAAGTGGACTGCGAAGTCAATGAGGATGGCAAGGAGAAGTCCGTAGAAGGGTCCACGGTAGGCGCCACCGAAGGACTCTCCGACGGAGGAGCAGGAAGTTCAAGTGAAGGTGGAACAGGAGGAGGAGATAAGTTAGGAACTGTGGGTTCCTCAGACGTAAAAGGAATTATCTCCAAGTGGGGAGACAAAGGATCCTCACCAAGCGTAGGGCCAGGTGAAGAGGAGGTGGCTCCAAAAAAGGGTCGGAACTCCGCGAATGTAACATTCGCGGAGACAAAGAATCGTCGAGAGGACGGGTGGTAGCAACGATACCCTTTTTGGAGCGAAGAATAGCCAACGAAGACACATTTTAGTGCCTTGGCGTCGAGCTTCGTCAAGCCCGGTGTGGTGTCGTGGACGTATGCGGTGCATCCAAAGACTCGTGGAAGAAGGTCCGTGCGAAGTTTCACGTCCGGGAAGGCCGCTTCCATCCGATCAATAGGAATGCCGAACTCGATGCTCGATGATGGAAGGCGATTGACGAGGTGAGATGCCGTAAGTGTCGCCTCACTCCAATAGCTCCATGGTACATTATAATTCAGCAACAAGGTGCGAGCCGTCGATGTCACATAGCCAATCCGACGTTCAGCAATCCCGTTCTGCTCCGGAGTAGCAACACAGGACGACTCGTGAAGAATGCCCTAAGAGGCAAAGAACGAATCCAGTTCGATGTTAAAGAAATCTCGAGCGTTGTCGGAGCGGAACCGCTGAATTTGACGACCAAACTGCGTCTTAATCATCGCAACAAACTGCTGAACAGTCGCCGCAACAGCCGATTTCGCCACAAGAAGGTAAGTCCAGGTATACCGAGTGGCCTCATCCACGAAAATCAGAAACCACCGGTGTCCCTTGAGGCCGGCTTGTGGAGCAGGTCCCCACACATCACTATGAATCCGATATAGTGGGGCTGTCGTGTGAGAGGTGGATGGAGAGAAAGAAGCACGGCGATGCTTTGCCAACTGACAACTATCACAAACAAACGTCTTCGGGTCCAACCCCTTACACAAATCCGGAAACGAACGCTGTAGAATAAGGAAGGGCGGGTGTCCCAGCCGCTGATGGGCAAGTTGGAGGCGACCACGTCTCTGCTCCGCAGCATCACTCGGGCTCCGCTGTATCATCAGACACGAACTGCCCCCACCGTCCAGCAGCAGCAAGTCTCGGTCCCGTCTAATCGTAATAGTCCTCCCCACCTTGTCAGACAAGAACATCCCATCAGGCTGAAGGTGAAAGGAGCAATAAAGTGAATCAACAAGACGCTGAGGAGACATAAGCACAGCACGAAGGGATGGCACATGCAGAACATTCGTGACCACACCGAGGCCGTCCACATGGATTGCCCCAATACCGGCGACCCGAAGTCTGCCTCCACCCGCTGTAAGGACTGACCGACCCCCAACATGCTTCGTGTAGGACACGAATGTGTGATTGAACGGAGTCGTATGCTCGGTAGCTCCCGAGTCAATCACCCAGGTGGTATCCGACAGAAGTGGCGCGGTGAGAGCGGACGTTCCACAATACCAATCACCAGATGAAGGAGACGATGACCCATCGAAATTGCCGAAGGAAGCCGTGGACTGGGACTGCATGGCTGACACCATGGCGGTGAGACGGGCTACCTCTGACGTCAGCTGGTCGACGGAAGTAGACCCAGAAGTAGACCCAGAAGTAGACCCAGAAGTAGAGGTCTCGGCAATGAGAGCCTTGTCCTTTGCTTCCTTAGGTTCTCTTTTCTTTGGCGGGCCCCGGGACTCGCGATTGAGGCGCTTGAAACAGTTGGGCTTGATATGCCCAAACTTCCCACAGTAATCACACTTTGGAAGTACCTTCTCCGGTCCCGGTCCAGTGGGAGTCAAAGACGGGCGGGTGAGAAGGGCAGAGGAGTCCGATATGGGATCCACGGGAGTGGACTGCCGAAACTTAGAATGGCTTTCCGCTCAGTGAGTTCCTGGACAAGTGAGTCGAAGTCTGGAAGGCCTTCGGCGTGCTTCAGGGCCTGATTACTGATGGCATCATACACAGGATTCAGGCCAGCCAAGAATCCCATGAGATGGAGCCGTACGGTAACACGTCGATCTGCATTGTCCGTCCCTTCACCCGGGGCATAATAGTCAATATCATCCCATTTCTCCCGGTGAGCCTAGCATAGTCGGCGATAGACATAGTTCCCTGAACAATCTTGCTCAAGGAAGTCGAGATCCGGAAGAGACGCCAATTGTTCTGGTCGGAACCCCCAAATGAACGTGCTTGGTCCCAAAAAGCTTTGACGGTTAGGCGGTTCCGGAATTTGGTGTAAATCTCCGGATGCAGGGTTTGATTGAGAAGCCAACCACGGATGAAATGCTCCTCGGCCTGCCATGCGGAGAAGTACGGGCTCATCTTCGGTACAGGTGGATGCGTGCAATGCTTGAAGAGGAGACGAGCTTGCAGAGTGGTCTCAACAAATGTCATCCAGTGTAGGATGTTCAGGCCACGAAGGCGCTGACTGTCCACCGGGACGGGAAGTGGCGTGTCGATTTTGCTTGAGGGAAGCTTGTCCGCAAAGTCCGCCTCTGTGTAGGTAAGGTCAGCGGGCAAATTCTCGACGTTCGAGGCAGTCGGTTTGAGTTCTGCCATCACTGGTTACACGGACGGTGCACAAGCAGCAGAAACGGCGTCGGAGGACAGAAGAAACGGCGCCGGATGACGGATGACGAGTCTGGATGACGAATTCAGCCTTGGGATGACGTTTAGAACCGTCCGGTTGACGGTTAAGTCGTCCGGATGACGTTCAGACCCGTCCGGCTGACGGTTACGCCGTCCGGATGACGGTCCGACCCGTCCGGTTGACGTCGCGGAGGCTGGTCCGTCCGCGACGGTTTCTCCCGTCCGCGACCTCTCCGGCGGCCTGTTAGGGTCGATTTCCGGCGGTTTTCCGGCGGATTTCCGGCCGGAAAAACAGATCGAAGATGAATATGGCAGATCGAAGATGAAAAAACCGCAAATCAACCGCTGGAAAACCGACGAAGAGTGTCCGAAGACAATCCGACGAATGTCCGACGAATGTCCGAGGGCAGCGGACGGCAGCGGACGGCGGCACTTGGAAACAACGTGGAAGAAGAAACACTGTGGAAACAACGTGTTCCACAGGGACCAAATCGAGTAAGAGCCTAGGGCTCTGATACCATGTCAAGGGAGAAGAAGAAGAATACTCGTTGATAATGAGCAAGTTACAAGAAGAGGGTATATATACCCTAGAATAGTTAAGGGATAAGTGGGGTTAGTGGGCCTTATAGAACAGGGACCCACTAACCCTATGACGTCACACTAACACTTTTCTGTTATCCTCCTCCTCCTCATAATCACTCCCATTCACTGCCAACACATCGTACGTCATGTCCTCCATATAATTGCATTCATCCTCTTCATCATCTAAGAAGCACGTGTAAATATCTTCTTGACTACTATTGGGACATCTCATTAATTGAGATATTGGTAATTCAATCTCCTCTTTTCCCATTCTCAGTTTAATCTTCCTTTCATTCCAATCAGTGTTTACTCTTGTAGTAGCTAAAAATGGGCGTCCCAAACTAATGGGTGCATGACTACTTTTCCCTGAAATTTTCACATCTACTACTGTAAAATCCACTGGAAATGAGCATTTTTCAACTTTCATAACTACATCCATCAGCTGACTACATGATCTTCTAATTGATTCGTCCGCTAACTGCAATTCTAAATTCACTGGCTGCAATTCTCCAAATTTAAAAGTTTCAAATAAAGCCTTAGGAATAATATTCATGCTTGCTCCCGAATCAAGTAAGGCTTTGCTAAATATTTCACCTCTAATCTCACATTTGATTACTAGTGCTCCTAGATCTTTGCGCTTTTGAGGCAATTCATGCAAAAAGATTGAGCTAATATTCTCTAAAAGTTGAATCATCTTTTGCTTCCTAGGAGGTGTGTAGAGATTTATCACAAATTTGGAGTAATCCGGGATGTATTGTATTGCATCTAAATGGGAATTTCAACGGTGGCTTCCTTTAGATACTCAAGAAGTGGGCTCTCCTTTGATTTTTCTTTCTTTGAGTGTAGAGCACTAGGGAAAGGGATAGGTGGACAGTAGGCTTTAGGATTGGGTTCCTTTTCCTGATTTTCATCTCCTACAATTTCCTCATCTTTTTCTTGTTCATCTACATTTTCCTCAGCCACCTTTTGTTTTTCTACAGCTGCAAATGGATTGGATAGTTCTCTCCCACTTCTAAGTTTTGACACGTCATTCAACTCTCTTTCTTCATTATTTTCGAACATGGCATGCATATCATGGGTATGCTCACTAGCTATGCTACACATATCATCGACATAAAGCAAATTACTAGGATTAATGCAACCTTGGGTTGGGATCTTACCTGGTTTTGGGCCCATCTTTGTGGAGTCTTCACAAGTACCTTGTGGTGCTCCACCGTGCATGAATTGTTGACTGATGTGAAGTCCCACCTCTACCTTGAGCTTATCCATCTCTCGCCAATGCCTCTCCTCCATTTCTTCAAGAAGCTTGATCATCCTCTTCTTGTCCTGTTGAAGCTCTTCAATTACCTTGGTGAGAGTCGCATAAGTGGGATCTGAAAATTTTCAGTAAGGTTGATAATGTTGTTGTTGTTGTGGATGGTTTGCCTTCGGTTGGAATTGCTGTTGAGGTGGGCAATTATTATTGTTCCATCCTTGTCCTCCTAAGTTTCCTCTAGGGGCCCACTGACCATTGTGCATCTCCTGCCTGCTTATAGAATTCACCTCTGAAATCGTTGGGCACTCTTCTCCCGTGTGGCTATCGCTTGAGCATATCTCACATCGATTTATTTGGTAATGTGATCCGCCACTATTCTGCCCTTGTCACAATGAGATCATTTTTTCATTCATCTTCTCCGTTGCTTTTCCCATCATGACACCGATCTGTTTTTCAATTCGATCCATAGTGATCTGAGGTTCAACCCCTCTAATATCTAGTAATCCACCTTTTCAAGGGGTGACCCTCACATGATCGGAAGCGTCTTGGTGGTAGGCTAGATTGTCTGACATTTTTTGAAGGAGGGTCATAGCTTCATCTTCATACATGTCTGTTATTGCTCCTCCACTTGAAATATCAACTCTTCCTTTTTCAACATCATTCAATCCTTCATAAAATATTTGAACCAACTCCCATTTGAGAATGCCATGGTGGGGGCATTTTCTTATGAGCCCCATCAATCTTTCCCAAGCTTCACTAGAAGTGTCATTTCCCTGCTGAAAATTCCTAATTTCTCTTCCGAAGGAATTCGTCCTTGCTATTGTATAATGTCTCTTTAAAAAACTTTTTCCATCTCATTCCAGGATTTGAAGTTTTTCCCCAATGTTCTAAACCAATCTTTGGCTCTATCCTTAAGGACATGAGGGAATAATTTCATTCTTGCTACTTCTTTAGAAATTTTAGGGTAGGTACAACTATCACAGGCTTCATAAAATTTTTCTAGAAAATCATATGGCTCTTCATTTGCCTTCCCTAAAAAGGATGGTAGTAACTGAAATTGGTGTGTGTTTATTCTAAACATCACATCATCTCCAATAGGGGCAGATATCCTAGTTAAAATGGAAGTTTCAGTTGGTGTTGAATATTCTCTAATCCTCCTTCGTCCTTTGTTAACTACTTCAGGGTTCCCTACTCCATTCCCTATAGGGTCCATTTGTAGAATTCTAGTTGACGTCTCTTCTATGAATGTAGGTTCAGTGAAGGGTGATTTGGTGTGGGGGAGTTTGCTATTGGCAAATATCTGTCACTGCTCTCTGATTCAAATCCAGACCTAAGCTTCATACAAAACCACTAATTCAAACTCAAACACCCATTAGTCGTTAGCCATCAAATCACCTTTTAATTTAAAACTTGTAACAAAGATACTTATCAGCAATTCAATTAACACCTGCCAAATTTTCTTTTATAAATAAAAGTTGGTTGAATTCCTTAGCGTTGCCTCCCCGTCAATGGGGCCAATTGATAAGCCAAAAAAATATGGGTGAATTTTATGCAATTTTCAACCCTTGTCGTTATCAATTCTTAGCTCATACAATAAAATTTATAAAACCTCACTTAAGATGTACAATGATGAGTAGAGGTATCGTCCAAGGGATGCTAGTAAGGAGCTCAATTCGATGATTTTCTTGATAATTTAACCTTAATTAGAATCAATCTGATATTCAATGAAGATCAAATCAACATAATTAGACAAACAAGTTAGAGAGGGAGGTAGAAGAGATGAGAAGAGTTGAATAAATAAGGGGGACTCTAAGTTTAATTAATTGATCCAATTGAAAGGATCAAAGAATTCAATTAGAGAGGTTAAGAAGAAAAGAATTCATTTGAAAGATTTGGTTGGTTGGTTTTGTTGGTTTGATAATTCAGAAGTAACTACACTATTGGATAATAAAAAATAAAAAAAACTTAATATCCTGAAAATTAAAGTTTTTTTTTAGTTTTCTTTTGAAATGCACTTGAATACCCAGTTAAATTTCTTAATTACTCCTCTATCTCCTACTTAGGGCTTGTACATGCCGTTCAAGCCAAGCGATTTAGAAATTCAGACGAGAATCAAGAAGAACAATCATGAAATTAAACTAACATCATCCAAAATGCACCACAAATTCAAATACAATGAAGGGAAAGGTACCAAACAGGTTGATCCAGGCTGGGGCTCCTCTCTGTCTTGCAGATGTGATAGAGAACCATCAAGAATGACCCCCTCCTCTGGAAATTTGGCTTTTATACATAGGTTTAATGTTAAAAATTACCATTTTACCCTTAATTAGTAATTAATTTTTATCTTTCAAAGTAGGCTTGGTCTCAACCATACAGATAGAAAGAAGGGATTAATACGAGCAAATCCATAAATAAATCATCTCAATCAGACCTCTAAATCAAAAGTTATGAATAAATAAATTTAAACCAATATTAGCCATTGGATTTAAATCCATTTATTTATAATTTTTTTAACCCGTGCCCTGTGGTCTCGTCCTCTGATTGGCCAGTGACCTTTCAACTTCTCCAGGTGCGTGCATTCTCATTGCGCCACGTACCCCCCTGGTATAAATACAAACAAAGAAAAATTTCAGTCGTCGCGATTTGTATGCTTTCTGATACGCACGTACGTGTGCATTCCTTCTTCACTCTTTCCATTCAGAATTTTCCAGGTCACCGCCTGTGCATGTGCGTTGTACGCACCGTGCGGGCGGTGAACTTACCTCCTAGCGCTGGTCCTCATCTGGCGCAGTCGGATTCTCATCCAACGGCCACGATGAGGCCACCGTCGGTCAGTCGAAAACTTCCCTGCGCTTTTGTAAAAAGATCCTTCTTAAAAATTGGAATTTCCGTGTGACGCTGCCCACAGGTCGTTGTGTATATGCCCTTTGCGCACTCTCTCTCCTCTGGTTGTTTCCTAAAAATATTGAAACAATATTAAATCATTTGCAATAAAACCCTAGAAAAATTTTAATGACATCTTTATTTCTACAACCACAACCGAGAGCTGTTTTTGAGGGCATCATTGCAACGAAAATTTACAAAAAGCCCTTTAAAGCTTAAAAATAATATTAATACTCTTTTTTTTTCCTTAATAAAAATGTATTTCTTCCTCACATAAATCTCAGAAAAATCCGATAACATCCTAAAAAGGTCTAGAAAATTCTAGAAAATTCACTGATTCATCCCTGTACTGATAATTCTTGAAATTAAATATTAAACTTTCCATTTTCATTCAAAAATAATTAATTCAAGCGCAAATAAATCCCTTAAAATTCATAATAATTAACAGAAATTTAGGGAAAAACAGGAATCATTTGAAAACATTAAATTTATGTAAATACATGATAACAACCGCATTTAAGCTCTTTAAATGCATAAAATTGTTCTAATAGCATGAAATAAAGACCGAATTTAGGGTTTTATGAAAGTCCATGTAGGCGGACAACTTCGTTAGGATAGAGTTGAGAAACATTAGAAGCATCAGAAGTTTTAGAACATGGAGTGAAATGGGCCATTTTTGAAAAATGATCTAGAATAACCATGATGTAGTCATGACGCTTAAGAGTTCTCTGAAGTCCTGGAACAAAGTCGATGCTCACGTCATCCCAAGGGTTATGAGGGACCGGTAGGGGAGTATAGAGACCTGTGTTTTGTTTTACCTTCTTAGCGAGAGCACATTGGGATACAATATTGGCTACGTCTCATTTTAGGTAAGGCCAAAAGAATTTATGCTAAACAGTGGCCGATCGTCTTACCTCGCCCAAAGTGACCACTTAGGCCTCCGACGTGAGTGTCCCAAACAAGGAAGTCTCTAAGAGAAGTCTGTGGAATGCATAGACGGCGGTCCTAGAATAGGAATCCCTTTTCTAGAATATGGTCTTTGGTGTTCAGGTTAGGATATTTTCCTAAGGACTAGATGATAGGCGCAAAGTCTGGGCAATCTGTATAAAGATCTTTTATTTGGTCAAAACCAATTACCTCAATTTTCATGGCATTCAAAAGATGGACTCATCTACTTAACGCATCTGCAACCCTGTTCTCGACGCCTCTCTTATGCTTTAGGACAAAAGTGTACGATTGAATGTATTCGACCCATCTAACATGTCAAGGATTTAACTTCTGTTAGGAATGGAGATACTTGAATGCGTCCTGCTCGTAATAGAGAATGAATTCTTTAGAGAGCAAATAATGTCGCCAGTGATGTAGGGATTGAACAATGGCATAGAATTCTGTATCATAAGTAGAGTATTTTAGCTTGGTCTCATTCAACTTTTCACAAAAGAATGCAATTGATGATTCTCCTGACTCAACACCCCTCTAATTCCTAATCCAGATCCATCACAAGCAATCTCAAATACTTTACTAAAATCTGGTAAACGTAGGATGGGAGCTTGTGTCATCTTAATCTTTATATCCTCAAAGGATTTCTGTGCTAATGCAGTCCACTCAAAATGATTACCCTTTAGGCATTCGGTCATGCATGCCATAATGGTACTAAAGTTAGAAATGAAGCGTCGATAGAAGGTCACTAAACCATGGAAACTACGAACATCATGGACATTTCTAGGAGTCGGCCATTGGGTTATGGCAACTATTTTTGCTGGATCTACGGATACACCTTGTACCGATAAGATAAAGCCAACAAATGAGACATGAACAACAAGGAACGACATTTCTTTGGATGGGCATATTATTGTTCGACCTTTAAAAATTCACATACTAGGCGTAGGTGATGGACATGATCATTCTTGGATTTACTATAAATGAGTATATCATCAAAATAAACCACAACAAAGTTTCCTATGAATGGTCTAGGGATATGGTTCATCAATCGCTGGAAGACACTAGGAGCATTAGACAAGCCAAAAGGCATGACTTTCCCCTCATATAAGCTATCCTTGATTTTAAATGTGGTTTCCACTCATCCCTAGGATGGATTCAGACTTGATAGTAACCACTCTTTAGATCAATTTTTGAGAAAATCTTTGAACCAGCCATCATATGGAACATATCATCAATGCGAGGGATTGGAAACCTATACTAAACGGTGATCTTATTAATGACTCTACTATCAATACACATGTGCCAACTCCCATCCTTTTTGGGAGCCAACAATGCAGGTATGGCGCATGAGCTAAGGCTCTCCTGAATAAATCCCTTGTCCAAGAACTCTTGGATTTGATGCTGAAGTTCCTTATATTCCGTGGGATTGATATAATAATGGGGAAGATTTGCCAAGGATGACCCAGGAATGAAATCAGTGTCATGCTGAATTTCACGCATAGGTGGTAGATCCTTGGATAAATCCTCGGGGAAGACGCTCTCAAATTCAGCTAGTAATTGGGAAACCTCCAGTGGTGGGGGTGTGGAATTTTTAGAGGAATGATCGGGAATCATAGCTAGACTAATAGACATCTCGCTATCTATCTCTTTCTGAAATTGGCGCCCGTTGAGAATGCATGACCTAATGACGTAGGTTTCGGTGAAGGTTTTTGTGGGTTGTGTGTATATGGGTGCAATGTAATTTTCTTACCCTGATAGATGAATGAGCAAATGTTACTCGTACCGAAAATGTGTAAATCATTATCGTATAGCCATGGGTGACCAAGGATAATGCTTCCGACCTTCATGGGTAACACATCACACAATACGTCTTCTTCGTATGATTGGACTTTGACAGGAAGGAGACATTGATTCTTCACATGGATCGATGTAGCATCGATCCGTGATAAATAATAGGGACGGATGGTCAATCAACAGTAATTCCAAACATGAGGTCATAACATCGGAGACAGCATTGATACAACTACCATTGTCTACGATCGTCTTGCACATCTTATCACCAATCTTAAAGTAAGTGTAGAATATGGACGTCCTCAATGGGGAATCATCAGTGGATGGTTGGGTAAGGTTGCATCGAACAATTCCCCTAACTGATGTAGATGGATCACGTCAAGGAAGGGATGGTGGGCAGTCAGTGATACCAGTGAAGCTCACCAAACCATCTTCGTGCATGAATTCATCTACGACGTAGTTATCTACCCTATACTCCTCTTCGTCGATAGGTTGCTCTTTATGGTAGGTTCAATATCAATAGATTCTTGACCTATATGTAGGGCTCGGGAGGGACATTGAGAGGCTCTATGACCCCGTCCCTGATACTTAAAGCAAGTCATGCCAGACAGACCATTTGTGCTGGATTGGGTTGAGTTGGAGCTCTCGTGGTGGAGTCGAGGGAAGAGGAGGTACGGGAATTAGGGTTTATCAGAGCAGATGATTGTGGTGTGGGGGCTGGAGCACGATGTTAAGTGGAAGTACGATTCGGAGTAGGTATCAGTGCTCGGAGAGCTAGAGGCAGGTTACGCGGAGCAATTCTGTTGGAGTAGGAGGAATTAGCATGATCGGCAAGGGTAGGACAGCCACTAACGACAGGAGTGTTGTATAACGTCTAGCATAGTTCAAGATCTTCTAGAATATGATAGGCCTGCTCGAGTGTAGCAGTCTTTTGAACAAGTAACTCTGTCTCCAAATATGGATCAAGTCCAGTTCTAAATCGAGATATGTCAACTCGGGGATTCTCCTCAACTCGACATCTCATATAAAATCTCTCAAATTGAGTAATGTAGTCGGACACGGGGCGCCTGCCCTGGTGTAACTTATGCCATTGATCTACGAGATTATCTAAATAAGCAATAGGGACATATTTCTCATGCGATTTGTCTTTCATTTGGGGCCACGTGTCTATAGGTGCCTCTCTTCAATTATAGATTGAAAATTCAAGGTTCTCGCAGAAAATTGTGTCTTGGCCCCTAACTTCATTTCGGCATACTGAACTTTCTGCCACTCAAGCATATCGTACCATTTGAAATAACTATTGAGTTTAGACTCCCTATCTAGATATTCTTTAGGGTCCCTAGATCCCTCATAATATGGAACATCAACTTTGACACTCCTTTGAATCTGCTGCCAATGATTGTCATGATCCATACGTCAATAATCACGAGGTGATGCCGGATCCTTGGGAGGATAGGGATCGTCTAGTTCAGGACGATTCCTATTCCAACCTCGGCGCCTATCGTCAGGCGGATAGGGATCATTCCACAGGGGATGATTCCTATCACAATCTAGGATCCTATCCCCCGGTAGATAGTAATCGTCTCGTGGAGGACGATTTCCATCTTGTACCGGGTTTCTATCTGCAGGTAGATAGGGATCGTTCTGCGAAGGACAATTCCTATCACGGCCCGGGTTCTATGCTAAGGTGGATAGAAATCATCTCGACGATTCCTATCGTGGCTTGGTGTTCTAGCCTCAAGAGGAATCAGATCATCTTGTTTAGGACGCGATGACAATGAGTGCAGGATACTAGGATAATTAGGAGATGGGTAGGATAAAACCAGACCACAAATCACACGATCGATTCCGAAGGATGAAATCCAATGAAATAGTGATGGTGTAGCCCATTTCCTCATCGAGGGCGAGAGTATTGTCTTCAACCACCAGGATGATGCCAAGTACCAAAATCAATTAATTTGAACGATCGTCCGCTAGAAGATTCAAAAACCTATTCAACTAGTTGCTTTTAAAAGTCAAAATCTAAATCACACCCGACGACAGTGGATAAACTCTCGAGGAACAATAGATGAAGAAAATGGGACACAAAAGAGTATAGAAGTACCTCAGCACCAGATAGTGCACGATGAGGTTGCGGGGAATTCTTGAAGCATTGCTGACGAGCATAAAAAAGGGAGGATCGGTTGATGGAGCGAGCATGACTTCGACGGAATTGAGACAAATGCAATTGGATGTAGGCGGCTGTGCACGTGAGTGGTAGAGGGCGCGTTCGCAGACGATCGTTGGAAGTGAGGTAAGCGCAAGGAAGAGGATGGCGGAGTGGGTAGACGTGAGCGACGGCCTGTGCGAGAGGGCATCTGATGCGTGGGCAAGAAGCCTATGCAGGTGGCGGCCTATAGGGCAGGCGACCGGCACATGGGCGGGTGGCATGCGCGGCCGTGGCTTATGCGGGTAGTGGCCTGCGTGGGCGGCCCCCTGCACGCGTGTAGGCAACGTACACCGAGTGCCTGCGTGGGTGACTTGCCTATGTGAGAGATGATCCGTGCGGGTGGCTTGCCTGACCTGACTGGCACCTCCAATTGACGACCTCTGTCTGACTGTTTGTCTGAGGATGTCATGTAGTGGAGAATTGGAGTTTTGTGTCGAGGAGGCTCTAGAAAGTCTTCCAGAAGTAGCTAGTGTAGTGAATGTCTCAGTCAGATACGATCAAAGCTGGCAGGCCGTGGAGGTGCACAATCTCCCGAAGAATAATTGTGCAACCTGCATGGTGGCAGACGTCTTCGCGCAAGGCATGAAGTGCACCATCTTTGAAAACCAGTCAACGACGACCATGATGGAATCGTGGCATCGCGTGGTCCGGGGTAACCCTAGGACGAAGTCCATGCTAACATCGTCCCATGGACGCTTGGGCATCGACCGTGGGGTATATAACCCGGTGCTCTTCTTAACCTGCTTGGCCAAGGCACAGATGCGGCATTGGGAAACAATGTTGCTAGTGTCGCGTTTTAGCGAGGGCCAGTAGAATTGATATTCTACGACCGTGGTGGTCATGTCGCGACCAAAGTGACTGCTAAGACCGTTGACGTGAGATTCCCATGTGAGGAAGTCATGGAGAGACGTGCGAGGCACGCATAACCTGTTTTGGTAAAACAGGCAATTGTGGGTGATGACGTAATCCCATAAGTCACGGGACGGTCCTCGTCAAACTTCTGTGATGATAGGCCCGAAGTCGGGGCAGCTGTCATACCCTTCCCGGATGGTCTCGAATCTGAGGATCTTCACCTTCATGATATTGAGCACGTGCCCTCTCTGCCTAAGGGCATCAACAACTACATTATCCTTGCTCTTCTTGTGCTTGATGACAAATGAGTAGTCTTGTAGATATTAGACCCATCTCACTTGCCGACTGCTCAACTTCAGCTGGGAGTGCAGGTATTTAAGCCTTTCGTGGTCTGAGAAGAGCACGAACTCCATGGAAAGTAGGCAGTGCCGCCAGTGCTTCAGCGCCTAGATGAGTGTGTAGAAATCCTTATCGTATGTGGATTAGTGGAGCCTTGCCTCATTCAGCTTCTCGCTGAAAAATTAGTTGGGGTAGCCCTCTTGGCTGAGTACACCACCGATCCCGATGCACAAAGCGTCACAGGTAACCTCGAAAACCTTCCCAAAGTTGGGTAGGCGGAGGACAGGCGCTTGGGTCATCATGAGCTTTAAGTGCTGGAAAGCTCGTTCTGCGGCCTGCGTCCAAGTAAACAGTTCCACCAGAAGGCAATCGATGATGGGAGCCGTGACAGAACTGAAGTTCTGTACAAATCGCCAATAGAAGGTAGCGAGCCCTATGAAGCTCCATACATCATGGATGCTAGCCGACGATTGCCACGACATAATGGCCCGGACCTTTTCCGTATCCGGGGCAACGCCTTGGGCGGATATGATAAATCCGAGGAAGGCAACTTCCGAAGTGAGGAAGGTACACTTCTTAGGGTGTGCGTATAGTTGTTTGAGCCGAAGGACGATGCAAACCTGCTGGAGGTGGTCGAGATGCTCCTCTCGCGTGCACATGTATATGAGGATGTCATCAAAGTAGATAACGACAAACCTCCCGATAAACGTGCGCAGTACCTCATTCATTAGTCGCTGAAAGGTACTCAACGCATTGGAGAGAACGTATGGCATGACTCTCCACTCATATAACCCATCCTTTATCTTAAAGGCAGTCTTCCATTCATCCCAGGACAAATCCGAACATGATGGTAGCCACTCCGAAGGTCTATCTTCGAGAAGATAGTGGATACTGCCACCATAGCGAAAAGGACTTGTACGCGGGGGATGGGAAAATGGTACTTTAACGTTATCTTGTTGATGGTAGGGTTGTTGCAGCACATGCACCACGTGCCATCCTTCTTCAAGGCCAGGAGAGTGGGGACTGCACAAGGATTGAGGCTCTGTTGGATGAGACCCTTCGCCAGAAGTTCTAGGACCTGACGTAGAAGCTCCTCATATTTCTATGACTCCATTTGGTAATGGGGCAGATTCAGTAAGGTCGCACTAGGCACGAGGTCGATCGCGAGTTGAATGTTACACATCGGCGGTAGCTCGTCGGGTAACTCATCTGGGAAGACGTCGCCAAATTCTGATACAAGGGCCTCCACCTCGGGTGGTCGGGGTACTACGGTTGGGTCTGCGGGAACGTCGAGAGTGATAGCGAGGCATAGCGGCGTGTCATCTCTCTCGCGACCCAGATCTCGGGCGAACAAGGGCCCTCAAACGACCACTAACCCTACAGGGTTGGTCGTAGCCAGTTTGCTTGCCGGCTTCATGGTACATGGGTACCATGTAACCCGCCATCCCTGGTAGATGAATGAGCACGTGTTCGTCCTATGATGATATATGGCTAGAGTGACGTCATGGTCATATAGCCAAGGACGGCCTAGGATGTTGCTCCCCACTTTTATAGGGAGTACGTCATAGAGGCCGCTTTCATTGTAGGCACTCACCTTCAACGGAACGCGACATTGACGCTTCACCGGTAGCAAAGAAGCGTCTATCCACGATATGTCCTAGGGAGTCAGATGGGGACTGGCGGTTAACCCTGGTTGGGTAACCATCGTATCAGAGATGGCATTAGTGCAACTCCCACTATCTACGATCAACTTACACACATTGTCATTGATCTTGACGTGGGTGTAGACGATCGAGGTGTGGAGTGACACATCTACCATCGGCTTTGGTCTTGGCTCTACTGGGGCAGACCGAGTGGGTGGGGCGGTCCGGATGGCCGCCGCGCCCTAATAGTGCTGGGCTGGTCGACAGCTATGTTGGCCAAAGGTCGGCAGCTCGTGGAGCCATGGGTGGGGTTGCAAACTATTCGGTGATTTGTATGTACCCAACCTGACCGTCGGGTTCCTCGTACTCAAGTGCAAACTCCTCATCCACATGGTAATGGTCGTCAGGTGGAGGCTCCATGTCGTCCAACTGGCCAGGTTCGACGTCTCTTACGTCAATCAATAGCGCCGATGAGGGGCATTGATTGGCCCGGTGCCCTCTTCCCTGGCACTTGAAGCACGTTACATGTGCTTGACTTACGGTGATGCTATGGGCTGGAGTGTTGCTCGTGGCAGCCCGAGCTTGTGGGGTAGATCAAACGAAGGAAGCGGGGGTAGTTCCTTGCCTCCCAATGGTCTAGGTAGCCCGTATAGTCACGGGCGGTGTGATCCGAGCGAGTGCGGATCGAGCTGGTGGGGTCATGCGCACGGTGTGGGCACTAGATGTGGCGGGCTCTTCACGCGGATGCTTCATGTGTTCTACCAAATGGTATGCCTCGTCGACCTCTGCCGGGTTGCATTTAAGAACCTCGCTGTGCAGGGCCGGCCTTAGTCCGCGGCCAAACAGTCCGATGATGACTCCGGGGTCCTCCACGAATCGACAACACATCCAAAACTCCTCGAATGCCTCGATGTATTCTGTCATAATGAGCCGACATTGCCTAAGGTCCAGCCATGAGAGGAATCGAGACATCTGGTGCTATCGAGGAATGTACTTGCTCCTCAGCTTATGCGCTATATCGGCCCATGAAGTTATAGGCCATCCTCGTCGCTCGATGGTGACACACTCGTTCTTCCAAAAGATCTTGGCCTGCCTTCTAAGTCTCGTCTCTGCATATTTGACGCACAAGTCGTCCACCATCCGGTACCACCAGAAGTAGGAGTTCATACTCGACTCTCAGTCAATGAACTCCTTGGGTTTTTTTGACCCCTCAAAGATGACGATGTCAGCATGCACGCTTCTCTGGATCCGAGCGCGGTGCTCCTCTTGTCGACATTCTTCATCGTCAGGGTGCCATTCAGGCACCGGGTGATCCTCGTGACGCGGGTTGGCATGTCGGTGAGGCAGGGTCAGCTCGCGGTCATGGTCATCCTAGTACTGGGGATGACCCGCGCGAGGCGTGCGGATGTCGGGCATTGCACGTGATGGGTATTGAGGAGCCTCGTTGGCTTCCTTGTACTGGCCGTGGTAGGGCCGGACGTAATCGTCACTATGGGCTGGTGGGTCTGCGTCATACCTACGATCGCAAGGCCGGACGGGGTTCTCACAGCGGGCTGGTAAGTCGGCGTCGTACTTATGATCGCAACGTCGGACGTAATTGTTCAGGCGGGCCAGTCAATCGGCCTCGTACCCACAGACATAGTCGTGTTGTGGGTGTCTTCTATCCCAAGCACAGACATCCTATGGGTCGCGTGCGGGGTCTCGGACGGGGCGCCGTTCTCGTAGCATCTCGTCTGATTTTAGTCATGCTTCACATACTCGTCATTGTCGTAGGGGCTCCTTAGACGATCCTTGTGTCGCGCGACCCAGAGCGGGTCGCAGGCTCGCTCTCGAGCCACAAGCCCCGGTGCGGCGTCGGGTACTAGGGACCATGGGCATGCGAGCATCTGCTCCACGCGCTCAACCATGGTGGCCATGGTGCGGAGATATGTCCCTAGCTCCTCGGACAGATCCTCCTAGGTCGGTGCTCTCGCCGTGATCCTCCTCATCCGCATCCTGCTCTTCGGCCACGGGCGGTGGCAGTCCGGGGTGTGGTCTCGTCAACGAGAGGTTTCCCGTGCAGCGGTCGATGACTTGTCGTCGCCCTATCCTCTATGTCACTAGGTGGTGCATCACCTAGTGACCGCGGGGAACCACGTGATGATTGCCGCCATCCACGGGGAGCATTGGTGTGCTTGCGTACCCTGGACAATTCGGGCCACCCGACTCGGTGGGTACGATTCGCGCAGGCTCTGTAGGTGGTTGTGTCAGACCCACCACGCGCGTCACGAGATGGGGTTCCGAGAGGGCCCTGGGTTTTCCTCTCTCGTCATGCGACAGTTCAGAACATCACGGGAGGTAGAACCTCTGTGCTGGGCCTTTTGGCTCGATCGTGCTGCTATGCCCATCCCTAGGGTACCTATATGAGTTTTCCAAATGCGATGTGATGCAAATGATGCTGATGATGCGTCGGAGACATGGTGTGAGCGACCACAGCCCGGCTCTAATACCAAGTTGATGTCGGACGTCTTAGGAGACATCATCTGGTTGACATTGATTATGATGGTTCAGTGCCGATGAATGATAATGGTATCGGACTACGACGGTGGTGTCGTCTGAACAAAAATCCCTAAACAGAAATAGGCTACGATGCAATGCAAGATGCGTGGTATATGGTACGTGCAAGTGCGGACTAGCTAGGAATACCGACACCCAAGACAAATGGAGTCGCCCAGCGGGGGAAGGGTAAACCTCTTGAACCTCGTCCAAAGGTACGAGGATGACTACGACGCCAAATAGAGTAGCGCCGCTAGATGTTGCCCACAAATGACGGGCAGACCCGACTCGTACCAAGGAGAGATGCTCAAGCTTCTCGTAGTTTTCACTCAACTTGTCACTCAACTTGTCCCTGCTCAAGGGTGTGATGGCGCTTCTCGCGCGGCTGAGCATGACGTGCGCCCAAGGGGAAAGGGGTTGTGAGTGATGGGGAAATGGTCGGCCACGTCCGGCGGCTGCTATGTCAACGCCAGGTGCCGTGGAGATGGCGAGGAACCACTACGGTGCAGCGTTGCACCTGCTGCTGCTGACCTAGATCCCAGGTTCGGAGGGTGAGGGGCAACGAGGATAGGTAGCGTGATCCTCCCTGACCCTATTCTTCCCACCGTGATCCTCCCTTTCTGCTCTCTTCCTCTCGCCTCCTACTCCTTCCTCTTGACGAGACATGTCTTTTTTCAACAAGAAAATTCTTAAGGAAGAAAAAAAACAACAAGTGCAAGTTATTAGGGCGCCCATCCTAACACCCGAAAAGAGAGGAAACAGGGGGTTTTAAGGCCCATTAGCGAAATAAAAAAAGGAGGGGGGAGGGGAAAGTCCTTATAGAATGGACTTCCCCTCACTGCAACGCAAAGGGAAAGGGAAGGAAATAAAAGACAAGAGAAGGGGGACGATGATATATAAGATGAACACTGACGGCAAAAAATGCGGAAAAATACAAATAGAGACTCAGATGAAAACAACGGAGAAAATGAAGATGGTATGCCCATTACCCCGGATATTTGAATTCGAGCATTTGCGCCATCGCCTTGGCTTGCGAGGTAGGCTGAACGCGAGTCGGTGTGATGTCGTTGGCGATGGTGACGTTTGCAAAGACATTCCTTGGGGCTTCGGCTGCATCGCGCCATCAGCCATGGGTACCAAGCTACACCTAGTGCTTTGGAAAGCATACTAGTCTTTGAAATTTGGCATGCAACCTTTAGCGTTACTAGTGATCACATATGAATTATCCTTCAGCTGTGTGAGACTCACGAATGACTTTGGGTATGGTTGATCGTCAAACTCTAATATGTCATTCGATTAGTACTGATACATAACCGGGACCATTGGAGACTGCCTTCTCCAATATCCACACTACCTTTGGTAGGGACTTGTGGCATCATCTTCCTTATGTCCATTTCGCCTTATAGAAATGATGGATGATCCCGTCTTGACCTAAAGCATCTCTATGACCTTCATACTATAACCGAGCTCAGACTTATTTGATTCTGGTTGTTAGAAACTCGTAAGTCATGGTTAACATATAGTTGTATGTCCACAAGATATCCCTTGTGCCTCAGATCTATTGTTAACTTATACAACCCGGACATAAATCATCCTGATTGTTGTTTAGGTATAATGACATTCAGTGATTTGTCATATCAATTTAATAAAAAATTCTCCAAAGAGCACCTACTACCTGTCCTTAGTTTTGCTATCCTAATACCAATAAGATCAACAATCCATTGTATATACAGTGGGAGGGGACGAGTCCAACCACACCGAGCTGCTCGCGCCGACGCTCGCCATCCCCGATTCAAGTACTCCTCATAAGTGACATTTCATTTGCGCCTTATTTTGATTGTATTTTCATTTTACTGGACCATCGAACTGTGCCGTTGTGTTTGGGACTTGTCCGTGTTATTTTCAATTCTTATTTTGTAACCATTGAATAGAGGACGAACCACGTCTCTCGATGGTTCCTCCCCTAGACATGTCACTTGGGACCTATCCTCCCTATATAAGGGGATAGCATCCCCAAGTGAAGGAGGCTTTCTTCTTTACTACCGTAGTGCTTAGAGTGATTAGATAGAAGTTAGATAGTTGTGGAAATGTGGTTTTCTCGCTCTCCTCACGTCGAGAACACTCCCTGATCCGTCGCCGATAACGACCTCGACGAGATCACTCCGAGGACGCTTCGATGCCGTGGGGACAACCCGTACCTGTTCAATCAGCCTTTCTTGAAGGCTCAAGATTTGTAGCTTCGGAGTGTCATCGCCTTTGTTGCCTCGTCGAGATCACTCCTTGGACGCGTGAACCTCGCCTCCTCACCTCAGCTCTCCGACGCCAGGGGTCATCGTTCCTACCACCAAGATTTCAAGAATGGTCTAATTGCTTCTTGGGGTTCTTGACGAATCATCAACCTTGCCGGATCGCCAAGAATCGCCCACCACATACCCCTTCACACGAGGTCGCTCGCACACACCCCGGCCCAACACCACTCGCGTCCGAGACGGTGCTCACGCCACCCCACGCTTGCAGCCGTCTCTGGCGCAGACATCTCGTGGTCGCCCACCCGCCTTACCGTGCACTGGCGGCTACCACTCGCCTGTTCCCTGTCCGTGCGCCCCGGCTTCCCATCGCACTTCCGCCTTCGTGCGCTGGCCCCTACACCGCACGGCCGCCGCGCCGGCAGCCCCTCTCGCGAGCTACCACATGCTAGTGGATTCTGCTGCCCTCAACGGCACGCCAGTTCGCCGCTCGTGCGCCAACCCACGCAGGCCTACACCGTGCCACTCTGTCAACACGCCTACAGACCGTCTTGCTCAACTACGCACTACGGCCAACCAGCGACACGTCTACATCCGCCGGGGGATCCACCGCCCAGCATCTCACTGTCGTCCCTGATTTCAATTGCACCTAGTTCTCGTGCCGTGGACTCGCACCATTCTGGTATCTTTTTGCTCCCCTCACCAATACAATTCAGTATTATTACTTGTTGCAGTGCAGTCATCCCCTATCGATTCCTCTGCTTAGAACAAAAATGATCATTGATATGGGATAGCCACTTTTGAGAGTTAGGGATTCATTGGGGCTAAGGTCTATTCGTTGATTTTTAAACTTGGGACAACTGAGGGCCGTTAAACGCCCCTTATACCGTAATCATCTTAATTAGTTTTGAGGGTCATTGGGAGTTTTTTCTGATTAATCTCTCTCTTAGTGGAAGTAAATTGATTGTTCACCGAATCAATAGATGTCGTATATTGCTCATCGGATCTTCACTTGATTTGCATATCATCTAAATACTCGTAAAGAATTCATCATTTGGTATTGTGTGGTAATACGAACCGTCAATCCTGGTGGAGTCGTATTACATCAAGAGGATAAGAAATATGGAGCTCTAAGTTGAATTCTTTGATCCAATTTAAAGAAGCAAAGGAGTAAAGTAGAGGAATTAAGCAGAAAATTTGATTTGGTGTTGATTGGTTTCTAAGATTTGGTAATTCAAAAATTCTTAACTATTAGGTAAAAAGGGGGTAATATAATCTCCTAAAAACTTCCTTTTTTAGATTTTTTATAGTGCACTTGGAGTAGCTAGGTAAATCTTGCTATCTCTCTTCTTGATCCTAGCAAGGGGATGTACATTTTGCTCAAGCCTAGTGATTTAGAAGTTCACACCAAGATTGAAAATAATGACCAAGAAATTCACTAAAAATCGTCCAAATTACACTAAAATCTCAAATACAATGAAGGAAAAAAGTACCAAATAGGGTTGATCCAGGATAAAGCTCCTCTATGTCTTGCAGGTGTGAAAGAATCACCTCCAGAATGACTACCTCGCTCAAAATTTGGCTTTAATACCTAGGTTACATGGTAAAAGTTACCATTTATGTTCATTTAATTAATATTTATCCATTAAGGTAGGTTTTGTCTGAATAAAACCTAACAGATAGAGAGAGGAGGTCGAGATGAGCAAATCAATAAAAAATAATCATCTCAATCAGAGTTCAGAATCCAAAGTGAATATTTGATGGGAAGAATAGAAGAAATGGGTAGCTCTAAATGGAACTCTTTGATCCACTTTAAAGGATCAACGGACTCAAGTAGAGGAATTAAGGAGAATATTTGATTTGGTGTTGATTGGTTTTGAAGATTTGGTAATACAAAAATTACAAACTATTGGAAAATAATGGAGTAATTTAATCACCTAAAAATAAAAATTCTTTTTTTTTTATGGTGCACTTGGAATAGCTAGGTAAATCCTAATCTATCTTCTCAATCCTAGTAAGGGTTTGTACATTTTGCTCGAGACTAGCAATTTATAAGTACAAACCAAGAATGACAATAACGACCAAGAAATTCAGTAGAAATCGTTCAAATTACACTAAAATCTCAAATACAATGAGGAAAATGGTACCAAACAGGGTTGATCCAGGATGAGGCTCCTCTCTATCTTGCAGCTGTGAAAAAATCACCTCTAGAATGACCTCCTTCTGTCAAAATTTTGCTTTTACACTTAGGTTACATGGTAAAAAAACCATTTTGTGGTCATTTGATAATTAATATTTATCAAATAATGTCAGATTTTTCTGAATGATACAACTATACAAATAGAGATAGGAGGCTGAGATGATCAAATAAATAAAAAATCATCTCAATCGGACTTCAATATCAAAAGTTATTAATAAATTAATTTGGACCAATCCTATCCATTGGATTGAAATTCATTTTTTTAATTATTTATTTTTTTCACACGCAATGACGTGTCGATGTCCGATTGGCTGGAAGAATTGGAACTCCATTTTTGGGTTTTTTCCTTGAACGCCACGTACCCCCTGTTGGAAATAAAAACAAAGAGACAAAGATAATAAAAACAACAGTTGTACATGTAAGTTGCAATCAGCTGTGCATTTTTCATAGCGAGACCCAACTAGAAAGAGCCACGTCACCACCTGTGCGCGCAGTTTGTATGCACCGCACGGGCAATGAATTACCACCTAGAGGAATATTCCTCGAGTGTCATCAGGTTCTCATCCGACGGACGAGATTCGGCCACATTGGTAACCTGAAAATCTTCTTTCACATTTTTCATTGAAGTCCTTTTTAAAACATTTATTTGTCGCTTGAAGCTGCCCAAATGTATTTGCGTATATGCCCTTCCGCGTTCTCTCTCCTCCATTTTTTTCATAAACCATTAAAAAAATCTGAATGAATTGCAATCAAACTCTGTACTTGTTTTCATTTATCTTTACACCTACAATCACAACCGAGAGCTGTTTTCAGGGCATAATTGAAACAAAAAGTTAGGAAAACCCCTCGAAGTTTACAAATTGCTTTACAACTCATATTTCCCTTATCAATATATCCTTTTCCTCTTTGAAAATTCATTTCTTCCTCGATTAAATCCTTATAAATCCAATAAAGTCCATGAAAATTCTATTAAATTTTGGAATTTGTCCCTACATTCATTAATATTAAAATTACTTATTAAAACTGCTCTTTTGATTTAAAAATAATTATTCAAAGCTTAAAAAAATTCCATAAAAGTGATAAATTAGCATAAACTTAGGGAAAAATCAGAATTCACTTGGAAAATTTAATGAACAGGTAAAACATGAAAACAACCCCATTTAAACTCTTTAAGTACAAAAACTTGTGCTAATTGCTTGAAATAACTACTGAATTTAATGCTTTATCAATAGGATCCAAAGTGTGTTATTCTACTCAGATAATGTGATGTCCATCTTAAGTATTCATCAAATATGAATATTTTAACTATCTGCTTAAAACTAGAAATCGCACTATTGTAATGTCATCGTAATTTAGAATCTTATTGCATGTATTCATGGACCTCATTATAAACAAGAACATGTAATAATAATATTTTATTTTTATAAAAAAATGTAATAATTGATTGAATGAACTTCGATAAATTATCATGGTGTGATTTGGCTTGATGGCCATATAATAACCATCGTAGGCAACAAGTAGAATAGATAAAATGTCGACAAAATCAAGACAAACTTTTACGAGGTCATACAAACCATGTTGTCACTCCCCTGAAGGCTTAAATGGTGCTCTTTGCACAATAATATTGACAACCCCTAAACTATTTTATCTGTACTCCGGTACAATGACAATTGATCAAATAAGTTAGATGCACTTGGCCTCCAACAACAAGTTAAGAGTAGAAGTCCAATATGAGATAAAATGCGCTGGGCTAAAAGATTAAATAGAAGTGGCGTAACTCTTCCAGCAACTAGACTTAATTCCAATGGATTGGAGCACTAGGATTACTTGCTTTCTAAGCCTGATCCACATTTACTTCTGAATTTTGTAAATAGGTTTTTGAAACTCAAATTGTGTGTTAGCTCCAGAATTATTTCCTTTAGTTGACATGATTTTTATGGAGGATTGAATGGGCTTCTTGTGTACTAGGCCTCTCATTCTATTTAATGGGATAGCCTGGCTTTCTCTTTTCCTCCTTTCCAGATCACCATTTTAATTATTTATATTTTTCCAGTAAAAATCCAGTCAGATGTGAGGAATCCACTTGGCTCTAAAAAGTCAAGTGTGGTTCGTCTTAAAAATCAATAAAATATATAACAATAACGCCTAGGAAAATAAGTCATAAATATGTAAATTTATTCTTCAACGTTGAATAATCCTAGCGGATATCTAAATGAAAGGCATAATGTATAATTTTGTTGATCTGAATTATTGTTATCGTCTAGATTACATACTCGCGATATAATTTTATCACGAACTCATTACACCATAATTTGCAGATTAATAACATAAATAACTTGCTTCATTTCAAAAATGTCTTGATTATCTTCATGTTTCTAAGAAGTAGAAATGGGGAAGCTATTATTTATATATTTGTTTTAAATATCATCATTGATTGCAGAATGTTTTGGAAATTTTTAAAGAGGACTGATGGTGTCATGCATAGTCAACGATGTAGGATGACTGGGACAAACGCGACTATGATAGATTAACTCAACAAGGGAAGGATAAAACAGACCACAAACCAACATGATCGACTTCGAACATTTAAAGCCAGTAAAAATGTTGATGGTGCAGCCCATTTCCTTGGTCGAGGGTGGGAGGACTGCCTTACGCCCACTGCCGTGAAAACAAAGCTCCAAATCCAATATCTTGAATGGTCGATCGTGGGAAGATTCAAACCTATTCGAGTAAGGCTAATGACGGTGGAAAAACAGATGTTAGACACATAACGAGTAATACCGACACCAAAAAGGTAAGAATGGACCTTTGGCACAAGACTAGTGCAAAGAGTGATGCCGGACGTCGTCAAGACGTCGCTCGGTCGACACCGAGGGTAATGGCTCGGTATCAGATAAGGAACTCTATCCGACAACGACAGTCGGTGTCGTCCGATAATGCTGATGGACAGGTATAAGTGATGACGGAAATGCATAAAAATCCTACTGTGGTACGTGCGAGTGCCGAAATGCGGTGTTGCCATTCCAGAGATTGACAAGATCGCTTCTGGTGAGGTCAAACGGACCTCCCGAGCCTCGCCTGAGTGGGTCGAGGGCGAGTACGTTGCCGAACAGGAATACCCCGCTGATATGCTCACACACGTCGGGAGGACCCGAGTCGTACCAGGCAGGTAAGTCTCTCTTATAGATTGTCTTCGTCGTTTTCTCAACATATTTCACTATCACCTACGTTTAACCCGAGCGCGGAAGAGGCAAATCGAAAGTATACTGAAGAAAGTAAGAGACGTAAGCAGCAGTAGAGATGGGAGTACCTTCGTCGCGCTGGCGACGGATATCTTGTATCATTGAGATCCGGAGAACGGCAGCGGTGGGACACAGGGTTATGCCGAGTGCGGATGAAGTGGTGGCGCAGACGGTTGGTGAGTGCGGTCGAGCGCAAGCGTGATCGAGTTCCACGCGCGGCGTGCGGCGCGAAGGGGTGCAGCAGGGATCGACGCTGAGGGAGCGCGACGGCCGGTGAGGGCGGCCGAGCGCGGGCGTGGTCGGATTCTGCGCGCGGCGTGCGGCGGAAGGGCGCCATCAGGCTTGACGCCGAGTGGAGCGCATTGGTCGGGCGCGGCAGGGGGTCAGGCACCACGTTGGCACAGAACCGGGCATGGCACGGGCGCAGGTCGAGGCACCGATCACGGGGCGTGGTGCGAGGACGGTGCGGCACGACGCAGGACTCCGCACGGGCGTGGACGAGGGCGACCAGAGTCGCACGGGCAGTGGCGGCGACGATGGAACGAGCGGCGGCGGCGAAAATGACAGCAGGCAGAGGTGGAACAGGACGGAGTGGCGGTGACAAGGCAAGTCTAGGGGCGGTGAATCAGGACGGAGCGACGACAGAGGAGTTGGTCGTGCGGCGGTGGAACTGGAAGGAGTGGCGGTGACGAGGTAAGTCAGGGGCGGTAAATCAGGACGGAGCGACGGCGGAGGGGCTGGTCGTGTGGCGGTGGAACAGGACGGAGTGGCGGTTGCGAGGCCGGCCGAGGCGGCGGCGTTCTCTCTCTTCTCTTCCTTCTCCTTCTTCGTCTTCTTCCTTCTTCTTCTTCTTTCTTCTTCTTCCTCCCCTCACGAACCTGACTCTTTGACTTCCAAACATTATGCTTTTTTCAATGAAAATTCAAGAGTAACAAAGGAGGACGCCCACCTCTCCCTTTTATAGGAGAGAGGTAAATGGGCCCTCTTAACTACAAAATGGGAAAGAGGAGAAAATAAAAGTAAATAAGAGGTGGGTTTATGAAGGCCCACTAAGGGGGGAGGGGAAGATATCCTCATGTGGGAACTTCCCCTCTCTACATCGTGGATGAGATGATCGAAACTAAGAAAGGAAATAAGAAGCTAGTAAATAAAGCGATCCGAAGGTGGCATGTCGTCACGCCGAATATCTGAACCCGGGCGTACGCGTCGTCGCTTTGGCTTGTCGCTGGACACATATTGGCGGCAGGCTTGATGACGGTGCGGGCTCCTCGAGCGACGGTCCTGCGGTGTCGGACGGTGCCGCGCCATCAAAGAGCCAATGTAGGAAGTTCTCGACACGTAGTTGGCAGGAGCAAATGAAGTGTGCTTTGTCAGGGTGTCGCAGATCCAAGTGGGTAACGGATCTGAAGCGTGGGGATGCAAAATGTGGCCAGCCGCGTGGGCGTGCAGCTGCATGCGGCATGCGTGTGGATGGGCAACTAAGCGCGGCAGCCGCATGGGCGAGTAGTTGTGCGCGGCGGCAATGTGGGTGGGCAACTGCATGCCGCGGCCACATGGGGGAGCCACTGCGTATGGCTCTTGCGTGGACGGTGTCTGGGAGGCTTCATGGGTGGTGGCTGTGTGCGGTAGTACTGTGCAGCCGTGCAGGTGATGACCATGCAGGTGACGATAAAAGTACAGAGGCCTCCTCTCGACCGCGGCAGCGGCGGCTAGTGTGCACCGATGGCGGCGGCGGAGAGAATACTAGGGCAAATTTTTCTTAGAAGAAAATTTCAATTTTAAAATAAAATCACCAAGTAATTCAGTACAACATGGGCCTATGTATAGGCCTCGGAGGTACGAGAAATTTAAAATAACTGTAAAATTCAAATCGAATTTAAATGATGCTCGGATCTTTGATCCGTAGTTGATGTTGGCATCTCCTATGGTAGTGGTCCACGTTCGATGATGGTGTGTGGTAGTGTGCGCCACCAGTCAATATTTCAGCCTATACAAAAATCTCTTCTCGAGGATTGAAAATTTTCTATAAGATATTGTTCTAGTGTAAAAAAGGAGCCTAACTATATTCTCTTGTGAAATGTTTGCAAGTGTTGACATATAACTTAGAAAAAGAAAAAAAAACATAATGATCCTCGCATTTTGTCAGGTAAACAAAGTTGACCAGGCTTGTAAATAATATTTACAAGTCAAATGTTCAGTACCATTGCCTAGGAAAATGATTGAACTCTCAAATAGCTTTTGTCAATGCATGGTAATTTTCACAGTAATAACATAAATAACTTGCTTCATTTCAAAATTGTTTTGCTTATATTCACGTTTCTGAGAAATAGAAATGGGGAAGGTATTATTCAAACCATTATTTAAGAATACCATTAATTATAGTAGATTGTTTTGGAAAGTTATGAAGATGATTGATGGTGTCATGTGATCGAGCACGCCAGCCCAACCCACAGGAGACATCTTCAAAGCTACCTTCGTCATTGTGACAGCCTCGCCGGTCCATGTCCAGACCAACATGCATGTCAAGGCGACAGTAAAGATGCTAGAGTTTAAATGCCCCAGGTGAAGCACGTCCACGTAATTTGAATGTTTTGTTTTTTTTGCGACCCGTGCTTATCTTGTTTGTTGTTTTTGCCCATTTTCATATGTCTATCTTTATGTGTTTGTATTTGTTGCGTCATGTTCGGGGTGTTCGTCATGGTGCATCCGTATTGTCTGTATTGTCGCATGGTTTAAATTTCCATTGTATGTCCGTCTTCATGTGTTTGTATTCATCATGTCATGTTCACAGTGTTCGTGGTGGCGCATCTGTATCGTCTGTATTGTCGCATGGTTTACTCCAGACTGTGCTCACAATCGTGCTCTGCCACACGCTCTACCGCCATTGTCGTCTGAAGTTGTCTTGGTCGTCGCTAGAGAACTCTACTATCATTGTTAGGCTACAAGATTTGATCTCTACACATACTTTAGCCTCGCCACCTCCGTCCACCGTCTACTATCGCTTTCCCACCTGTGGCATCATGCTCGTATGCTATGCCACTACCCCCTTGTCAAGCCAAGCAGTGCCTTCCCCGAATGCTCTCTCCTCCTTGCCCGTACTAACGTGTCCACCAACGATGAACAAAGCAAGGATAATTGCTGCCACCAATGATGTAAGTCATTCCCCTTTGCTCGTCAGTTAGATTACCTTCTATAGTATATTTTTGACTGCATTCCATTGCGCTCGGCCTAGTTTAGGTGAAAGATTATATCGAGAAAACTACGGATTGAATGATTTCCCAAGTACAGATCAAGCTGTCCATTACATGTGAGCATCAACATAATTATTCCATTTGATGTTGTAGTCGTCGTCATCGCTCATTCACAACCGTAGTGACGTCAAGCCATGGACTGCACCGAGCGGCAAATTATTGACCACAATACAGTCCCCGACTGCCATGAAGTCCGGGTGCACAACCCCTTCAACGGTCTGTAATTCGCCACCAGACATCCAGTGCCAACGTGGTTGTATTGCGCCACGAGACATCCAGAGCCACGGACTGCACCGAGCAGCAAAACATTGGAACATCCAGTCAAACTATGCCACTAGACATCCAGTGCCATTAGGGAACATCAGCCATCAGACCTGTGCCAGATCATGGCCACTAGAATGCACACCGAGCACAAGGTCAGATCCAACGCTGCCAGGTTGATCAGTGCTTGCTCCACTAATGATTCCACTTGCCAAGTCGACACCTACGGCGGTTTCTCTGTGGTCTATGTATAGTGCCTATACACTCCGCGGACCCGCGACATTTTCCACCAACGCAAATTGTCCAACTGATCACATTTCTTCGGCCACGAGATTGTCTCCAGCACACCACTAAATCTAAGCACTTGTATCTCCGATGAACGCAGAAGTGAAGTCTTACTCCCAGCCTTTTGTCGACTACGGCCAATTGGCTTCCTATCGGCCAAGTATCACTCGCCACTAGTGATCAGCAACATCAGCAACCGTGCTCTACCACACGCTTTGCCGACATTGTCGTCCGAAGCTATCTCGGTCAGCGCTAGTGGGCACTGCTATCACTGTCAGGCTGGAAGATTTGATCTCTACACATACTTCGGCCTTGTCACCTCCGTCAACCTGTCCTTGTCGCTTCCCCATGTGTGGCATTACAGTCTTGTGCCACGCCACTACCGCCTATCAAGCCAATTTATCATTTGATGGATACCATGTGGTCGTCAAGCCAATCACATTAGCTTGTTTATCTAAGTTCCTTGAAAAAAATATTTGTGTTCATTATTATTATGTGTCATGTTTATAATTAAGTTCATGAATACGTGCAATGACTTGGTGAATTATGATGACATCATTATACAACGATCACTAGTCTTTAAACATGTATTCTAAATATTCCTATTCGGTGCTCTTTCGAGAAAGATTTCACTGAACTGATTCATATGAATCCCCGATGGTATTATGCCTAAACATCAATCGGATTGACTCAAGCCACAGTTTTATAAGTGATCCACTAACCTGAGCCACTAAGGACATCTCGTGAGTGGACGACTACATTTTGACTATGACTTATGAGCCTCTAACCATGGGACTCAGATAAGTTATAGATCGGATGTAGTAAGAAGCTTATGGAGATGATTGACTGGTCAAGATGGGATCATTCACCCTTGGTATAAAAGAAGATTGACTCAAGGAAGACTATGCATAAAAACCCCTGGCCAGGGTAGTGAGGATATTGGAGAAGGCGTTCTCTAATTATCCCTGTTATGCGTCAGTACTAATCGAATGACACAATAGGGTGTGACGATAACCCATAACCAGGTCGTTCGAGAGTCTCACGCGGATGATGGATTATACATATACAATAACCGATGACGCTAAAGGTTCCATGAGAGAGTTCAAGACTACTCGGTGTCTTATAGAGCACATGGTGTAGCTTGCCAACCCACAGGTTGGAAACATAACCTATCAATTGGGTTAAATTGATCCTTGTTAAATTAATCTATATGTTGATATGGTGAATTAATAAGGTTGGTCAATAAATGTTAATGGTCCATTAAATTTATTAACTAGAATGATACATGGGCCTTTAGGGTCACACGCACAAGGTCATAAGGGCATTGGTGGATTTATTTTACTTTCGCTGGTTTTTGAGAAAAACCTTAAGTGACATATAAAGAGGGAAAGGGGTCTCATTTTAAGCACCCATGAAAGCCTGATTTGAGAGCCCTCTCATTTCTTCATTCTCTACATTAGCCACAAAGAGAGTCTCCTAGGAGAGTTGAACAAGAATAGGTACCGATCCAAGCGCCAAGTCATCGTGTGGATACATTTAGACATCGGACGTGTGAACGGCTTTAGAACGATCTCGGAGCGGTAGAGTGAAGGGTGGACGTGTGAACGGCTTTCAATGTTTTGTTTTCAATATTGACTGTGAATCGATCAACACGCTTCTGCATCCATGCAACGTGTTTTCCATAGCTGAACCAAGGCGCCAAACACAATAGTGGTATCAGAGCCAGGTTCTAGGGGCCTTGGTGAGAATAAAATTGAAAAACGTCCAAAAGGACGTCCAAATTTTAGATTTTGGACATCCCAAAGGACATTTTTTGTCCTCCTTGAGCGGCCAGCGTTGGCCTCAACTGCCCAAGGGGTGCCAGCAACCGTCCGGGGCCGCCCAAAAGGGGGTTACGGCTGCCATCGCCCGTCCAAGAGCGCCCGCACCCATCCAAGGGGTGCCCACGACTGCCCATGGGAGCCCAAGGGACCCGCGGCCGCCCAACGCGTACCTGGGGTCACTCAACGGGCCCTGCGGCCGCCCACAGGCCCGCCCCTCCGACCACCTGCTACCGCCCATGGCCACTACGCACGATCGATGGCTACCACTACCAACCACCAATGGCACCCAAGAGTCGCCCGTGCGGGGCACAGGCGCGCACATGGGTGGGCTGCCACCTAGCCCAGGATCAATTCAAACCCGATCCAATTAGGGCGATTATTAAAGCCGCCAAAACCAGATTGGGTACACTGTTCAAAACCCTGGTCCGATCCTGGCGACTAGGTCACTTAGACCCGGGTCAAGACCCTCTTCAAGTGGTTGAACGGGTCGGTCGGATCGGATCTGGTCCGATCTAGTCAGACGCAGATCGCATGGGCAACCCGATCCAATTAGGCCAACACGTGAATCGGATTCGATCTGATCCAATACCATCTGATCGGGTCGGATCGGGTTGAGTCTGTTCCACAAAAAGAATTGAATTCTTTTGATTGCGAGAGCCGGGATTTGAACCAGGCTCCTGCACCTTACAGAGAGAACGGGGGTGGCGCAACAACTGCACCCCTTGGACATTTTGATTTATACTTTTAAATACTTTGTTAGTAATTCATTTATTTAAATATTTTTTAAAAAACTTATTTAAAGGCAAATTAAATTGTGGAAAATTCTTGAAAAAATCAATAAAATTGTTCTTACTTTTATTAACTCAAATAAATCAAAATAAAAATTATTGGAGGTTGGTAAAATTATGAAAAATATAATTTTGGATTTATTGAATGGAATAATTAAAGAGTTAAATTATTATGGCCTTCAATAAAATTCCAAAAAATTATTTAAAATGCTTTAAAAAATATTTCTTGAATTTTTAAGCATGAAAGTCATGTTTCTTTGCTAGAATTCTGAATGTATTTAGATCATTGCATTTGTTATGTGATCTCATTTGTGATTTAAACATGTAGCATGATGAATGTAATGTGGGAAATCAAAACTTAGGTAGACTAAATGTAGGTGTCCTTAAGTTAGTGCACCAATGAGATTTGAATGTGGAGTTGACTATGTTTGATAGTCAAGTTACACTCAAACATACAAATTCATACCCCACACTTGATTAATGGCATATGCTAATATGAGATATTACATGTGTGTATGTAATCAATGACACCATAACAAAATCCATCTCTTTAAAATCTGTGCCACAACACAAAAGTGACGAACTTAAGCGTGGTCCTCTGTTGTTATAGCCTTAGGACCCAAGTCCCTTCTAAGCTAGGTTGGTGTAGTCAACTCCAGGCCTACTTCTTCAGGAGGAGGAACTAAGAGCTAGTGTGCGATATGCGGCCCACATAGAGTAACCGTGTAGTTTGGTAGGGGTAAACTCCATGATTACACACAAATCTATTTCCGACAAGTAACAGTGGTATTGCTCAGACCAAACTCAGTGGTTGGTGCGAGTATACTTTAAGTTGCATGAGCACTGGGGGCCAAAATATGATGGGATATTGCAAAGGGTTGCAAGTCCCATGAGATGGGTGTTCAATAATGTGTATTATGATTCACGGGGATATACTCTAGTTCGTACTACACATGTTGAAATTCCAATCCCCACTAGGAGATAGTTGGTTTCTCCGCTTCCGTACACTTGAGGGTTGTATCGAATGATGAATTTTAGTGGGAGCTATTTAAATTTGATGAACATAGAATCTGCTTGAACTAGTAATTCATTAGATATATCTTGTGCAAGGCAAAGATGTCGTCAAGCAACCCAATACGTGGCATAATGAATGCCAACTGTTTGACTGGACCGATCTTTATCGATTAGCTCGAGAACTTAAAGACCTTCCTTAAATCTGAGCACATAGCCTACGTCCTTGAGAGTGATCACCGGGGAGAGCTTGCAGTGGATGCAACTAATGGGGAGATTATCGAATATTAGAAGTGGAAAGATAACTCCACTACCGTCCTATGCCACATGCTAGCTTCTATGTGCAATGAGTTTCAGAGGCCATATGAAGATATGGAGCCAAGGCCATTGCTACTCCATTTGTAGGACTCAGAGGTATGAGATATCAAAGAGCCTATTCAGGGCTCGCATGACCGAATCATCTTCGATACAAACTCATGCACTAAAGATAATTGAGTTGATAGAAAGGTTGGTGGTGCTAGGATTTGAACTTCCTTTTGAGATCAGCACGGACCTTATTCTTCAATCCTTACCTGATTCATTCTCCTAGTTCATTGTTAACCTTAACATGAAAAAAATTTAGACGACTCTTCTGGAGCTGCTTAACATGCTTACCATTGTCGAGGGCAACCTTTAGAAGGACAAGCCCCTGAGTTCTCTTTGTTGGTAGGACCAACAAGAAGAGAAAGGTGATGTCTGCCTCAAGGCGAGACAAAGGGAAGAAGCAAGTGAAAGCTCGACCAGCAAAGAAGGACAGCGGTGAGAAAGGCATGTGATTCCATTGTGGAACAAATGGCCTTTGGAAAAGGAAATGCAAGAAGTACCCCAATGAGATCGCTCAAAAGAAGCATGGCGATGCTTTAGGTGTTGACAAGTAGAAGAAAGCTGAGAAAAGGCAAGGTGGAGCTGAGAGTGGCGAATGGCACAAGAGGTGCTGCTATCACTATGGGGATAGTGAACCTCAAGCTTCCATCCAGAGATTTCATGTCTTTAAAATACTGCTATTATGTTCCTAGCATAATGAAGAACATTATTCTGACCCCTGCCCCCACCCGCATTCAGTATCGAGTTGTTTATTGGCTTCCACTGCCAATAGGCATTCTTAAATTGAATGTGGATGGTGCGGCCAAAGGGAACCCGGGGCCAGCAGGGGGAGGAGGTATCCTCAGAGACCATACGGGGAGTATACTCTTTGCCTTTTCTACTTTTTATGGCATACAAACTAATACAGTAGCCGAGGCTATGGCGATTCGTGATGGTCTACTCCTCTGTGAGGAATGAAACCTTCACAATATCGTCGTGGAATCGGACTCACAGATATTAGTTGATATGCTTCATCTAGGTACATGCTCCCTGTGGCGACTCCGCCGTGCATGGCAAGACATCATGCGGTGCCGTTCTCGCATAGCCTGCTTTCGTCACCAGATGCGAGAGGGCAACCAGACAGCAGATGCCCTCGCCAACCACGCGGTACATGCACGAACCCCCTCCTCTCTCTTTCATTCTTGGCAGGCGCTCCCTCCCACAGCTAGCGGCTGTTATCGTCTCAATCATTTTGGCATGCCCACCCTCCGCACACGGCGCATCCTTGTGACGCCAGGCCCGCGGGATTGGAGGATTGCATGGAATGCTGGAGCTAGAGGCGTGGACAGCGCCCGCCTCAACTAGAGCCTTCACCACGAACTTCTCGATCCCACTTGACGAAGGAGAGGACACCTCCCGCACTACATCGTCATCGCGGGGCGGCTCCGGTGGGACGACGACGAGCACACTTCCCCGAGTGCCTGCGATGTATCACTTATGTATCTTTTCTTTTCCTCAAATATGGGCGTGGGCGAGTGGGATCCGAGTGTAATTGGGATATTTATACTCGCTCCACGCCTATAAACATTGACAAACACTTCACTTTATAAATAAAAATCCCCTAGGTGGCGTCCACGGCACTGATGGATCGGTCTACGGGCACAACCCCTGGGGTTGGCCGTACCCGGCACCGTGTTTTTTGCCAATTAAAAAAAAAAGAAAAATAGATAGACTCGAGTAGACCATGACCATAATCACCAAATAAATTGGTCCCATCATCACTATTGGTCAATGGTTTGTACTTGATGGATGTTTTTTATTATAATCTCCAAGTAGATGCTTCACTAAAGAAGAGTAAACAATCAGTCAACACAACCTATTTATGGAACTACCGACCTTGGCATGTTGGAAATGGAAGATTTCTAAAGTTGCATAAGGATGCATACTTGGGTTCGTTTGATTTTGAATCAGACGCAACCCGTGAATCTTGCATTATGGGTATGTTACCCAAATCACCATTCTGAGGGAATGGTGAGTGTCCCAAGGGCATCTTGGAACTTGTACATTCTGATGTATGCGGTCCTATGCCTGTCCAACCTACAAGTGGTTGTTCTTACTGCATTACTTTCATCGATGATTCCTCTAGATACGCATGGGTATACTTAATGAAGTATAAATCCTAAGCCCTTGAGAAATTCAAGGAATTTAAGAATGAAGTAGATAAATAGTCTGGAAAGAGTAATAAAACACTTCGATCAGATCAAGGTGGAAAATACTTAAGTACAGAGTTCACTCAATACATGAAGGATAATGGTATCCTGACTTGGCTAACTCATCCATACACACCACAGGTGAATGGGGTGTTAGAAATGAGAAATCGAACTTTGTTAGACATGGTAAGATCTATGATGATATTCTCCAAACTATCAGTTTTCCTCTTGGGATATGCGCCTGAAACATCAGCACATATACTAAACATAATGCCTAGCAAGTCGGTAACTTCCACACCATGTGAGATATGGAGAGGGAGAAGACCAAATTTTATGTATGCTAGAGTATAGGGATGTCCTGCCCACATGAAGAGACATCACCTAGGAAAGCTGGAACCCAGAACTGAGCTATGTAGATTTGAGGGATATCCAAAAGAGACACATGGATACTGTTTTTACCGTTTGGAGGGACAAACCATTTTTGTTTCAAAGAGGGCCATCTTCATATAGGATGAATATCTTCTAAGAGAAGATAGTGGGAGTAAAGTAGTTTTGGAAGAAATTGCAAATTAAGACACAAATACTAGCTCATCAGATGATTGCTCATTTCATGAACATGTTCAGGCAAATATACTAAAGCCACGTAAGTCATGAAGAGTAGCGAGACAACCTGATCGCAATATCGAACACGTTGCATCAGGTGAAGTCGAGACACTACATCTTAAGGATGATCATCCTCTGACATATGATGAGG
The DNA here is from genome assembly GCF_029677425.1 of Wolffia australiana. Lineage (NCBI taxonomy): Eukaryota > Viridiplantae > Streptophyta > Magnoliopsida > Alismatales > Araceae > Wolffia > Wolffia australiana. The sequence goes on from NC_135844.1 coordinate 16,537,307, forward strand.
CAGTTCAAGATTCTGACTCCCAGAGATGGCGAGAAGCGATGGATTCTGAAATACACTCCATGCACCAAAATCAGGTATGGTACTTGGTTGACCCTCCGGAAGGTATAGTACTTATCGTGTATAAGGGGATATTTAAGAAAAAGATTGGTGTAGATGGACAAGTTTACACACACAAGGCAAGACTTGTTGTGAAATGTTATCGTCAAAGGCAAGGGGTCGACTATGATGAAACATGTTTGCGAACTTCCATGATAAAGTCAATCTGAATTCTTCTCACCATAGCTGCACGACTATCAAATCTGGCAAATGATTTTCAAAACTGCTTTCTTAAATGTAAACCTTGAGGAAGAGGTGTATATGATACAACCCAAGGGTTATGAATCCAAGGAATTTCCAGATAAGGTGTGCAAGTTGCAAAGATCCATTTATGGATTAAAGCAAGCTTCGAGAAGCTGGAATCTCAGATTTTATGAGGCTATAAGATCTTATGACTTCAATAAGAATGAAGATGAACCATTTGTATACAACAAAATCACTGGGAGCGCAATCACTTTCGTGATTTTACATAAGGAAACTATTCTACTCATGGAGAATGATGTTGGAATATTGTTGATGGGGCACGCCATCAAGGATCGTTGACGACGTCGTCCACGCCGCCTGCCACCGTCGTCGAAGATCGGGTGATAAATGCTTGATTATCACATTTTCATTTTCGCCGTTCTTCCTTGTGTTTTGTGTTTTTCAAGGTCTCATTTTTGTGTTTTTGTCGCATTGGCGACGTGCCGCGTACGTCCATCGTCATCATCACGGGGACGGGCCCCTAGTCTTTGCCTCCCTGATAAGTTCAAAAATGCGTGTTTATAGGTTGTTATTTAATGGTTTTTTGAACTTTATCAATAAAATTTATTTTTCCCTTAGTGCTTAAGGGAGGCGATATGGAAATTCAAGAATTCTCAGATTAGGGATTAGCACTCTAGATTTAACAGATATAAAAAATTTTACTCAGCTTTAACTGATTTATGATTAGTTAGCTCTCATTGATAATAATTACCAACTAATCCCCTAAACACATTGTATAATTGTTCAACTGATCTTAGATTTTTAGGATGTGAGTGTGATTAACATCAAGATCAAAAGTTTGTCATTAATCATGCTAGACTTATTTATTTAACCCAAATTCTTAATTAAGCTTGAATAATTTATTTTGAATTTTTTAGTGAATTAGAAATGATTTGGAGAAGAAGATTGATCTCAATAGTTATTACCAATCTTTTCATAAGGATTTAGCCAAATTTCTTATGGACTAGAAACTCTAAGGTATTACTTTCTAGTGTTTTGCATTTTTATTTGATTTATTTCTCACTAATATAGAATGATAAGAACATTTTTTATTATATTTTTGTTTTAACTTAATTAATTCGAAATAGCAAAGATGTCCTCAATTAGCAAAGAGTCAATACAATTTTCTAATTTGAGAAATCAGAGACTAAAATAAGTGAATTTACATTCAAATAGCATTCGAAAAATGGTCATTCTAAACTTAAATGAAACTAATTAAATTGAAAATAAGATTAATGTCAAAAACTAAGGGGATTAATATCTGAATTCAAGGGAAAACGGCGATCATGGATGAAACTGAAAATTTGCTAAAATTGAATGTAAAATTGAGGGTAAAATCGAAGTAAAAATAACCTAGAAATACTAGGGATATTCAGAGAATCAATCCAGGCTAATTCTGCGCAACATAAGCCCCATTTTCCACAGATTTTAGCTCCAACGCTGATCTGCAAAATTCCTGTCCAAATCAAGCTCCAAATTGCTCCTGAATGATTCGTGAGTCTTCAAGGAGGCTAAGTGTTCTTTCTTTGAGCTTCAAATCAAGAACAGCTGCTGAATTTTCATTCCCCCCCACTTTATCGCCGCGGAATTAGAAGAACAGCTTCTTCCAATTCCGTTAGTAACTCCTCTCCTTATCGCTTTGTATGGAGGAGATGCGGAGCGTCGCGATAGGCCCATTTGGTGTCTCGCATGGATTGGTGTAATGCGCGACATACACGGAGTTGCGTAGGTCCGTGTCACGCACCGAAGGCACGATCGTGCCTTCTGATTGGCTTGCGCCATTCTCTTGTGCTCTGCACCACTCACAACGGTGTTAGCGATTAAACTGGGCCAATAAGGGCTGGTTTTATAAGGAAAATGATTTTTATTTAAAACTAACTTGAAATAAATGTGGAAGCCCTTTATTAGTACATAGAAAATGCTTTATTAGTTTCTAAAATAAGTTTTATGGTTTAAATTCTTTTTATTTATAGAAATAGGTCAATTAAACATTTAATTTATTTTAAAAGGCATTTGAAAAAACTGTAAAAATCTATATATTGACCTAATTATTTATGAAACGTATTATTTAACCTGAAATTTAAATAGATTCCTCTTTTAAACTAAAATCATGATAACATGCATTATAAATTAATGTTTTTATGCATTAAAAGTCCAAAAACATGATAAAATCAGCACTTATTTAGCTCCAATTTGCATGTTATCACTTCCCCTTGTTTTCTTTATATGTCTTTATTTTCTTTTATTTTGTAATGGGGGAGCCCATTTATATAAGGCCCCCCCTAATGGATCCACTTCCTCCCTTACTGACCCATTTAGGGGGCCCATTTGACCGCCTCCCAACTCGAGTGAGGTGTCGTGCTCCAGGCTTGGGCGGGAGTCGCCGAAGGGCGGCGAAGGTGACCTCTCGAACCTCGTCGGAGCGACGAGGACGTCTACGGCTGAGCGGACTCAATCCGTTGGGCTCGCATGTAATGGACGTACTCGTCTGTACCGGTAAGACACTTACAATCGTAGTTATCTCTTGTTTAGCCTCTCTCACCTACCTAGCCCGAGCACGATGGTGACGGGACGAAAGAATACTGCAAGAGAATAATTAAAAGAGCAATGGGAGAGGACAAGGTACCTCGTCGACGGTGGCTTGTAGTGCAGGATTTTGTCGTGGTCGATGGCGTGTCGGAGCATGTGGGCTGGAGAGACGCCGGAGTAGACACGGCGGCTTGTCTTGAAATGGCTTGCAGGAGCTATGTGCAAAAGGATGGAGGAGAGGAGACGAGAAGCGACCAGAACAGTGATGCGGCTTGAGAGACTTCGATAGTTTCATTGGAGCTGACACGCGATAGCCACCCCGGACGAGTCGGGAGCGGTTGCCAAGGGTGACATTCCCTCCAGGCAAGAACAGGGTTCCTGACAACAGCCAGTAACGAGAAGCGGTATGACCGTCTCGAGATGACAGAGTCAAGAAATGCACCGTTGCTTCAACGCAGTGGTCAGGGAAGCCAACTAGGTCCGATCGACAGCTTCGTCGCCTTGTTCAATTGGCATCGCCTTCAGGGAATTCCCTGGTCGGTCGGATCCCAAACCACACCTAGTCCGACCTGGAGAATGATCTGCTTAGGTGATTTCCCAACTGAGACAATCACCGCTGACCAATTCCAAAAGGTTAAGTTCACGTCAGGCTGGACTACACCACGTAAATTCCCAGCCCAATGGGTCTTGTCCTAACGGACTATCAGCCGAGTTGAACCCGACCAAGAAATTTCAGCAGCAGATGGGCTCCCGGGCGGTGAAATTCCCGTTTACGGCGACTGGCGGAATTTCCGATCATTGGGAGCAATGGCGACAATCCAAATTTCTAGAGCACAGGGCGTGGGTAGTCTTTTGTTGGGTCTTCTCACAGAAGGGTCGAGATCCACATAGGACCTCTCCTCAAAGGTCTATCGCAAATTGGGGGGGAGGGGGGGTTGTTGACCGGCGAAGGGCTGGCCGAGCGGCCGAATTTGCGATGGCGGGATGAAGGTTATGCCTGGCAGAAAGATCCGAGGATGTGGGGTTGATGAACAGAGGAGGGGGGGTAATGTCGGTAGACTTCCCCCTCTCTCCGTTGCTTCCTTTCGGCCGATTTTCCTCCCTGACGCCCTCTGCAATCTTCTCTCATACCCCTTTTTTGATCTTCTCTCGATGGAGGGGGTGAGACCAAGAAATTAACAAACGACTTTCTTCTTGCTTCCTAGTCTAAGTCTTGGGGTGCCAATCTCCTCCGTTATATAGGGGGGGAAAATGGGCCCCTATATGGGCCTTACATGGTCCATTTGGGGAGCCCTTATAAATGGGCTCCCCTTTACAAACAAAGAAGAAAACAAGGGGATAAAGGGGAAATCAAAGGGAAATCAGAAGAGGAAAAGGGGAGAAGGGGGGAGGGGTTAGCTAGAAGCCCCTCCCCCTCGACAGCAAACGACGGACGGACCAAAGACGTCACGAACGTGACAAAATATGATGAAAACGGGATGGATGAGAACAAAACAAGACAAAAACACGAGATAGAGAGGTGAGAAAATGAGAAGGATAACTCAAGCAGCTTCACCCGGTCTTCAACGTCAAGGGCGCGCGGCGCAGATGACGTCGATGGCGACTTTTGATGGCGTGCGCCATCAATCCTCCCGGGGTTGGAAGAACTCGGCTCCGTCGAGTTGGGGTAGCTAGCGGCAACGTACAATGAGGATCTGGTCGTCGCTAACATGCGTCACGCTCCATGGTGATCAAGGCTCCCACATCTGCACATGAAGTCCTTCGCGGTACCCTCTTCCCTGCATCGTTAATTACCCCAAGCAGTATATGATCGCCCAACTCGTGCCAATCGGGCATGTTCACCGGGGAAGTGGTCGCGGCAAACTTGCTCACAACAATGGGGCTTAGACAGGACAGGGTAGGGGGGAGAGAAGGGGCTCGATACGGGATCGGGCCCGCCACATTAGGGGAGCAGGTCCCCCACGATGGAGGGACTTCGGCGACGTAGGCGTATCCGCCCACTTGTCAAAGGGTCGAGAACGGGCCAGCCCTACGAACATGTAGCGTTGTGGCCGGCCCGGGATAATAGCTCTCTTGCCAGATTCTCACCGACACTCGGTTTCCCACGTCGGTCACTCAAAGTCGGCTCTACGAGTCGGCAGCCTGCTTGTACTTTGCATGCCGAAATGATTAACTATCATGATGATCATGTTGCAGCGGCAAAACATGATGAGCGAATGCGAAATGAGAGATGACTATGGGTGCTAGGGGTTGGAGTTGTGATGGGACTTGGCCATGTGCAATCTCGGGTGGGCTCAACCCGGCGGCGTGGGCCCGCCCTAGGGGAGACAAGCGCGCGCTCGGCGCGCGGGATAGGGCAACGGCGATTGGTCGTTCCCTTACGGATGGTGTGGCATGTGCTACGCGTCCACCGCTCATCATCCGGGCTGTGGAAGAGTGCGGGGTCCACACCAGGTCGAGGAAGCCCTGGACGAAGCCCTTGGGGACGCTACATGTCGGCTGTTCCGAGCGAGTGCTGCGGACAGCTGGTTGGACGACTAGCGCGGGTGGCTCGTGTAGATGGACGAACGGCTCCGGCGACGCTGTGCATGGCACGGCCTCCTGACGGGTGGCGCGGGCTGTCCGACAGACGGTACGATTGGTCGGGCACAATAACACGTCTTTGTCTGTGTATCCCGGCTCTTGAAGGGGGGCGGGGCGGCAGACGGTCGTTAGCCTGACCACCTTGGTCGGGCACTCTTCGCTGCTGCCTTCTTGGTGTAAGGGCACCACGTGACCCGTCATCCCTTATGCAGAAATGAACATGTGTTCGCTTTGCTAGCTATGGTGACGTCATTATCATAGATCCAGGGATGACCTAGGATAATGCTTCCTACTTTCATAGGAAGGACGTCACACAGGACGGTCTCATCGTATGTCCCCATTTTTAACGGGACATGGCACTGTCGCTTTGCAGATAGAGACGAAGCATCGACCCACGACACGTCAAAGGGTGTAGCATGAGGTATGGTCGCCAACCCTAGTCGGGCGACCATTGCATCCGAGATGGCGTTGACGCAACTACCACTATCCGCCATCAACTTGCACACTTTGTTGTTGATCCGGACGAACGTGCAAAAGACTGATGTTCTTAGCGCTGTGTCAGCCATCGGGGTTGTCCTCTGTAGGATAGGCGCAGGGTTAACCTACGATACATCGTAAGGTGGGATGGGCGTCCTACTAGTGCTCAGGCATTCACCGAGCGCTGGGGCATGTAGCGGTTACCAGAGTCATGCCGGTGTCCACTATCTGGATGTACCCTACCCGAGGGTCATGTGAGCTGTACCCATTCACGAGCTCTTCACCTGCACGATAATCATCGTCAGGAGTAACGGTTCTAGGTCTCCAGTCGGGTCCTGTCTGACCTCTTCTGTATCGATCAAGAGAGCCGAAGATGGACACCGGTTGGCTCGGTGCCCTTTCCCTTGGCACTTGAAGCACGTTAGTGGTGCTTGACTGACCGTAATGCTGCGGGCCGGAGTATCATAAGTGACGGCCCGAGCGGATGAGGAAGATCCCACAAAAGTGATGGGGTGGGTCCTTGCCCCCCGATGGTCTGGGAAGCCCGAATGGTAATGGGCGGTGTGGTGCGAGCGGGAGTAGCTCAAGGCAATGAGTGGCGTGCACGGGGGCTTCGTTGCTCGGATGCTCCATGTGCTCCACTAAGTGGTAGGCTTCGTCGACCGATGTGGGGTTGTACTTAAGAACCTCGCTGCGCAGGGTCAGTGGAAGCCCGTGGGCAAATAGACCGATGATGATTCGCAGGTCCTCCACGAATCAACATCGCATCTGGCATTCTTCGAATGCCTCGATATACTCCATCATGGAGAGTCGACCTTGCCTAAGGTTGAGCCACGAAGGAATAGCGACATCTGGTATCGTCACAGCATGACTTACTCCTTGACTTCAGCGCCATTTTGACGTAGGACGTGATGGGCTGTCCTCGTCGCTCGGCGGTGACACGCTCGTTCTCCCTGAAGATCTTGGCCTGTCTGCCAAGTCTCATCTTTGCATACTCGACGCACAAGTCGTTGTCCATGTGGTACCACCGGAAGTAGGATTTCATGATCGATTCCTAGACGATGAACTCCTTGGGTTTTCATGACCCCTCGAAGATGGCGACGTCGGCACGCACGCTTCTCTGGATCTGAGTGCGATGCTCCTCTCTTCGGCATTTGTCATCATCCTGATGCCTTTGGGGCTCCAAGTGATACTCATTATGCGGGTCAATGTGTCGTCGAGGAGGGGTCGGGTCGTGGGCATGGTCATCCCAGTGTCGGGGACGACCGTCGCGCGGTGCGCAGATGTCGCGCATTGCGCAGATGTCGCGCATCATGTGTGGTGGGTACCGGGGAACCTCGTCAGGTTCCTCGTAACGGTAGTGGTGGGGCCAGATGTAATAGGCACGGCAAGCAGTTGGATCAGCGTTGTATCTACGATAGTGGTGCCAAACATGGTCGTCACGATGGCCAGTAGGTCGGCGTCGTACTCACGACCATAGTCCGGGATGTATTTGTCCCGGCGGGCCTGTCGGTCGGCCTCGTGTCCTTGACCGTGGCGGCGGACATGTTTGTCTCAACAGGCAGGTTGATCGGCGATGTGACCATGGCTGTCGTGCCAGACGTAGTGGTCTTAGTGAGCCGGTATGTCGACCTCGGGTCGTCAGTCATATGGCCAGATGTATTCGTCTCAGCGAACCGAGAAGTTGGACTTGTACCCACAGTCAGAGTCGTCACATGGGTATCATCTATCCCATACCCGGACATCCTGTGGGTCGTGTGCCGGGTATTGGGCAGGGCGCCGACCTCGAAGCTCCTCGTCTGGCCTTCTGTCGTGCTCCACGTACTCATCTTCATAGGGACTCCTCGGACGATCAGGGTGTCGCGCGACCCAGGGCGGCTCATCATTTTTTATTTATTTTGTTTTCAGCTTATACATTTTCCAGGAATAAAGAAGAAGAAGTACAATTCGCACACATAACGAGATGTCGGCTCATCATTAGTAAGTTCTTCAAAGATCACGCCAAAGCATGTTTGAAATTTTGAACTTGTGAATTATATTTATGATCCATTCCCATGCATTGAGGACATTGCATATTTTAGTGGGGGGGAGAACATTTCATGTGCTTGGGAGTGCAAACCTTTGTTTTTGTGTCATATAAATTCCATATATAATTAAAAACCCACCTTTAGGAGACCTTCTTCATCCATGTGTTTGAATTACATGTGTAGGGAAGTTTGGCTTTATATAGTTGATCATGATCATGCAAAAATAAAACAAACTTTGATTTTTGATAATATGGGAGTCAATGTCCAAATGTCTAGGGTATCTAGTGGGTGTGTAGGGGATAGCAAAATCAAAGGATTGAAGCACTATGACTCAAAATGGTAGAGAGTTGAGTGAATTAAGGACCCCCACCGCACCACCATTCACTAAACCGATCCTACTTGAATGTTTTTATTCTTTCATTGAGTCAATCTTACTTTAGGGTGGAAGATAGGCATTTCTCCAAGTCTTTAAGCACATAATGTAATGAGATTTAGCGTCAGGATTAAATATAGGTTCAAACATAGTTAGTATGAAAGATAGAGGGCTACGATTAAATCCTAGATAGGAATAGATCAACGGCCATGATTCATTCGCATATATCTGTTATAACCAGTTATAACGGATAGGATTAAAACATAGATCAACGGCTAAGATTTAAATGTAGATATCCATTGTAATCAGTTACCATGGATAGGATCAAAAACTGAAAATTTCTATTATTAGCTACTATACGATATTATAAATTAACAACCAATGTAATCACTTGATCCTGAGGAATAACAACAATCTTCTAATCATCAATCTTGGTGTGTCTCATATCTTCTTCTTTTTTCTTCTTCTCTTCTGCTTCTTTCTTTCCTTCCAAGAATTCTTACATGGTATCAGAGCACGTCTGAATAGAGCACGGCCAAAGAAAAGGTCGCCGCTGCCACCATCGCCTATTCTTCATGTCTTACAAGCATGACTGCACTTGGCCCTGTGTCAATCGTAATTCCTCCAGGAACTACAATCTCAATTCGGCTCGACTCCAACAACTACCAAATGTGGAGAAACATCTTTGAGCCTCTTCTAAATGGGTATGGTCTAAACATATTAATTAACGAGACAAGTCGGCCTCTTATTTCTGTTTCAGATCAACAATAAAATATTGTGGAAAATCCAGAGTTCGAAAATTGGTGGAGAATTGACCAGCGGGTCCTATGATTCCTTGAATCCACCATTTCTGAACGAGTGTTCCAGTTTGTGGAGAAAGCCAATCAGCAAGAGAAGCTTGGGAAAAACTAAAGAACACATTTGCTGGAAGAAAGTCCAGGATTATAGCGCTGAACAGACAATTTCACAATATTTGAAAAGGTACAATGACAATTGATGAATACATTAAACATTTCAGATCAATATCAGAAGCACTAGAAATCGTGGAACATCCTGTAAGTAAGCCCACAAAAATTTATACTTTTTAACAGGATTGCCTCCATAATATGCTCAGTTTGAACAAATTGTTACAGACCTGAAGGCCCATGATGATTACTTAATATATCATCATAAGGGAAATTCAAACGGATTTCCTCTTATGGCAAACTCAGCGCAAAGGCAGGTACATCAATCCTCATCCAACAGAAACACCGATCAATGGCGCGGTCCAAGAACTAAAACTACCAATGAAATACCTCTCAATGGCGTAGTCAAGGTCGTGGAAGAGGAAGAAACCAAAACTTTCAACGATGCTATCAGATCTGTTCACAATTCAGCCATCATGCAAGAGAGTACCAGGAGTTCATCAGATTATCGATAAGCAATAATCAGAACCATCAAAGCACATCTGATGGATAATCTCAAACTTATTTAGCAGAGCAACATGGATGGTATCCCGACAGCGGGGCTACTTATCATGTTACAGTTGACCTGAGAGGCCTACAACAATATCAAAGCTAGCAAGGAAATGATCATCTCTAGATTGGTAATGGCACAGGTTTGAAAATCTTAGCAATTGGAAATTCTAAAATTACTACTTGCAATAAAATTCTTTCTTAAAATAGCATATTACATGTTCCATCTACACTTAAGAATTTATTATCAATTCAAAAACTTCTGATAATAATGTTTTTTTTTATTTCATGACTATTTTTGTCTTGTGAAGGACAATGCAACAAACAAAGTTCTCCTCAGAGATTCACTAGAAACGGACTCCACTATTTGGATGAACACAATTTTAAGACTGCCTACATTAGATAAAGATCTTCAGAAGAAACCTGGCATTTGAGATTGGGTCATCCTGATGTCGGGCGTCGTCGTTGGCGTCGTCCGACGGGCAATTCACTAAGTGAATGTAACTACGTGATGCGAAGAAACCAAGATGAGTGCACCTGCAGGTCTGACTTGCGGGGGGAAGTTGCCAAGTCCCAAGCTCCGGGATGGGTGACCAAAGACGATGACGGTGACCTTCTGTCTCTTGTCAAAGTGACCACGGCAACTAAGGTGCCCAATGGAAGAATTCCGTCGGAGCTTGCACATAATGGACGGGCTCAACCCGTACCTAGGAATTCACTCAGACATAGTTTTCTCGATCTAAGCCGAGCGCAGTGGAGTGTAGTAAAAAATATAATAAAAAACGTAATATAACTAACGAGCAAAGGGGAACGGCGTACCTCGTCGGTGGCGTTCTTCGTCATCCTCGTTATCGTCTTCGCCGGTGCACGCTCCGAAGTGGGCAGGTACAATGAGACGTGCCGTAGGCAGTTAGGGCTGGGCTCAACTGGCAAACATGCGCACGAGCTGAGGTAAGGGTCATTCAGAGATGAGGAGAAGGGAGTCTTGCGTCGATGGGCGGCAGATAGCAGCAGGCAGCGGTCGGCGCTACGGCGGGAACACGGTGCGGTGGTCAGCGGTGAGGCGGGGATGCGGCCACAATATTGTTGGGCAGCGAAAGCAGCGCGGCGGCGGTTGTGGTGGCGTAGTGGGCGGCGATGGTGGTGGTGCAGTGTCGGCAACTGGTCGTGGTTGACTGCGGCAGGGGGCCGCGGCTGGTCAAGGACGAGGGTTACGATCGGTCGCAGCCGTGGGCAACGGCTGGTCATGGACATGGGTCGATGACTGGTCATGGTCGCTGGCTACAACGGGTCGTGGCAGATCGTGGCCTCCGGCTGCGACTGGTCAAGGCCATTCGTTGTGACGGGTCAAGGTCGCGGGCTGTGGCTGTGACTGGTCAAGGCCGTGGGCTGCGGCTGGTTGCAACCGCGGGCTACAAAGGATTGTGACCGCAGGTCGTGGCTGGTCGCACCCGCGGGTCGCATCCGCTGGCTGCGGCCAGTCAAAGCCGTGGGTTGTGGATGGTCGCAGCCACAGGCCGCGGTGGGTTGCGACCGCAGGTTGCAGCTGGTCGTGCCCACGGGTCGCGGCTGGTCGTGCCTGCAGATCGCAACTGTTGGGTGCGGCCGATCAAGGACGCGGGTTGCGGCTTGTCACAGCCATAGGCTACGGCGGGTTGTGAGTGTGGGTCACGGATGGTCGTGACCGTGCGTTGCGGCTGGTCATGTCCATGGGTTGCAGATGGTCATGGCCTCAGGTCGCGGCTGGTCGTAGCCGCTGGTTACGGCTGATCGCAATCATGGGTTGTGGCTGGTCGCAGCCGCCGGCTACAGCTGATCGCGCCCATGGGTCACTGCTGGTTGCGGTCGCGAGTCACGACTGTTCGCAACTGCAGGCTGCGGCGGGCGAAGGGTGGCGTAACTGTGGGAGAATGGAGGTGGCTATTCGCGTGCAGTCGCCACTGAAGGGAGGCGGGACGGTAGCGGCGGGCGACCGTTGGCGGGAATCCAACGGCGGTGATGCATTCCTCACTTTCTTTCCCCTCTCTTTCCCCTCCTTCCTCCGTCTTCTCCTTCCTCTTCCTCCTTATTCTCCTTTTTTCTTCACACATAAGATCTGAGAACTTAAAACACAACTTCCACAAAATACCAGATCTGAGATGTACATGGTCCATCATGGCCTTATATAGGGCCATGATGGACCCATTACACACTACACATAAGGGCCAAATAAGGGACCCCTTTTATCAACAATGAAAATGAAAAAAACATGGAGAAATATTAAAACGACTCGAAATAAAATGGCGGATGAAATGCAACGATACGGACGCGTCATGATGAGTACGGTGAACTTGTCATGATGAACACAAACATGAAATCAAACGACTCAAAACAGATAATTAAAACACGGTGGTACAGATGCGGACATGCTCTACCCAGTGTATTTAAACCCGGGCGTCTTCACAAATGCTTTGGCGTGCCGGTCACGCTGGACATGAACCGGCGGTGATGCTGATGACTCTGAAGATGGCTCTGATGACAATTTTTTGATGGCGTTTGGGCGCGCTCCATCACATCCCCAACTCAAAAATTGAAATTTACAATTCAAAAATATGGTCTTCCTGTCTTACATTCTCAAAGACAATTTCTTTGTGACTCGTGCAAAATTTCAAAATCACATAAGCCACCATTTTCTTCAACCATGCATCACTCTAACAACTATCTCAAAATAATTCATTCTGACTTATGGGGGCCTTCGCCGGTTTTTCATATTAAATTGTTTTTGTTGATGATTTTAGCAAACAGCTTTGTCTTTATCCTCTTAAATGAAGAGTGATCTTCTAAATGTTTTTACAACCTTTCAAAAGCAAGTTCAAAAACAATTTTCTTCCAAAATAAGATATGTACGATTTGACTGGGGAGGCGAGTATCAGCCTCTCCATTCTTATCTTAACACAAGGAATTGTTCACAGGATGTCTTGTCCCCACAGCCCTGAACAAAATGGCACAGCAGAGCACAAACATCGGCACTTGATTGAAACTGCTCTCACACTACATCAAGCCAAAATGCCTAAGCAGTTTTGGGATGAAGCTGTTGTGACAGTAGCGTTTCTTATAAATCAGTTAACTACACCAGTCTTGAATAATAAATCTCCCTATGAATTTTCTTTTAAAATGCAAACCAGATTAAACTGTTCTCAAAACCTATGGATGTTTGTGTTACCCATATCTTAGACCATATGCAAAACAAAAACTCGAGCCTAGATCAGAAAAATGTGTGTTTCTTGGATACAGTGCATTACATCTTAGATATCGAGGTCGGTCTCTCCACATAGGTAAATTTTTTATTTCTCGACACATGTTATATTCTTTGAAAACTCATTTACTTTTTCACCCGTCAACCCAAGCATTTTAAATAATAGAATACTTGGATCATTTCATTGTCAATTCTGAGAAATCGAATGTTCAAGCATTAGACATCTCAACAAATACTTATGATGATCCAGCCGACACTTGATTTCCAAGAAGTGACATGGATACTGAGACTGTTGTATCATCAAACTCGAGATCAGAAACTAAATAAATCAATTCACCTTCTCTTGACTCTCCATCTGTTTAGTTGTTTGATCCAAACAATCCCCTAGAATCCGAAATTCCCATTTTGTCAACTTTAGATTACTCTCCTGAACCAGGAGATATTCTGAGGAAAAAAACTATCAAAGATATCTATCTTCAAGATAATTCATAACATCCGACTAAAAAATGACTGTCATTAACTGCTATTAGACATCCTATGCCACAATGTTTTTTAACGACTTTAACTCGCATTAAAGAACCTCACTCCTCTAGTATTGCATCCAAAAGTACTGAATGGATGCATGATATGAAAAAAGAAATGCAATCCTTTTTGCAAAATCAAACTTGGGAATTAGTCCCAAGAAATCCAAACTTGCACGTCATAGGATGCAAATGGGTTTATAGAATTAAATATAAATCCAATGGCATCATCGAAAAGTACAAAGCCAGACTTGTCGCAAAAGGATAGAATCAACAAGAAGGCTTTGACTTTAATTAAACCTTTAGCCCTATGATTAAGCACACAACAATCATGTTACTGCTGTCCCTTGCTGTCAGCAATAATTGGGCAATTCACCAGTTGGGTCTCCAATGCATTTCTGCATGGAGATCTAGATGAAACTATCTGCATGAAGCAACCCACAGGATTTAAAGATCAAACTTTTCCAAATCATGTCTGTTTTGTTTGCAAGTCTATCTATGGTCTAAAACAATCACCTAGAGTGTGGTTCACCAAGCTGACTCAATTTTTCAATACTCTTGAATTCATAGGATCAAAGATAGATACTTCTTTGTTTTTTAAAATTATCCCCAACGAAATCTGTTTTCATCTTGATATATGTCGATGACATACTTATCATCTCCCCTTGTTCATCTACCATAAGTAATTTAGTTCAACAGCTGCAAACTAATTTTGCTATCAAAGACCTAGCACCTGCCCATAATGAGGGGTACCTTTTGTCACAATCTAAATATCTATTTCAAATTCTCCATAGTGCAAACATGGAGCATTGTAAACCATCACCTACTCCGTGTAGTTTAACAAAGTCCGCATCTCCTAGTGAACCTTTCACTGATCCAACTCTATATAGGAAACTATTGGATCTCTTCGATATCTAACATTGACACAACCGGATATTTCCTTTGCTGTTAATAAAGTATGTCAGAAAATGCACTCTCCTACTTTTGACATTTGGAAATTTTCAAACATCTTCGATATCTTAAAGGAACGATGTCATGTGGACTCTTTATTCACACAAGGTTAAATTTTTTTATCATTGTATTTAGTGATGCAGATTGGACAGGAGATAAAGAGGACAGAAGGTCTACAGGATGATTCCTGTTATTACTTGCCAAAAATCTCATCTCCTGGAGCTCCATGAAACAACAAACCATTGCCCATTCCAGTACTGAGGCTGAGTACAAGGCATTAGAAAATGCAGCTGGTGAAGTCGTGGATTCAATCTCTACTTAAAGAACTAGAGCTCAACTCTATGGTGAGACAACATTGGAGCTACATATCTTGCTGCCAATCCAGTATTCCACGCATGGCAAAACACATAGAGATCGACTTTTACTTTGTTCAGGAACAGGTTGCAGCCAGATCACTATCCATTCAGTTCGTCAACAGCGAAGGCCACCTAGCTGATATCCTCACCAAGGCACTTCTATCATCCAGACTCAATCTCCTGCAAAGCAAACTAAACGTCTCCTCCTCGCCGATGCGCTTGAGGGGGTTGTTGAGGAATCAGCCAACTCGCCACAGTCAGCAGCCAGATTGATAGGGACTTAATCAGATTAGCTAGTAATAAATTGACAAATATCCTATACTCGTTATGAGATTTAGCGTCAGGATTAAATATAGGTTCAAACATAGTTAGGATGAAAGATAGAGGGTTACGAATAAATCGTAGATAGGAATAGACCAACGTCCATGATTCATTCACATATGTCCGTTATAACCAGTTCTAACGGATAGGATTAAAACATAGATCAACAGCTAACATTTAAATGTTGATATCCGTTGTAATCAGTTACAACGGATAGGGCCTAAAACCGAAAGATTCTATTATTAGCTACTATACGATATTATAAATTTACAACCAATGTAATCACTTGATCCTAAGGAATAACAACGATCTTCTAATCACCAATCTTGGTGTGTCTCATCTTCTTCTTCTCTCTTGTCCTTCTCTTCCGCCCCCTTCTTTCCTTCCAAGAATTCTTACAGGGAAGTGGAAAAGTTAGAGAGAGGGGAGAAAGTGAGAGGGAGAGAGTGTGAAACCTTGGAATGAAAGATTGAGATAGATAGAGGGTGACAAAGGACAAAGGATGAGAGAGAGAGAGGGAGAAAAGAGTGGAAGGACGAGAGAAGACGACCGATTGAGAGAAATAGCGAACGAGAGAACACAAAAGAATGAGAGCTTGAGAGTGATATGGGAGAACAAATGAGATATTTTGAGAGAAAGAGAATAGGAAAACAATAAATGACAAGAGACTGAGAGAGATAAAGGCTGATCTAATGATAAAAGATGGACATAAGTGATAGGGAAATCGTGAATTTCAGAAGAGTCGAGAGAGATGATATTCAGAGAGTGAGAATAGGTGAAAGGATGAGGGATTAAAAGAGCGAGAATCCAAAAAGGAATGATTGATAGATTTAGAAAGGAGTGGATAATGAGAGGGAAAGACATCGATGGGAGGAGGAAAAATAAGAGGGGAAAGACACAAGTAGCGGCGGTTGGGGGATTGGGATTTGATTGTGGGGGTGGTGGGGGGAACGAAATACTCTCTCTATCATACTAATATTATTGAATTTTATAGTAATATAATACATCTATATTAATTTAATGCAAATTTACCTTCGGTCTTTGGTCCGGTTCCATGTATGAACCAAAACTGGACCCCAATTTTGATATGCCCTGAAAATTCAGACTACTGGTCTGGTTCTGTCTGGACTTGCATTGTTTAATCCTTTTTAAAATTATTATATATATAAAGGTAAATTCTAATTATTTATTTGTTTTATTAGTTCATTGCATTTTGATATCTTATTCGTAAAGATACAAGTTTTCTAAGACATAAAACATATTTTTGGGAATATTTAACTGCGTTTCAGATTTCTCTGCCTTTTATCTCAATGAAATACCCCTTACCATGTGTCAAGATCCAATTTATTCAGATCACAACCAAAGATTGGCTCCACAATAATTTTGGATAGTTTCATATTAGATAAATGATGAAACAACATTTCCTTTTCTAAGACCCCAAAGACATGCCATGGATGAGAAACTTTTGTTGACTAAATCTGTGAAAAATAAAACAAGATGCATCAACAGGAGGCAAAAGGAAAAAAAATCCATGATTAAAAAAAGAAATCTTAACATCAGCAAATCTCGGTACGTAGTGAGCCACTAGACGGAGGAAAGACATGTTTGCATAGCGTCAGAAATATGCACCTTCATGCAAAAAATTAGATGTTGGGATAATGACCGGTTGTTTAAATCTCTGCAAAGGGACGTGTGTTACAATGGATAAAGATATGTGTTGAAACCTGGAGTTCTATTGACCAAACAGGGACCCTACTTTCATAGAAACCAATCATGTGCTTCTCACCAATAGGACGTGTAAGATTGATATTATAGTGTAGAATTTTTTGTGAAACTTTTGATGAATCCAAGGGTCTTGCTGAATGCTCTAGGGCTACCATGTGAACTGATAGGGGAGAAGAAAAAAATCGACGACTCAGAATGAGTCCACTTCCACAGTTGATATTTGGCAATCCACAAGTCAGTTTGGGAGACATTTTAAGGAGACGATAATATATATCCTTCTACCCATCCATAAACTTAGGTATTCAAATATATCCCCAAAATATGTAAAAAACCTTTTGAATTTTCTCCTACATTTGTAGGCCTACGTAAAAGAAAGAGTTTCACATCCATCATGTGTTTTGGTAAAAACCATTGATTGAAGCTTGGAGACAATAGAAAAGGGGATAATCTCATATTGAATCAGTAAAATGCTCCTATCCTGGTGGTATGGAATGATCTAACTTGGGTTTCTTATATCCACAGTATCATCATTTTAGCAACACTCAGTTAGATATAGTGATTTTTACTAGAGAATCCCTTCCACTACGTCATTTACATTATGATCCACTTAATAAAACCATCCATCTTCCATATAAAACTCCAAAACCATCAACTCAGCCCTATATTTACATATATGCAAATATGTCACCGCAACCCATGTTCTTATACCTTTGTTATTTCTACATTCCATTTGTTCACTCTCTCTCATAAACTATCTATATCTATGAAATTTTAATCTTACACATTTAATTTATGTGCTAATATTCTATTTATTTAATAATTACTACTTCCTAATCCCACCAAAATATCTCTTCTAATGTACTAATCACTCGTTAAAAATAACTAATATTAATACTGTATGTTCTCTGTGTATATGATCCTTACTCACCCCTATCACAAGGTAATATACAAATACTACTGATTGAGACAATTATCAACAAAAAATTAAACACCCTAAATTTGATTTCACAAATTGGCCCTGCTATCAGGAAATGGTTTCCATTATGGATTTTCTGTATTTTAAACTGGTGATTTCCTTTTATAACATTTATGATGTCTAATAGTGGATGTTAACCATAAATACAGTATAATTTTCAGAGACAAGAATAATTTTTATGTACCTCTACTTGACTAATTTATTATGCTCGAAGTTTTATCAATTATAATGCATCATGAATTTCAAGTAATAATCATCCGAAACTTAGAGAAACTAATAAATATCCTGAAAATGATGTTATAATGAAAATGTATGCATTGTAGACATAAAGGAATGATTAAATGCATACTTTGATCCCTTATGGTACCAACCTCTGACTGAAATTCGTACCCCTGTTGGGGAGGATCTAATTTTGAAGTACGTAATCATATTACTAATTTTCGTGGCCTACCTCAAATTAAAAAATATAAATATTTATAAGAATTTAATTGTATTTATTAAATACTTCATATACATGATGTTAATAATAAGGATTTACAAATGAGATTATTTCCTCTCAGTATTGGACATAATGCTATATGTTGATGTATGTCTTTACCAGTAATTCGTGGATAGTGAAAAGAAATGAAAACTGCATTTTAAGGACATTTAATCTTTTATAAAAATGAATGCATTTAGAGGAGCTATAAGTGAATTTTTTCTAAGGCCTGATGAATTTCTAGAACAAGCTTGAGAAAAATTAAAGGAATTAACCAGAAAATGTACTTAACATAAGAAATAAGATTGGGAGTTTGTCCAAAATATTTATTCAGTTTTGAGAGATCAATAAATTATAAAGTTAAGCATAATATCACATAATTATAAGTATTTATTGTAATGTTATAAAATACCCCTAAATGAAACATTTTTAGTCCCCTTATAAATTTCCCCTTGGTCATCAAAAAATCCGTGAAACTGAAGATTCAAGGGAATGAAGTATTAGATATATGATAAGTTCATTTTAGGGGTAAATACATTATTTTTAGGTGAACTTTATTCATGAACTAAAATTTATATGATCATCTTAATCATGAATTAACCTGTATGAAGTGAGTGCAAGGTTGAACCATAGGGAGGAGGATGCCTAATCTAAAATTTATTTTAACTGGGTAAAATGGAGAGGAATGCAGGAGCAAAAATGGAGTAGGTAACTAAAATAGAGAGAAAAAATAGTGGGATGATCTTGAAGTTCTTAATCATATTTCATAGATTAATGTATTAGATATCTAAGAGGAGACTCAATGTTTTAGAAATATGATAATAGATCCATAAATATAAAATAAAAAATAAACAATAAAATATATACATATTTAAGTGTGTAATAATCAACATAGAAGTTATCTTGATAAAATGATCCAAACAGGTTCTAAAATCCACCGAGGTCTTGTGTTTTCCATCAATAAAGTCAGAATCAACAAAATCCAGGAGGAGACTTACTAGAATTGAAGTTTTATCACAAGAATTAATCTCAAGCAGTACTCTTTTCTACTGATCAACCAATATTGGAGGAGAAGCTTGCTAATGCATTTTTTTGGATTCTTGATGCTCCCATAATAAAAGCTAGGTCACGGATGGAAGATTAAAGAATGAACAAGCTACCCTTAAAAGTCAGCTCAATACATCTTATAGCTCAATTTGATGTTCTTCTCTCAATTCCATGCAGACGCCAGTTTTTGTCTCAGATTGTGCATCCTCTGATTTCTCCAAATGGTGAGCAGTTATTTGGTCCATATTTTTTTGATTTAATATTTTTGTTAATTCTTAAATCATATTCTTTTGCAATTGAAAAATTATATCAGATCATTGGTGATCACTTTTAATGTGTGATGTGACATAAGTGATGATGCAACAGATCACACTTCTTCAACTGTTTCAGGTAATTAAATCCAGCCAAGTGTGCAAACAAAGCTGGAATTTAACCCCCATTAATATGGTTTAATTAGCTAATTTTTTTACTGCCCCATTTATTGTGATGAAATCGAAAGCTTTTCTTATGATGCCATGTGTTCATCTAATTTCATAACATATATTAAACTTAAATCAGAAAATTTTCTCCTTTTTGATGTGCCCCTGAGCACTTAAAAATAAGATAATTATTCCTATGAGTGGTTGTTATGTCCTCACAAATTGTGATGCCACAGAGATTCTTTTTCTAATAACCAGAACAACCAATCATTGGTAAAAATGAATAAATGCACTCGTGAAATGTGACAAATAGAACAAATCGAGATAAAATACAAGAAAATCAAAAAATCATTTACATAAATAATAAAAATATATCATCTCTTGAATAATTTATTCCAATACAAAACCGATGTCATTAAATTCTGTAATAAAGTATAAATATATTGAAGTCATGATAACATGCACATGATTTCATTTTAATTTGGATATACATGTGAAGTTCCTAATGTTAATATATTAATTAAATTATTATAATACATCAATCACATGTGAAAAAGGAATACGTTTTATGAGACTTTAGTCCTTCGCATGTATAAGGAAATGTAGTTTGACCCCCTCCTAACTTGGAAAGAGCTAATGAAGAATAAAAAAGAGACCTGGTCCTCTTTGGGTTTTTTCTTCTGAGTATGATTGGCCTCATAGCTCTTTGTAAATTAGTGGCTCTCACATATCTCAAAGCAAGAATGCTCTCACCCGTTGGGTGGCTGCTGAGTGATAGGCATCTCCACTAAAGTTTTCCCCGTATGGGGTTGGAGATGTGCACTTTTTGCTTCCTGTTTTGCACATAATATCAAATTGATATCAATGAGAGAAATGTAGGTGGCCACTAAGAGAAATGTAGGTGGCCATTAAGAGAAATGTGGGTGATGTAAGACAACTAGGGGAGATGGGAATGACGTTGACGGGTGGAGGGTACTAGACAGGTTTGGGATGGAGGGATAAAATAGACCACAGAAATCCACGCAATCGAATTCGGAAATTAAAACCGATGAAATACTGGTGGTGTAGTCCCATTCCTCGTCGAGGGCGGGAGTACTGTCTTCAACCACCGCGACGATGCCGAAGCACCAAATCCAATACACAAATTCACGTCACGAGGAAATCTCACAATTGAGAGAAGTTTAAGGAATTCCAAATCAAATCAAATCCATTGGTGGTGGCGGATTCTCGCAGAATACTGGACGAAGAACACGTCAACACCAAAGAGTTCAGGCGTACCTCGGCACTGTAGTGCGTGAAGAGGTTGCGGGGAATTCTGATCGTGATGAGACTGGACGATTTCGGGCGTTGAATGGCCCACTGGACGAGAAGGTCTGGGCGTTCTGGGCATTGTACGGCCCTGGCAGAAAGCGAGACGGATGAGCGGACACGGACGGGGCGGGCGTGCGTGGGCACCAGTGTGGATGGCGGCCTTGGGCAGTCTTGGGTGGTAGCCTTGGGCGGCCTAGGGTTGGCTGTCCTATGCAGCCTGGGATGGCAGCCTTGGGCGGCCTAGGGCGGGCTGCCCTGGGCGGCTTGGGGTGGCTGCCTTGGGCGGGCTGCCCTGGGCGGCCTAGGGCGGGCTACCCTGGGCGGCCTAGGGCGGGCTGCCCTAGGCGGCCTTGGGCGGCTTAGGGTGGCTGTAGGGATTGAGAGGAGGGTAAGGAATAGATAATCTACCTAATTTTTGGGGTATTGCCATGTTTGATAATAGAATTTGATCATTAGGCAACTTCCTTCTCGAATCCAGATACGGGCTAACACATTTTGACCCTAGCTGAATCAATTTAGAAGAACACAAATCAAAATAAATGAAGAAAGAAGCTGAAATCAAGTACAATACCAGGTTAAATTTTGAACCAAGGCCATTTCCCCTCAGTGCAGATTGCGGTTGACCATCCAAGAATTAAAAGAGAGAAAATTAAAAATACTATACCTAGGTGTCACACAGTCAAGGCCTCAGTGCTTGGAGCAGAACACTAAGCAGCCTTGGTATCTTGGAGTGGAAGTCTTGCACAGTAGCTTAAGTACACATAGAAGGGGTTAGAGGAGAGGATGGGGACACAGCTCTGTTGGGGAATAGGGTCATTGCATTAAACATATCATCAAGATATTAGATTGTATTCATCGAGCATTACATGGGGGCAGATGAGGGTTGATACTGAAGTAATGAGATGAGGCACCGCGTGCCTAGGTAGTGTCACTCTTGCGCCTTGAGGCCTTTTGCACCGCGCACGTGATTGTCGGCTCTGCCACTACACGCGTGCCCTCACGCCAGGCAATGTGCACCCCCGGGTCGGGCACCTCACGCCCGTGGGCTTGGCGATCACACACGCTACCCCAAGCCTAAGCAATCACACACGCCATCTGCACCTGCGCTGACACCAATCGCGCAGTCTGTTCGAACACCGCCATGCTCAATGCCTCAAGCTGGGCACTCCACGCCAAACGCTACCCGCAAGGGCACCACACACCCTCACTATCTCAGTGCTCTCTGTGTGTCCATACCTTAGTCTCTTGGCAGGATGTCTCCGGACCCACGCCCAGCACACGCGGTACGCGCAATGCGCGTGTGCAGCCACGCAGCTTCCCACACAACGGCAAATGCATCCCGCACATGTGTGCTCTTGACACTACGCGCATCCCCAAGTGTGCGGGTCACCCTGATCCGTTGCACAAAGCAACAACGGGCACGCGCACCATCTGTAGTGTGTCAACACCATGGGGGCAATAGCTTGAAAGATCAGGGTTGGGTGTCACCACTTCTAGTGTGTTGTAGAATTGCACTGAATAGAACTCAATCATTAAAGATCGTGAGTCCAAACGCAAACACACCCCCCACAATTAGCACACAAGCCTTTGGGACGGAATGCCGCCTACTTAGGGGACTAACACTAGGGTAAAGGGGTGAGAAAATTTCACTTTTGATCCTAGGTTTTCCTTCATTTCTGTATTTTTTAGCATTCTAAATGTCAATCCATTCATAAGGTTGGAAAGGGGACATAATGAAGAGCTAGACCTTAAAATTTGAGCTCAATCTGACGGCTGGATCTTTGGATATTAAGGTTTGAATCTTGAGCGATCTATTTCTTTGGATTCTTTTGGCCCTTTCTCTCTCAAAAACATTTCAGAATCTTCAGCTTTCCAAGATCCAAATTTTTTGGAACCAAGGACAATTCCCTCTTAGTGCAGACTATGGTTGACAATCCAAGAATGAAAACAGATAAAATTAAAAATAATATGCCTAGGGTAAAGGGGTGAGAAAATTTCACTTTTGATCCTAGGTTTTCCTTCATTTCTGTATTTTTTTAGCATTCTAAATGTCAATCCATTCATAAGGTTGGAAAGGGGACATAATGAAGAACTAGACCTTAAAATTTGAGCTCAAGCTGACGGCTGGATCTTTGGATATTAAGGTTTGAATCTTGGGCGATCAAATTCGTTGGATTTGTTGGATTCTTTTGTGAAATTTCATGTTGACACCGGTCTTAAAAATATTTGAATATATGTCCTCCACTTCTCTACCACCTTTATTGTCTCTCCCGTTTTCCCAAAATTTTGTTGAAAAGCCCTCTATTTTTTCAATACTAGTTAAAATTCCGATATGTTTTATGAAATTGGAAGATTTACGCCTGAAAAGCTGACTGATAGCAGTTTTATATCCCCTTTATTCAAATTATTCACTCAATAATATGAAGAAAAATCCAAAAACTCAGTAAAAATCTGGCAAATTGATGATACTACAATGAAGAAAATGTTATTTCATTTTTATTTTGATAACATTCAATAAAATCACATTAATGAAAATAAAAATGTAATATGTATGAAATTAATAATGTAAATTTCATCTTATCAAATGCCTATGTTAGTAACCTACCTTAAGACGAGGGAATGAAATCTACATTCATTTTGTATGATTTAATTGAATATAGAGGGTTTCTCAATTTCTGCGTGAGCTGATTTAGCCTTCCCCTTATATTCATAGTCACACAAACCCTATTCCACCAAATATTTGGTTTTCGAACGAGAAAGATCAAATTAGTTATATTATAATTGATAGATGTATCTCTAATCTGAAAGCTGAAATGGGCTAGTATACCAATTTCAGATGCTTGTTGGATCTCATCGTCTTAATTACTTGATCTTGCATGCCACTTGGGGGAAGATTATTTTGCAGCCCAAATAAGCCATTCCTAGAATCAATTTCTTAAAACCTGAGAGGAATTTGATGGGACTCAAGATATAATCACCACTAATGTGGATTGACAGCTATTGTATAAGGACCCTAAACTTGGAGAAAAAATATACTTCCTGAACTTGAAGATGAAGAAGACACTAGCCTTGAAGAAAAATATGAAATGACAGATGATGATAACGACAAAGCGGATAACACCCTGGAGATTGGAGGATGAAGCTAACAAAGATGAGACATGTAATCTTGAATGTGAACAAATGGAAGCAGCTGGATACATGGATGCCTTTTTAGACCCAAAGGGGGGATTATGATGTTACGACAGATCAATGAGACCAGAAAGAATTAGAGGATACTCATCCTTTTAAGGAAGAACTAATTTATCAAGAAGGCAATGGAGGAATCAAGAGTGCTAAAACTCGTGCGACACAAATTTTTCCAACACAGGGCTAATGATGGGAAATATTTAGGCTATTTTACATTCTTTCACTCCCCAGCCTTAGCTCTATTTCTCTTCCTCTTATTCATTGGGTGTACATTGAGCGATAGATAAAATAGCTTCTTACCCTTATTTTTATGTAAAGGATCTAGTAGGTTGGGTAGCTTTTGCTATCTTTTTTCCATTGGATTTTTTATGCTCCCAATGTTTTGGGGCATCCCAAAAATTATATACCTGCTAATCCAATGTCCACCCCACCTCATAAAAATTTGGTGTTGTCTATCTGCTCTTTCAATATCTCAACCGACCACCATCTTGAGAAGCCTAAATTTGGTGTTTAGAAATGTCAATTTAATTTAAGCTTATGCAATAAATTTATAGAATTCCCTTTTTCAAAATATAGAAATTTTAGGATGAGAAAGGAGTCAAACCATAGGGAGACACTTTGAAACTATTTTAATTGGAATTCAAATGAATTAATTCAAGAATGAATTAATTTTTATATTTAATGAGCCTTAATTGTGTTTAATTTTGTTTTGTGATTAATCAGAATTAAGCAAAAGCTTAAGCTTAATAATGATCTTAATATTTTCGGTCAAGACACTCTAGATAGGATAATTTTGATTCTTGAATCAGATTAATTCGGATTATCATGATTTAAATCAATCTGATTTATCAACTCAATTTTTTATGTATTAAAATTGGGAATTTATAAGCAAGAAAGGGATTTTGAAATTGGGCTTGAAGATGGACAAATTTTTCAATGAAACTTTGGATTTCGGTATTTTAAATGTTTAGTTGAATTTTCAAATAATCAATTTCTATATTTAGAGAGAGAATGTAGACAAATTAACCTAGAGAGAGAAAGTAGAAAAAATTTGGGGAAAATGACTTAAAGATGAAATTTGACCCTAAGCTAGGGATCTAAGATGCAATTTGAGATGAAAATCAATGTAGAACTAAGATTTAAAAGTCAGATCTTGAATCAAATTCAAATTGGAATGCTAATCACCATTAAAATCATCTCCAAGGGCATGTACATTTCTCCCATGCCTTGGTGTTTTGAAATCGTTCAAGAAGTTCCAATAGTGAAGAAGAAACTTACCACTTTGATTTTTGAAGCAGATCTGTCGACGTCCAAAACAACACCTGTGTCCTTCCTGGTCAAACAACTTGGGGGAGAGCTTCCTCTTTCATTTTCCCCTTCTTCCCGGCCTCTATTTCAAGATCCAATAGATCGTAGAGGGTAAAAAGACAAACCTACCCTCAAAATTTAAGCATGATCTGACGACTAGATCTCAAGATATCGCCATTTTAGTGGCTATTAATCCTGGAAGTTGGATTTTTTCTCTCCTCCACGCGGATAGACATTGCACTTTTTTATTCGTTGCCTTGTTTTCTCTGCCCTCGGATTGTGCGCTGCCACATTGTTGTGTGCGGAAAACAATGAAATCATTACCATTTTGATAAGAGAGAAATAATACCTTTACAGTGGCTGGGAGAGTGCCACGTGGCCGCAGTCGCTTTCGTTTTAATAAAAAAAGAATAAAACAGTAATCTTACCTCTTTAATATTTGAACGCGGAGTACCAATTCACGGCGTGCATTTAATGCACGAAAATGCCAAAACAACAAAAAAAACAAATTCCCTTTTTTCCTCGAGCGGCTAACACGCAGTAATCATCGAACCAATGATTCGCTCATATGGCATCGTGCATTGCGATGCCATAATGAGCCTATAAAAGGCTTATTTGGCGCTTCCAATCATTCGCCCAAATTTTTGGGCGAATGACGTAGACACCACGAAATTAATTAAAAAATATTGTTTTAATATACTAGATAAATTGTAAAACATATTATTTTAATTCTAAAAATTATTTCTTGGCCATATAATGGTCAAACAATTATAAAAAATATGGAAATTTCCATAAAAATTAGTAAAACCCTTAACAACCTCTAGCCACGTATTTTATGCCCTGGAAAAAATAAATTTTTAATGCACTAAAGTTAAATTCCATGTAAAAAATACTAAAACATTAAAAGTAATCTTAAAACTATAGTGCAAGCCATTTACATCCATTTAATTATGATAAAATGCAAATATGGCTAGTAAAACACATATATGTGTCTAATATTCATCAAATTTAACATTATAATTTGCAAGTTATCACATCTCACCATCTTTGACTATTCTACCATTCTTTCTCATCATTAATTGAATCCCTTCCTTTTCTCTACAACTGTCATGATTGAATTTTCTCAAATGCCTCTTCTCTTAAAATTATCCCCTGATCCACTTAACCTTTTCCGTGTACACCATTGCTCCAATGTTTTTCTCTGCCACTCCCTCATAACCATCCAGGTTTAATTGCTCCAACGTTTTTCTCATGTTTTTCCTTTTAAAAAGGGCGTGCACATGTCTTTAAGAAAACATTTGCTTAAAAGTTTATTATAAAGTGTTGCTTCTTTGAAGAATAGTGATATTCTTCAATAGCAGCAATAAAAATGACAATAGCAGCATCACCAGTCATCACTTGGTTCTATATTGATCAGCTCCTCCTGGTTCCCCCTCTCTGTTTCTTCAATATCTCATCATCTTCCCTCATCCTAGCCAATATTTGAACCTTACCATCATTGACCTTTCATCCACATCTCACCCCTCACTCTCCTCCCTACCTCTCATTGTGCTCCCATATTCTTGCATTTTCTCATTTGTCAGTTCATATTCATCCGTTCACTTCCATCCTTCCCATGCTATACATGATCATCTTCTCTCAGTATTTCATTTCTTTCACTACCATCGACATCCTCACCAAACCCACCAATCGTTGTCATTTTCTTTCCTGTATTATCCCTTCTCCTCTAAACTTCTCCATCAATGTGCTCTTTTACACATCTAGTCCCTAGTTCACTAATTCAACTCTCGTTCTACAGGATTAAACCCATTATGATCATCCTTAAAGAATACTTCCATTAATATTTATATATGGCATGATCAAATGTTTCTAAATGGTGCATCATAACTGGTTCATTATTTTGTCCTCTTTAAGCTATGCTCTTTTACACACGATGCCTGAATGCGGGGACAGAATTGGCCTACAGTTAGAGTTCACTTCTCGAATATTCTTTTCAGAGTTCAATCGCTTTAGGGATATAATCATAAATATGGTTCCACATTATTCGCGTGGAACCCCCCCACCCCCTGTTATTAGATTCTTCAAAGTTTGGGAAAATGATCATCAACATTAAGATCCAATTGCTTAAATCCCGCTGTCATTATCCCAATTTTACATCTTCGTTAGATATTGACCATAACATTGCTGAATCCCAAGCCACATTTCGTGTAAACTGTCTTTCTGTGAATACCTTATCCCATATAAAAGCCCATAAGGCTAAGAACCCATAAGACGACCATGTCATTATCTCTAAACCGTGCTTAATAAAGATGATTAGAGAAAGTACGCCTGTTATCTAGGAGACAAACATGTTTTATCTGATCTTAAGCTCAACTTTATGATCTTGCTAGAAAGACTTGATCATCAATGTTGAGCTGGATCGATTCAGTCACACACATTCTATAGAACAATATTGGAATTAAGATCACTGCACATTCAGACGATTCTGCTTTGAATCGTCTGTTAAATATGAAAGAGGCAAAACTGAAAATCATATGGTGGTTTTTGCTTCTTCAAGAGTTCAACTAAGAGATTAAGGATGGGGAGGTTAATGGCAAAGACCATCTGTGATGAATTCACATAAGCACTAATAATGAGATTATCAAATGCTTCAAAGTCCCAAGACAAAGGAGAATGTCAGCAAAGATCAATAACTAATCCAAGCTCAGCGTCAATCCCAATTTTATCTCATGTTTCAAGGTCTTCATAACAAGGTTAGTAGAGTAAATAACGGTGAAATTGGATGTAGAAATTGAGGAAGAAGATTATCCTACATAAGAGTGTTTTTAGAATCAGTAAAGAATCGAGAAAACGAGGAAATAAATTTTGATTGATCTTATCAACCAAGGGATCAAGCTGAGCCCCCATGAATCTGAAATAGTGGGAGCTTCCAGATCAACTGATCTACGAGGGATGTAATTCAAAATCCAGAAGAACAACTATCGGCGAAAAAAAACCGAAAAATTGCTCAGTTTCAAGAATAACAGACCAGAGGGTAAGCGTTAATCACCAGAATGCTACAATCGTAGATCCTCCCAGCGGCCAATACCAGAGAGATCTCAACCGAAAGAAACTTCCGCAGATCAACCAACTTCCGTCGCACAATTCTTCGCGGTTTCGAAGCCGTCAAGACGGAAGAAATGCCAGCTGGTCTCGTTGAATGCTCTGTACAACGATTCATTGCCTTCATCCAAACCCAGATCCGAAACACTGATCTCATCCACAAAGTCCCGAGCTTGAAGAACGAACCTCGCCTTCTCGCGATCCGATCCGCTCCCCTTCAACCCCTCCTCGGCGAACCTTCCATACTCGCTGAAGCTGTTCCCCAGCACCGCCATTCTTCCCATAGACAGAATCCGCCCCAAATTCACCTCCAACAGGTTATCGTACAGCGCCGCCTCGCAATGCGGCATGTAGAACAGCATCGGCCGATCGACGATCCGCCGGCCCCGATCGTTAACCTTTGAAACCCTACAACCCAAAGCTTCCATCGCCGAGCACTCTGCGGCGGACAGGATCGGATCAAAAACCTCGATCTCGCCGGCGGATTCCCCCATCGCTCTTCTGAGGAGGATTGCAAGGGAGATCTGGAGACGCGGCGGCTCGTAGGCCTCGATGCTGCCCACGCCGTAAAGAACGATCTGGATCTTCTCCGGCGGGGGAGCGATCTTGGCGAGGCTGGTGCTGACCGTCGGATCGTCGCGGAGCTGGGAGAGGAAGCGGCGGAAGAAGGTCGAAGCTCGGAGCCTGGAGAGGGCCGAGTCCAGCTTCTGGAGGATGCGGGCGACTCTCGCGGGGTCGTCGTCGTCGTCATCCGGCATCCATGGCTGCGGCGAGAGGGTGGCGTCCGGGGCCGGCGCCGGATGACGAGATATTCGTTCCTCGTCTTCGTCTTCGGCGGGGACGGGACCTTGCTGGCGGCGCCGCCGCCGCCGGCGGGAGGGGACGACGGTCCAGGTCCCGGAGTCCAGCTTTGAATTGTGCAGTTCGCGGCCCCTCCGGTCTTGAACTGGGGGTAGTTAATGGTGCTAAACGGATGACGGATGACGGATATAAATCAGGGAACATCATCCGTCATCCATCACGTCACATGCCACGGTGCGGGCAAGGATGACGAACTGGGCATAAAGTGATGCGACGGTGACTGGGAGCCTCGGACGTGTGACGTGACGGGACAGCCGTCACGGATGACGGCCATGGCGGATTTTTAAAAATGACCAAAAAAGCTTAAAAATCGTTAGATTTAAGTTTTTCGATGGCCGTGGTTTCGCCACGTGGTGTAGACTTGGTTGTTCTGTTCTGTTCGTTTAAAACAAATAAAAGTTCTCACAAAATAGCCGCACAAGGCCTTGTTTGTTGTTCTGTTCTTTTTTATTTTCAAAAACGAACGAAATTCGCAAATTCGAACAAAATTCGCACATTTGAACAAAATTAGAACAAAATTCGCACGAAGCAAACAGAAGAACCTTACATGGGTCTGTGCAATGTTCTGTTCAAATTCATTTTTATTCGGTTCTGAAAACTGAACATAACTAACAGTTCGCACAAATTCACACAAAAAGAACTGAATGACCACATCTAATGTGGTGTCACTAACTCGATCTTTTGGCATTTTGCAGAAAAGTCCCTGCGTTAACTCACGCACACAAAAGGATGTCGTCCAAAGATAACTGGAGATATACCCCTTTAATTCTCTCCCATCCGCATAGTTGTTTTCCCCGTCACATGTGACAGTGATGCCGTCCGGTGACGGGGACATGACGGGGACACCGCAGCCCATAAAGTGACGCGAACGTGACGGATTTTTTCGAAATCCTCGGACGTGTGACGGGACAGTGACGTGATGAAACTTTTGTCACGTCATCGTACGTCACGGATTGTCATCCGTCCCGTCGTGTTAGGGGCGTCACGTCCCAGATGTGTAATTCCCTAGTTATCGGTGCTAAACGGATTATGTATGACGGATGACGGATCTAAATTATGTCAACAGTTCATTGTTCTGGGAGTGGAACAGATGGATGAAGAGGTTTTGTTAAGCTTTGGGCTTTGTCGTTCATCGAGGGATGGGACAGATGATGTAGTATCTACTTTATCTAGGGATTGGAAGTTTGGTGTTCTTCCTTGAACTAATATTGTTCGTCTACGAATGAACAGGTGAAAAATTATGTTTGTGTTCACATTGTTCGCGAACGTTTGCCGACGAACAGCATTTTGAAAGACCTGCATTATTTGTGGGAAAAATTGTTTGGGGGGTGCCTTATGTATTGTTTTATTTACCTTTCATGCCAACCGATTGCGAACAGTTTGCCCGTCATTTAGGGATTTTCTATGTTTGTGTTTGCATTCGTTTGCGAACGAACGAGGTATTGTTCTCCATCCCTTGTCTAATCTTTGAATTGTATCGGCTCCTACCTTGAATAGTGGTTTTGGTGAGTGTGTTAGGCTGATGCTAGACAGATGATATCACAACAACATAACTATGCCATACATTTATCATTCTGAGGGGTTCAGGACAGATGGCATATCTACCTGACCCTCATCTTGAGGTGCTCATAGTAAGGTGGATGACATGTGAATTGAGATGGCATTTTTAAGTAGTCATTTATATGTAACAGGTAAAACTCCTCTTTCCCTCTGCCCTAGGCCCTAGCCGTTGGGCGAACATGCAATGAGGTTTGAATTTTGAACCACCCTTTGAAGAACCCACTAAGAATTGTTGCGCTGGCCCCTATATGTTTGGGTTTATGTTGCAGCATCTAAAGAACTGGAGTCATCATCTTGGATCAGTATTGTTGTAGGTCCATCTTTGTGCGTGGTTTCTATAATCCTCGAAGTAGACCCAACAAGAAGGTGAACTTTTATCCTCTATGGCCGTATAAGAAGGTGAAACCTGCTGGAATTCAAACCAAATGAAGGAAAATATCAAGTTTGTTGGAAGGGCACCAGTTCACAAATGCGACAACTCAAGTAAAGTCTCAAAGAAAGCATCATTGGCAGGAATCAAAGGGAATGTGAATAATTTGACCCCAACAAGTATATATTTAGGGTGTGCAAGGAATACAACCCTCTAATTATTACTACTATTGAGAGGAACAAAGCAGGCAACAACTATGTTTGGAGGCATTTGCACAAGAGCCATAATGAGCTTCATGACCAGCTCAAGGGAAACAAGTCCAAGGGGCTGAGGATGAACCAAGTTCTGCTGGTCAACATTCTAGTGTTGACATGTTAGTTTCACCAACAGTGACAAACACTTTCCTACTCGTTATCGCATTTGAGAGAAGGAGATGTTGACCAAATTTATATGTCTTACTTACCAATGATGGAACATTGTCGATGACAAAAAGTTTCATAAAATTATAATTTAATTGTGCACAATATAAGATGAGAATACCGTGTTTGAAGAACAATCACAAATATGCAAATGTCTGCTTTTCTATAGAGAGGCAACATTTGATAGACTTATTATCCAATGTTAGAAGTGTTTAACTAACAATTGATGATGGAATGCATAGTGGGAGTTATCTCGCACAACTACTTATAGAGGTGTTGGTGGAGTTTAGACAGGGTAAAAAAGCTATCGCTATTACTGTGGACAACACAAGTAACAACAGGTCAATGATTACACCGTTGACAAGTGCAATAAGAAAAGTAAACCCTACCTTTGATAGAACTCGCCACGTGCCCTGTATTGCGCATGTCATCAATCTTGTAGTGCAAGATGATCTAAAGGCATTGGAAATTCCACCACCTCTTACCCCTGACGAGGCAGTAGAGCTAGTGGATTGGGGTTGGGTTGGGGAGTCTAAAATGCACCTACACAATGGGTTGGGGTGTTCTAACAGATGATAGGGAGAGGAGCTATTTGTGCATTGAATGATAGGAGGAGGAGTGATGCCTAATGATGTGCACAACTAAAGATGTCTAATAGCAGAAAATTGGTGTTAGATGTGAAGATTAGATGGAACTCCACACATGAAATGTTGCAGTAGCATATCAAAAGAGGAAAGTGAAAATGAATGGCCATTGGTGGCACATAGAGGCGGCAACAAATAGCTCATAGAATGAATCACTATGTCACCTCAAGCACATTCAAACTTTCCATCCATCTTCCATGGTTTCTATCTTTACTTATATTTCAGAATCTCCCTTCAACCATTAAACAAAACTATGTTTTCAATCTGGGCCTGAAAGTATCCTTCATAAACATTTCCAGCAAATACCTGTTTCATATAATACAGTTGTTCACAATTTGATCCAATTTTTTAAAAAAATTACATTAATGTTGATGAAATTAGCGATTAAATTATTAATTTTAGAAGAAATTTAAATTCCAATTTAACATTAATCTTGATGAAATTATTGAAATTAATGATCTAAATAATTTTTTTATTAATACTTTTAAATATTATTGTTACTTCTATTTTAAACGGTATCTAAATAGTATTTCACCAATTATGATTTTTTTCTAGCAAATGATAGTAATTAAACTCTAATGCTAATTTAATATTAATCTTCATGAAATTATTGAAATTAGCGATTAAATCATTATTTTTCAGTAATACTTTTAGAGTTTACCATCACTTATATTTCTTACCTATCTTAATAGTATTTCACCATTTATGCGTTTTCCAGAAAATGATAGCTAAAGTTGAATTTGAATTTAATATTAATATTAATGAAACTATTGAAATTAAATATTTAAATAATTATTTTTTTAATAATGATTTTACATTTTACAATTACTTATGTTTCTAAACACCGTCTAAATATTATTTTAATAAATTGATTTTTTCCAGACAATGATAGATAAAGGCAAATTCTAATTCAACATTAATATTGATGAAATTATTGAAATTAAATATTTAAATAATTGATTTTTTAGTGCCACTTTTACGGTTTACCACTGGTTATATTTTTAAACAC
Source organism: Wolffia australiana (assembly GCF_029677425.1). Classification (NCBI taxonomy): domain Eukaryota; kingdom Viridiplantae; phylum Streptophyta; class Magnoliopsida; order Alismatales; family Araceae; genus Wolffia; species Wolffia australiana. Next base: position 16,570,888 of record NC_135844.1, read on the forward strand.
TTTCTGAAGAGTATTTCACCATTTATGACAGGATAAAGTCAAAATTTCCCACAAATTACATGTTTTAAAAAATGTGGCTCGTTCGCGAATGAACACGAACGTGAACATTGATTCTCAGCTGTTTGTTCATCTACAAACACTGCTCGTTCAGTGGCAAACAACAAACTTCCCATCCCTAAGAGAATGGGTGGTTTTGATCAGTGTACTATAAATTACTATACCCAAACACATTTTTTGCAGGAAAAAAATCGCCCATTTGGGATGAACTCCCCAAAATTCGAATTTGGGATAATGGGCCGGGCTTGAAAGTAGGCCCGATAAGCCCGAAACTATTATAAATCTCACTTTCCCCTCCCTTCCATCAACTTCTTCATCCTAAACCGCGAAGGTTCTGCTCCCTGCTTCCTCTGCTAACCGCCATTACTGTTGGTTGCGACTCTGCGCGGTGTTCTTCATTGTGGCATATGATTCCGACGAGGAGTGATGCTCCGCCGGGCTGGAGGCACTCCAACCTGAAGAAATCGTTCAAACTCGGCGTCCGGTCCCTTCTCACGTCTTTCTCCAAGGAGGTGACTGGTTTCGAAGACCCCTGGATCTTTAATTTCTACGCTGTTTGATTTTGTATTGCCTTTCCTTCGGGTGACTGAAAGACATCCTCAAACACCATTTTTAGTTGGCTTGGGATTATTAAATTGTGATCTGATTTCAAGTTTGGATATTTTTTTCTGAATTTTATAGTTTGATCTCATATTCTCCAGAAATATGATATCAAAATATAAAATTCAGAAAGATGCCATAATTTTCCGGTGCACATTGCTGCGGAGAAGATCAGCGCATTCGGAAACCTCATTATGATGAAATATATGCATACCTTTGACATTGAGATCCGCCCGTGTTCAGTGCAAACTGTGCCGGAACTTTGGTCGTTGACGGCTGAAGATGCAGACCCACATTTATCTAATCTGCCATTCAGAGTGCATTCAACTCTAGAAACTGGATCAATTGTGTCGATCTTTCATTTTCTTGCGCCGTTTTCTTTACCTTAATTTTAGGATTGGGGGCTACAGTGGAGTATGATATCTAATTATTTTTCGATTTTCATTCTCTCATCTTGTTATATTCCCTCTAGTAATAGATAGCACTAAGCTCTCAGACAGTTTTTTGTTGATCTGATTTCTTCTTTTCCATCCTGTACCAATTCGCAGGACGTATATAAGGCTTTCCCAACATTCAGCAATCATGAAAAAGAAAAAATCCAGGGCATGTTCATCCAGGCAAGTTCCTTGGCTCGAGTTTCATTTCTTTGAAAGTCACGAATCCTAGGTCTTATTCCCCTGTCCAGCCTTATTTCTTGACAAAAATAGAGATGAATGTACTACATTTTTTTTGTGGAGCCCGTTGATGCCATCACCGCTTGAAGTGAAACTTTGCTCAAATATATATTCCCAGCCTACTGTTAGAGACATGGCCAGTGCGGCCAAAATCGATGGAGACCTGTCTGCTTCTTCAAATGCAATGTGACTACGTGTATTTTTATTTTCCCACGCCCAGTTTTTAGATAGCTCGAACATGCCACAATATCTACTATGTCTACAAAATGGCGCAGTAAAATGCTATCAATTCTATTTTGAATAGTTTATCATACTCTATTCTCTGAAAGGTTCAGGAAAGAACTGTATAACCCACCATATCATGTGGCAATCATCCCCATCCCTGATAAATTAGATGGGTCCAGGTCTTGCCACTAGATTAAGTAACTTAACTCCTGATGTATAACTCTTTAAACATTTCGAGATTTCTGCATTCCTACTTTACTGAAGTTCTCTTGGGGAAGCAGAAGTCGTTTGCGTGTATGAAGCAGCAGAAATTACCATCGGAAACCTCTTCTAGGATTTGCAGATGAATGAAGGATGTTTAAGGTTTGACAAGTCCTGTTGACGTTGACTATTCAACGATGGCGAAATCATCATCAGCGAGCATCAACGTCCAAGTCATCTGTACATAGGCCCAAAAAATTCTTTTATATCTCACCTATGGTGGTTGACGGTGGCGGTTCCATGACAAGTTTAAGGCTTAGTAATCCCTGATCGTTTTAATTTGACAAAGTTTTTGGGAATCTTGGCTGGTCAACGTAAGTCAACTAGCAGAAATGTCAACCCGTCAACGTTTTTTTTTTTTGAAATAAAAAAGGGCTAAGAAAGGGCTAACAATAACGTTAATGTCTAAAAGGACGGCTGATTTGATGTTGAATGGTGCTAATCCCAACCGATGACGATCACTAATCTCATCTCATCGGGCTCAAGCTTTTGCCTGACTGACGTTCACACTCTTTCATGGTTTCAATTTCTTAGCCCCAAATTACTTTTATGATACAAAAGAATAATTATTTATCAGTCTGAGATGATGTATCCTTTATTTCAAAAAGATTGACCAGGAGACACTCGTTCTAGAATTTCTCTATCACACGACTGTTATTTGGATTCTTAATATTGAACCCATGTATCTTTCAAAAAAAAATATTGAATCCATTGTTTTTCTCTTTCAGATCATCAAATCTTTACATGAGAACATTGAGGTATGTTCTTTCAGCTATCCCTGCGTATTCGACATTAATTGAATTGAGACGTCTCTATTTTTTTTACTTCCTCTTAGATATAACTCCCTTCCTGTCGAGCTCTGTGTGAGAATACAGGCACGTTTTGTGATATAAGTAATTGTCAAAATATGTAAAATTTTTCTGTGGAGAATCAACTGCGCCGTTATAAATTAGTCGACAATTTTGCTGTATTCATCATCTGTTGAAGAAAAAAAGTCATTTTTTTTTCTTCTTGCAGGAAGAGTTCGAAGCCATATGCCAGGATACACAGGCATGGATGTCCTACCCATTACCATAATATATTTTATGAGAAACCATCAAAGATATTTATTTTATCAAAGCTGATAATTCCCAAATTTAAACCATCAATCATAATAATCTGCCGTCCCACGTCAGAAAATTATGTTTTACTCCATGCTTGTCAACTCGAGCAGGTGGGTGCCACGTTGGACGCAGTAGAGCAGCTAGTGGAAGAGCAAACCCTAGACCTGCTTCCCGCGCAATCGTAAGCTAACTGGACAGACTTTAAGCCTTGGGATTATTTATTTGCCAAATACGATGTTTAATAGTATATAACCTTTCAGATTAGATCCTCAGGAGATAAAGGAGACTCTTTCCAAGCTCAAGAGGGATGAAATCAACTACCTATCAAGCCTTCTGGAGAAGGTCAGTAGAAACGATTAATCGTTTCAAATCTTCTTTTCTTTTTCCCACTGAAGATCAGTCGTAACAAAGCCATCGCACTCTGCCGAAAGCCATCGCACTCTGTCGAAAGGAAATTATAATCTATAAATATCGGGGTGAATGTTAATATGGGTTTCTCTGAGCCCTCAGGCTGAACGACAGAACGAAATCTTGAAGGCCAAAATCGAGTCCTTGAAACAAGCCAGAGATGATGCCGAGGCAGCCACTGACGCTCTCAGCAAGGTACAACCTCCCTCTAGCTCTCAAATATATATATATATGTATATATATATAAATATTATCTTTTCAAATTACAATCTTTCAATCTCATTGCCTTCAGCTGCGGAGCTGGAACTCGAAGTACGAAAGCCTGCTGGGGGGCAACTAAAAGCTTAAAAACTGGTGAGTTATTTAGTGGGCCTTAACAGTTAATGGGCCTGTTAGCGTGGGCCAAGAGATAGAAACAGACACTCAAGATTGTTCTCTCTCTACTCCCCTTTCAGGTTGACTGCGAAATACTGACCAATTATTACTGTAAGCTAAAGTTACACTTAGTAGTATTTCTCCCCTGGCACCGTCGGGTGGGGTGGCACCGCCGCTGCCACATGGTGGCGGCGCGTGCCGGGCACATGAGTCAGGGGTACGTGGGCCTCTGCCGCAGTCCGGTGCGCCGCCTTCTCTTCGTGCTTCTCCATCTCCGCCGCCGCCTCCTTCGCCTTCGCCCTCTCATGCGCCGCCGCCTTCTGCCCCTTCGTCGTCGCCGCCGCCTTCTCCGTCTTCTCCTCCGTCTTCGCCGTCCACTCTTTCATCTTCTCCTTGGCCGAGCTCGCCGC